>NC_141762.1:40152386-40468948 GCF_982258835.1 Parasteatoda tepidariorum | reverse complement strand
TGGCTCCATCCCTTTGGACCAATGAAATCTATTTCCTACGGAATGTTAACCACTAAAAGACGGCTATTTTCTTCTATTATCAGGCGTGAATGGTCCATATGGCTTATTTAGTAGAAAAATAAATTAACCGAGTTAGGAAGTTTAATTAAGTTTTCTTGTTTGGCAATTTTTGAAATGGTTGTATAACAAAAATCATTACTTTTTATCACACATGAATAAAAGATTTTCTATTTATTCGGTTTGCAATGTTTAATCAATTTTTTGTTGCATTTTATACAAAAGAATGGAGTTTAAACTTAACTGTTGCTCAGTAGGATAAATAAATTAATTAAGTGTTGCTCAACAACGAGAGCAAATGTAGAATGCGTAAAAGTTCAAATGAATTTGCGTTAATTATATTTTAAATTTAATTATCGTTATTCATGCATCCATATTCTGAATTTATTGAAATGGACTTTTAATTAAATAGAGTAAATGTAAAATATCTAGAACCGAAGCGTTTACTTTAATTGAAAGTAGCTTTTATAGAAAGTCAAGTGTATTAACGTAGATAAAGGTACTTTAAATTTATTTTGCTAATTAAATTTGAGTAATTAATGAATAAAATGTAGTTTTAAACGAATGGATAGTACCTTTTAACTGCCATATTCAACTTAAAGATGTTAAGTGTAGAATGGAATTGATTCATTTTATTTATTTTCTTATATCTGCTGAAAGCGGTTTTCTCATAATGTAAAAAAAAAAAATATTCAGCATTTTTGATAAGAAATGGCATACTATCAGATTTGGAATTCCGAAACGATGTTTTCTGTAGTTGTAACAATTAACGATTTAGTCAGTTGTCTCTATCGTCTTATTTCTGGAATAATAAATAAGCAAAACAATTTACAACAGTCATTTAATTGTTATAATACATTATGCTTGAATATTTCTTTGTTGCAGTAACAACTTGTAATTTAAGCAATTGTATCGTTTGTTCCGAAACTAATTTACTACTCGAGCAAATTATAAGCGATTTTTATGTCTAATTATTAAATTTTTATAATAGATTATGACTTAATTTTTTCTGTTACAGTGATAATTTGTGGTGTAAACAATTGTGTGTATAGTGTTATTGCTATAATTATTTCTAACTGGGACAATTTATATTCTATTTTTATATTTCAGATTTATTTTAGATTATGACTCACTTTTTCTTCTTTTCTCGTAACCTGTAACATAAGCAATTGTTTTGATTGCATTAAAATGAATTTATTGCTCGAGCAACTTATAAACTAGTTTTTAACCTATTTCAAATCATTATATAGTAATGAGAAATTATAGAATAAAATTTTTTTTTCTGGTGCTGAAATAATTTGTGATTTAAAACAATTTTGTCGATATTAACTGTAATAATTATTTATATCCAGGACTATTTATAAACGATTTTTATACCCAATCAATCCATTGTTATTATAGATTAGAACTAAACTTTTCTTCTGTTACTGTAACTGCTAGATACAAGTTGCTGTTTGCAACGTGTTAATTAAAAAAAATTGTCGATTATTCGAAAATAAATGAATTACTTATGGAAACTATTTTAATATCTAATCATTATATTGTTAGAATAGATTATAACTTATATTATTTATGTTGCTGATGTAACTAGTGATTTAAACAATTGTGTATATCGTTTTCATACTGTAACAATTTGCAATCTAAGAATGGATAAATTATTCTTATAATAAATCATTCCAATGTTTTAAGATTCAAATAGTATCCAACCTATATTTCATTCTTTCAATAACTTTTAATTTAAACAATTTTTGTCCTTCATTCTATTTCAGAATAATTTGTGAAAAAAAAAACAATTTGAAACTTTTAACTATTGCAGTTATAGTTTTTGCCTAAAAGAGTGTTGTGAAAAGCTCAGTGCTTTAAAAAAATAATATTTAAAAATGAAAAAAACTAATAAAAATAAGACGGTTGTTTAAGAAACGAATATTTAAATATTAGATTTTCTTTTAAAAGTTTGCTGCTTTTATTATTGATTTTTTTTTTTGTTGACGCATTCTCTTTTGCTTATAGTGAGATACGGATTTATTAAAATCACAAATAATATTTGCTATAAATATTCCTGCTTTTGAAAAAAAATAAATTAAAAATTATCTTTTGGTTGACTGATTTCTATTGGCAAAGGCATTCACTGTAAAAAATTCAGTTTCAAATTGCAATAAACAGTACTGGCACCCTGAGTGCAGCGTTCCTAAAATCCATTTTATAGTAAAATTCCTTTTTTACCTCAAAATTTTATAACGCAGCTCCTTCACAGTAATATAACAGTGATTCTTTAGCTTTAATGTAAATATTACTCTAAAATTTACTGTATTTTCATCGAAATTTCATTCGGAATTTTTCATAATGTATGGTTTGTTTAAGTCTCAAAATGCTTCAAAACTTTTTTTAATGACAGCGCTAAAAATTTCTTCAAAGTACATAATCTCATTTTTCAAACATTATTGGCTAGACTCTTATTTATGTCAGATTAACCGAAGAGAATTTTTCACTCGTGTATCATAAATGTGGATGAAATTTCGGTATAAAGTACCTGCTCTTTGAGTGCACCATCCTTAAATTTTATCGTAAAGTACTATGCCGTATTTCTTATAGTAATATTTATTTAATTAGAGTGATTCGGTGATTTTACGGTAATTATTACTGTAAAAATTACGGTATATTTAGTTATTTAGTTATATTATATTATTATATTATATTATATTAGTATATTTAGTTACTGTTAGAAATTTCCCGGAAAAAATGGTTCAATGGCACATTATTTAATTGTTATTTTGCCATATTTAAACAAAACATTCAAATAACCGTAAATAAGATGGTATTAACTGTAAGAAAAACCGTTTATTAGCTGCTTTCACCTTATCGCACCAACTAATTCCACCTAATGAAGCCCTTTAGTTTTCCTTACAGCTCTCAAAATGCTTCTGAACTTTTTAATAAAGCGCTGAAAATTTCATTAAAGTGCAAAATCTGATTTGCTTAAAACATAATTGGTTAGAATCTCATTTATGTCAGATTATCGGAAGAAATTTTTTTCTTGATGTATCATAAATGTGGATTAATTATTGTTGCAAGGTTATTGACGAATACGAATTTATTCAAAACCTTAATCCAGGACTTTCTTCGTCCTCTGAGCTGCGATAATATTACTGGTATACAAACGCATCGTTCCGATATGTGATGATCATGCTGCTTCTTGTCAGAGATATAATATGAATAACTTACTTAAGATTTATATTGAAATAAATCATGCCAAAAATATTTGAATGCCAAATGAATTTTTTTTAGAAAAATAACTGTAATTTTACGCACCCGCAGAAAGAAGTTTTCACTAATAAATACTTGAAGTTAAAAAGTCCACTCATTCTGAAATAGCATTTTTTTTGCCTTATAAATCAGAAATAAGAATTTAACTCATCAAAATTGGTTTATCTGTGAGACAATTTTAAATGGTATTTGTTTTTACGGAAGCCAGTAAATAATTTTTTATTCTCGAAAACAGCTTAAATTTTCGCTTAAATCTTCAGAATTCAATTAACATTTAAAAGAAATTCCGAGCACAAAATACGATTATTGATAGTATAATGAATCGAGTCCTTCGCATGCAAGAAAACTCTAAAAGTAAAAAAAAAGGGGGTAAAATATAGGGAAAGACGCGAATGAGATTGACTCTGGAATAGGGAAAGTTGAAACCGAAATAAGGAAAAGTTGACTTCGCCAACAGAGAAGAAGAACCATTTAGTAGAGAGAGAACCTCGATAAAGTCCGACTCTTTTCGGGACAAATCACATTAAAGCTCGTTTTCTCAGAAAAGAGCCTATCTCGAAGGAAACGAAGCAAAAGAGCTCCCAGTATTTTACAGTTGTCGCATCTGCGTTTCGAGAACAACTCATTCGTAAATCGCTTTTCGTGTAAATGTCTGTTGGAGTTACGATGGGTAGTTTTTTTCTCTCTTCTTCCTTCAACTAGAGACCTTAAAGTTGTGAAGAATTTATAGAGTTTGGGAACATGTGACTTCAAAGCCTGTTTCTGGCAGACGATAAATTTCGAATAATAAAAGATTATTGTGACAAGTGTGCATTAAGTGTTTTTAATTCTCTCAAATGGAATTAATGTCTTGAATATGAAATTTTTATTCGTTCCAAGCAATATGAATAAAGTAAGAACCTATTCTTCCCGTCATGCTTGATTAAGCGCGGGAGCTTTTAAGTAAACTACTTTGCAAATAAAATTTTATCTTTGAAACATTACCATTTGTTACATCGCAGTAATGAATGACAATTGATTATTTTGTGTGTATTACTCAAAGTTTATTTAAATGATTTCAGGTTTTAATTAATTTCCAATGTTACTTCGCATAACAGATTTTCATATTTATATAGTAATTTAGAGGATTTTTCGATTTATAGTAATTTTGATCACTAATTTTGAAAATAAAAATAAAATAAAAGTTGCAAAAATTATTTTTGAACTATATTAGTGAAACTTGGATGTACCAATTTAAATGAATCCTAAAAATCCGTAATGAATGAAGAAATTATTGGATTGGATTAAATGTATAATTATAAGTTTTAGGGCACACTAGTCGGAATCGGCAACATTGCACCAAACGCAGTTAGAAAATCAATTAGTGGTTTTAACCATATCTGACGAGAAAATATTGAAAAAAAGGGAAAAAGATCACTAGAATATTTTAGGGTGAATTTTTTGAATACAATATGTTGGACTCAGCATACCGGAGTCATTCAACTAGATAGTACTCAATGGCGGAACTGTCAATTAGGAATGACCCAAGTTCGAACGTGGAAGGGATGATCAATTTTGTTCTGCCTCTTAGCCATTATGAATCATATAATTTTCTATCATTGGTCGCAACAAAATCATTTTTTATAGTGAAATCAATTTTAACTAGCAGAATATCCGCTCTTCGCAAGCATAAAACCGAGATTAAAGAATCAAAAAATGGTATTTAATATGCATTCATACACAAAACTGAAATATCTATGCCACTACGGTTTAAAAAGCTAAATTATTTCAATATATTATATTATTATTTGGTGTCCTTTGCAAGAACTCTAAGTTATTAGGTTAAGCAAGAGATGCATTTATAGCTTCATACCAACAAAATTATTTATCATGTGATAATACCAAATAATAGAGCAAAAATGTCGTAAGAGCCCTAACAGATATGCACCTAGACTAATACAAATATTGATTTCTTACTATGATACAGAAGCAAGATCTACAATTGATAATAAATATGTTAATTTTTTCTATTATTTTAAAGAGGAAGGAAATTGCGTTACATCTTTTTTATTCACAGAGTATTTTTTCCCAAAAACTAAGGACATGTAATAATAATAATATTATATTGATTGTACGAGTATATTATTGCTATATGAAATATATATAATCGCATTAAAGTATGGAATTATGAAGGGCAAAATTAAGATTAATTTCTCGGAAATAAAATATATTAGATAGCGTAACTATTTTAAAACATAGTATATAAAGAATTTTGTTTAATAAAGAAATGTAAAAAGAAAAAAATAATAATAAAAAATATTTTTTTATCAACGTGCTTTGAACAAATCACTCAACTTTCCTGACAAGCCAATATTGATTACCTCTTAAGGACTTATATTTTGTTTGAAATAATTATAGATCTAAGCTTAAATACAAATTAATCGTCAATTTGAAAAATTTTCGCCTCGTAATGGTTAGGTAGAATTATGAAATATCTATGCGGATATTTAGATGAGGAAGCTTAAACCGGAGAATATATTTCAAAATGCCATTTAATAAAATGTGAAACTAATTTTCCGTAATTCTTAAAAATGATATTTAACATGTTCTCCCAATAAGTTCTTCAATTGTGACTTTGTATGAATTAATTGCATCCATATTTCATTCGTTAGCGTTTGACTAAAATTAAAACTAATTTTCCCGAATTCTCTAAAATATAATTTAACATATTCAACTACAAAGCTTTTAAATAGCAACTTAATAATAAAATAAGGATTAATAGAGTTTATAAAAGTATTATAGTGTTTAGCATTCTATGAACATACAAATTAATTTTCCCAGATTCTATTAAAATATATCATTTAACATGATCAATGCGACTTTATAATAATTTATGAGCATATATAATATATTCTTCAGCCTTAACTGAATTTTCAATTTTTCTTTCCCTAAAAAGTTATTAAAAATGTTCTTTTAATAAGCTTTTCAATTACGACTTCAAAATGATTTATAGTATTCGTATGAAATCAGCAGCCGTCTATAAAAAAGTTAATCTTTTTAGAATACTAAAGTTCAATTCACTCAAAGAACATAAAATTTTATGTTTAGTTTAAACAAAGGCAATAAATTAATTGTTTTCATCCTTGATCACTAAAATTTGACTCAGACTACCACTGATTTAACTTCTCCAAGACTAATTTGAAATTTAAATAACTAAAAAAAAACATGCCTTGTTCATTTTCGTTTCATTGGAATACGCAACATAAAAAGAAATACGTAGCTAAGAAAATCGACTTTAAAAAACCTACTACCAGTGAAAATGTGTGGGATATAGTTAGATCCTTAACGTTACTGGTCCTTTGAATCAGTGACTAAATTTCCTTAAAATTTACCCCCTGGCTCAAAACTTATAAATTACAAATATGAGAAATGAGTTTGCTGATCGCACTTACCAAAGTAGATAAACGTACAAACATATGCGTAATCTGAACTTGGAAGTTATTGATAATTTAAATGAGGCTTGTTTATTTGAAATCAGTGAAGTATTACTTAATTAGTTACTTTTACTTCTAATGCCAAGTGCGTAAATTAGATGCGTGTCCGAATTATAAACTTCGTCAGCACCTGCCACTGTTTCGGGGGGAGCCTAAAGTGTATCTCGAATTATTCTGCTAAGCTTGATTTGAATACCAGCTGCGACAAGACTTCGCTAGAGTGAGAGAGTAAAAGGAAACAATGTCCCGAATTTAGCGGAGCCGAAATTTTCGAGCGAGCTACTCCTTACCATGTGAAGTGCAGCGGAATTCCTTGTCTGAGGCTTAAGCCTAATTTAACGAATCAGCACTTCTGGAAAGCGCTAGGCATGCCGTAATTTTCCCGTCTCGTGTGTACGGAACCAAAAGAACACTTCTCCAAGCCCTGTTTTACCTGACGATATTTCTTTTTGTCTCCCCAAGAAGGAAGCGATATTGAGCTTAATGGAGATGTATTAAAAGGCGTTCGATCAAAATCTGCTTTCTTAGGAAAAAAGTTCCGATCCCCTTTTTTGTGTTTTATGTACTAGTTGAAAGTAATAAAAACGGATGCTTTTATAGTTTCTTTTAAGGTTGTTGTAATTTATAATTATATAAAAGAGGAAAACTATACAGTCATATTTCTGCAAGACGCCAAAATGCGCTCAGAATATGAATATTAAAAGATACTTTGAAATTTCTTATTTTAGAATAGATTAAAAATTTATTTATAGTAAAATTGAAAAGCACTTTCTCCAGGAGCAATAAAAAAACCTAAGTTAAATCACAGTTAGGCCACAATAATAGAAAAACTCTATAGGAATATTTTTGCAAGACGCTTAAAAAGTTTCCAAAATATACTCAGCATTCAAATATTAAAAAGTACTTTGAAATTTCTTATTTTACAATCAATTAAAAAATTTTTTATAGTAACATTAAAAAGCGCTTTCTCCAAGGGCGATAATAAAGCTAAGTTAAGTCACAGTAAATTTTAATCATACTTGATATCTATATCTGCATTCTTATGACAAACAATTGTCCCGACTTTAAAATAAACAAATCGATTCAACGGTTGAAAAAAAAATTGCTTGTGAGGCTAAGTTTTCCCATCTAAATAAAAGTCACAAAAACCGATTTCCTTTTTTTTTATACATATTTTACGGCATTGGAGTAACTATGCAAACATTAAAAAATTATATTACAAGCGCTTTTTCTTGTTAAAAAAAAACTAAAAATTTTCTTCATATTGAGAATTTGTGCAAGTTTTATACACTACTGGCCATTAAAATTGCTACACCAGGAAGACGACGTACCGCGAACGTGAAATTTGCAAGATGGATAAAGCATGTTGTGGTATGCGCATGATTAGCTTATCAGAGCATTCATGCAAAGCAGACGGCGGTAGCGACGCTGATTTGACAGTACTTTTCTCATACAGAAATTGAATTTGAGCGTTGTTCTTAGGTAAAAAAGTTTTTGTTATGCCTCGTGTAAGAAAGAGAAACGCCTACCAGCACGCGCCTGAGTTTGATCGAGGTCGAATTGTGACCTACCGGGATTGCAGTTTATCATACTGAAGTATTGTTGCTTGCGTTGGTCGAGATCTCATAACTGTTAGCAAAATACGGAATCGATGGGCTCATAACGGTCATATGGAACACGGCGCAGGATCTCAGCTGTTCCCCAAGAAGACAGACATGTTATCCGCTTGACTTTAAGGGATCGTACAGCTACGTCACGAACCCTGGCTCCTTAACACCATAACACACGAATCAAGGGCTCCATAACCCATAACACTACGTTTCAGCAGAACAATGCATGACCGCATGTTGCCAGCCCTGTCCTGACATTCCTTGAAACAGAACATGTTCGCCTGCTGCCCTGGGCAGCACGTTCTCCTGGTCTCCCATCAACTGAAAACATCTGGTCAATGGTTGCCGAACGACTAGCACGCCACCACTCGTCAGTCACTACTGTCGAGGAATTGTAGCATAATGTTGAAGCTGTATGGAATGCTGTACCCGCTCATGCTATTCAATCTCTGTTCGACTCGATGCCCAGGAGAATAACTGATGTTATTGCTACCAGGGAAGGCTGCTCTGAGTACTGATTCCTCAGGATCTAAACATCCAAATATCCTGAAAACTTAATCACTTATTCTTCCAACTATAATGTATGTGCGCAATAAATATCATTTTGTTATTTGCATTCCTTCCTGGTGTAACAATTTTAATGGTCAGTAGTGTATTTAGCATAAAGTAGCTATTAAGAAATGGACATAACATAGTCTAAAAGATATAAATAATTGCAACAAATTCCAAACAATTAACAAAAAGCATATTATATTTCATAGTTGAAGGATCCTTAGAAATCCTTAAGTGCAAAAAACACGCATTTTATTAAAAATTGTTTTAACTGTGGTTGACTTAAGAGCTTTAAGCCCCGGGAAAAGTCGCTCTGAAATTTTATTGCTTCTCAGAACTTCGCCTTTAAATAGAAGTTGGAAAAACAGTTACGTTTTTGGATTCAGAAAGTTCTGCGGCATAAAGTTAGAACAAAAAGCTGGATTCAAAATAATAGTTTTTTTTCCTTCATATCATTGGTAAGCTAGCTCCATCTCATAATAGAACGTACTAGAAAATTTCTTCATCCATCTTTTTGTGTAATTTATTGCATGTTAGAAATCATTTAAAAGCTTTTTAAAAATAAAGTTCATTGTGTGCGGAAATGCACTTCATAAGACCGAGAGCGTGTAGGCAATTAGTGGATTTGCTTATTTTTAAATATGTTTTAAATAACTTGAAAATGCTACGTAGCCGACTCTTATGAGGTTACAATAGAAATTTGGATTTTAACGCAGATTCTTGCTAATCTAGCTTAATTTTATTATGAAATCTTATTACTTAATACTACCTACTGTTGGACATTTTACGAATATTTTATTCTTTTGTATCGCGAGTCTCATTTGATATATTTCATTGAAATAAGATATTACATGATTTTCTGAAAATACCCATAATATATATATATATATGGGGCCGTTCGAAAAGTACTTACATCCGGAAGGGAGGGGAGGGGGAGGTTTTATACAAAGTACGCACATTATAAGCATGCACCAAATTTAAATTTGACTTTTTCCTACACACTCCTTAAATAAATATTTAACTTTATTTAAAACATAATTATTTTAATTTTTATGAGAAAGGGGGGTAGACTAATAAAATGAACGTACTCTAAGGGGGGGGGGATAATACCTTATGTACGGTAATGTACGAAAGGGGGGGGAGGGTTAAAATTTCTCCATTTTTGTGTACGTACTTTTTGAATGGCCCCTATAAAGTTATTTTTAAAACATGTTCTAAAAAAGCTGGAAAATGCTTGGCAACTATTCATTTTTAAGGTTATATATGAAATTGTAATTCTACATCTCTACGGTTTGATATTTTTTGTTAATGAAGTAGGATTATTAAATGTTATATGGTACATTTCTTTTTTCTTTCATCTCAGAGTTTATTAAAAATTGTCTTATTATAAAAGAAAGATTACCATGTTTTTTCGAAGATTTTCTTCTATTTATAAACCATAACTTCTCAGATATGGATAAATATATGCAATATGGAATTCTGCAGAGTGTCTTCAGTGGTATTGAATAGAATGCAAGAAATCGACAAGCAAAGTATAGAATGATTTACACATTTCCAAGGCAATATATGCATTAACTAGACAAAATGTATAAAAATTCTCCTGTTTCATATTTAGCCTTTTTTGTATGCTGATGCAAAACTCATTGGTTCAGTATTAAAAATGGCCTTTTAGCTTTAATTTAAAGTCTTAACAAAATTCTTGCTGATGATAAATTAAATCTCCGTTTCTTGATTTATATCCGGAGAATGTATTTAAATTATCATTGGAAGTATTCATAAATAATAAAGAAGAAATTATTTTAATTAATTTTCGATCAACTTCTGCTTTTATATCCCGTTAAAATAGCTATTTTTATTTTAAAAATTTTTTCATCGTACATAATAATTTAAATCCTTCTCTTTTTCTAAATATTACAATCATTTGTAAAAATACAGGAGATAAAAATTTTGACTATTAATTATAAAGGAATAATTATTTTTATCTAATAAATGCGATTTTCAATATTTTTTTCTTTCCCAAGACTCAAGCGATTAAAGTAGCTGACTAATTGAGAAATCTCTTATCTTTAATCAGCATCAGAGAGAAGAATAATGATGATCGCTGGATTATGACGTAGACATATTGCTTATTTTTTTTTTCTCATGGAGCCTTGATTGTCCTATCACTAGATTTCAGTATAAACCAAACTAAATAAGAAAAAGACTTTTTTTTTGTAGTTAATTCTGTTTAAAAAGTAAGAAAAATGCTTAAAGTTCAATTTAATGATAAATATTTAGTCATTTAATTAAAATGCATGTAATTTAGTTTTACTAAATATTCTATACCTTCCAGTTTATTAAGTTTTAAAACATTTTTTAATTCATTGAACTATTTATCAAAGTAGGTTAATGTATTTATTATTCTGTTCTGAATTTTTTTTTAATTACGGAATTATTACGTTTTTCATTATTTTTATATTTTCATTACTGTAAATAATTGTAAATACAAAGGGTTTCATGTTTATTATCATTGTAAAATGTGTACTTGATTGAAAACCAGCATAACGAACGAATATTATGGAGTTATATACCTCAACAGTTCGTAGAATATTTAAGCTTCGTTGTGAAAAAGAAGCATTTTAACCGCTTATATAATTCACTTGGAAATATGCATTGTCAGTAAGCGAACAAACAAAAATAAATTATAAGTCAGAGATATAACACTGAAAAAGTAAATAAAAATGTGACTTCGTGTTAAACAAAACATTTTAGTTCACTTCAATACCAAAGAAGATGGCCACTATATATCAAAATTTTTTTAGAATGTAGCTATTTGCTCCAAGCCATCCTCTATTTAATTTTTATAGTGTGTTAAATTACCTTCTATTTAGGTTTTACAGTGTAGCATGTTTGTGCTAAACTACCCTCATTACTTTAGAACATTACTTTGGATACATAACATCACAGATCAATGTAAACATTAATTAATTTTAGAGCAGCGATAAAAATCAAACAAAAATTTGCAAAACAATATTCAACATATCTATAAAATTTTATACTGGGTTATGAAATAAAAAAAAATCTTATTAATGTCTTCCATTTAAGTAATTCCCTATTTCCTAATCACTCCCACACACCATAAATAAATGGGTTTTGGAAAATCGTGACGCAAACATGAGGGAGTTGCTGGTTTCTATCCAAAGTAATATATTATTTATTGGGTAAAAGGAAATTACTTTTATCGTAATTCTCTAAATTATGATATTATCTTTGAGTGCACTGGCCAGATGAAATATGTTCTAGCATTTTTCTATCCATTTGTTATGTTATAGCGCACTCTAAGTCGATCTAGATCAAAAGTGCACCCTTTTTTTATTTCAAAAGATAAAAAAAAACGTTTTTTTCTGTAATATCTTACATAAAATTGAGCTGCACCAAAAATTATAACAGCATTATTTTAAGAGCAATAAGGGAATTAGTATTGATTAGAGAACTGTACTTATAATAACTTTATCATTAATATTTAAAACAAAGTAAATAAGAGAATAGAGCGAAAAATAAAGATAAATTCAAAAACCTTTTACATTGCATTTGTCATTATTATAAAAAATATCCTAATATAACACTGTTGGAAAATTTTTGGAAAAAATAATTAAATAACAGTTTATTTCATTGTTATTCAAAATAACAGTTGATAAAACTGTCAAATACACATATAAACAATGATATTTCAAACTGAGAAAGGCGAGAAAAATTCTTTATTTACTGCTTTCACTTAATATGGTTAAGCAACCAGAATTTTATGAGCACCCATTAGGCTCACCTTTTGAAACCATGTAGTTCCTTGCTGCTGGCTACATACCAGAACAGAGAGGGCTAATTTACTAATCTCATGAGCAGAGGCATCATAATTTGAATGGAAATTTGAATCCTAGCGTTGACACTAGAATATTTCTTTCATTCCTTCAGCACATGAAGAGTTTGTAGTATCCTGCACTCTTCAATTAGTTATTTTGGACTTGAAGAATACAAAACTCTCATTCACGCATAGATAAGAGCACCTTCTCATCAAAAAAAGTTTGGTATTTCCTATCTCTCACGATAGATGGCGCCTTCAGATATATTAATTAAACCACATTCCACGGTTTGACACAACCTTACTCCGCAGTCCGATACTTAGTGTTGACACTCGAATATTCCTTTCGTTTCTCTTACACACGAAAAGTTTCCAGTGTCCAGCGTTCCTCAATTGGCTACTCTGGACTTTTAGAATACGAGACTCTTAATCACGCATAGATGACAGCGCCTCCGTAGCACAAAAGAAAGTTAGGTATTTCCTATCTCTCACGATAGATAGCCTCTGATAAACTAATTAAGCCACATTCCATGGGTAGACACAAACTAACTCTAAAGTCAGCTACCTAACGAAAAACTTATTTCCAATGTCCAATTAAACTTTATTTTTATGGTATTGAAGTCATGCTAGTTGTAAATGGTAACGAAACCATATAATTTTTCAGAAATTGTGTTTTAATCATACCATCTGTAAACGGTTTCAAAACCATAAGGTAAAGAAATTTTCATAAGCGCAAGCTTTACGGCTAATCAGATGAACAGACTGCTGCTGGTCATTTTACCGTAATTTTAGAAAACAATTTCAATGCGTCTTACAATATGGTATTTAAAACAAGTATGAAACTCTGTCATCCTCTAGAATGCCTAAGAATTTATAAGATAAATGGAGCTTTTAATAGAACTATGAAACATAAGACTTATTATACTTAACACAGACATTGTTTATAATGCCTAGGCAGAAAATGACTTCTGCTCTCTATGAGAGTAGGAGAATTAAGTATTAGAAAACGTCATAATTTAAATATGTTCATTTCTGAAAAAGACAAATGTTCTGGGGAAAAAACATTTGTATTTTCCCCAAACTATATATATATATATATATATATATATATATATATATATATATATATATATATATATATATATATATATATATATATATATATATATATATATATATATATATATATATATATATATATATTTCATAGAATGTCTAGGAATTCCATAGAATATCTGATGTATTTCACATTCTACAGAAGGCTTTGGGAATTTGTAAGAAATTCCTTTATTTCTTATTTTCTATAAAATACTTTGGTATTCTATAGTATGCAGAATGTTAAACTTCGCCTGTAACAAATATACTAGTAGAAAGTTCAAATGCAGAAAAAAAATTAAAATGTAAAAATTAGTGTGACTATTTCTGTGGAAATTTATATTAAAACTATTCTGGAAAGCTAAGATTACTATAAAAGCATGGAACGATACTATAAATTAGAGAAAAAAACATATATCTATCTATGCCTATCTATCTATCTATCCTTGCAAGATTCACTTTTTAAAAAAAAAATATTTGAATTCAGATTAAACTAATATTATATATTTCATTAACAACTTTAATTACCTATTATCGAAATATAATGCTAAGATCTAGGAAAGGGTTGTCAACTCAGAAGCCAATAAGAAAAGACTTAGAAATCGTTGCCAAATATTATGGAAATGTCAAATTTATGTCCTAAATATAATGGAAAAGTAGAATGAGGCATATTTAGATTTTTATCAATTAGAGTTAAATTTTGGGTTAAATATGCTTTAAAGTTTCCTTTGCAATGCTTCTGTAAGGAAAACTCGGTGGAGGGGAGGAATCGGTCTGCTTTTAACCAAAACAGAGTAGATTTTCTTAAAAAAATTTCTCAGGCTACAGTTGAATATCTTGATCAAGTTAAGCACGATCTATGATCTTATTTTCCTCTTTTGATATTCTTTTTAAAATTTTTTAGTTTTTTATTCCTTTTTTTATGGAAATAGTGTGTATGTATATTACATTTTGAAATAAATCTTAGAGCTCTCGTCTTATTTTCTACAAGTTGTGACGCTGCAGTGCAGATATTTTACAATGTTTGCAAAAGAACAAACCAACATTAAACGAGTGTATTTCAGAAGCTTTATAACCACAGTATAAAATAACTCTCGCCTCTATCTCGATTTTACTCAGATTAGAAGAAAATCAAAATTCTAAGGAAGACCCTATCGAAAATGACTCACAAACCATTCCGAAAAAGAATATTGGATTTTTTTCTTCCTGCAGAACTCTGAATTACCTATAAGGGTAGGGAGGGGATGAAGAAGAGAAAGAAAAAAAAATCTATTAGGCGACACACCCATCATCGAGTTGACTCATTCAACTGCACTTACATTACCTCATTACCAGTATCATCTAACCCTGGAACAACGGGAACGGAATAGTTCCCTGCCGTTCGTCATTATTGTTCTATTTTCTTTTTTTTTCCCCTCGACGATCTACAGTCAGTTCTCGCAGGTGGTGTCTGGCATAACTGGGAACGCTAAAAGTGATTGTTTTTTTTACCACTATCTCTTTTTGCCCGGCTAAGGTGTCAAAACAGAACTTGGGATACACTTCTCAACCTCTGCGAGTAACCTTAGTCTTGATATTCTTCGGGGTTACATCGGACGTTTGTTGGGCATCAAACGAGTCAGTATCATTAGTTGAGCGTAGATTGCTTATTTGTTTTATGGAACAGATATGAGAGTTTTGGGTTGGAGGAGATACCGAAATTGATTTGGGATAATGTTCCAAGTGTAGTCATGAAAGGAAAATTATTTTTGTTGAAGATTTACTCGTCTGTCAAATTGGAAATAGAATTTTCGATTTCTAATCAATATAACTATATACTTCAAGTGGCAATATTAATAGAATTTAAAGACTCTTTCCTCATGTATATATAAAAAGCACTTTTTGAAAAATAATATGTTACCTTTCGTCATTTATGTTCTATATCAGTGGTTTCAAAACTGGCGGCCCGGGGGCCGCATCCTGCCCGCGAAGCCTTATTTTTTGGCCCTCGAACTGAAATATATTAGTTGTCATTTTTTTTACGGACGGACAATTTTCGCAAAAAATCTATATGAGTTTGAAATACTTTTCTCGTTAATAAAAACCTAATTTCTTCGTTTCTGTGAAATTTAACATACTAACAGTGCAAAAAAATTTATTTCTCAGGTTTTGCATCCAAGAAAATATTTGTTCAAATATAAAAAAAAATCTTGCATGTTGCTCTTTTTTATTTCATTTTTTTGTATTTTGTTAATATAATTTAGCATGTGTGTATCAGAAATTTTCTCGAAGAAATTCTCCGATTTAACTTTTTGAAACCACTCATTTTGGACGAAAATATTTACACAAATATTTGTACATTTTAAATTTAAAATGTAAATATCTAATCTCTGGTGGTTGCAGAAGACAAACCTCAATTTTCTCATTGAACATTTTGTGTGCTACTATGTAAGTTTTAATACAAACCTTTTTAAAGCTTTATATCTTAACAATTAGATATCTGTTGCACATTAATTGTTTAATACATGGGTGCACATTAAAGTTATTGTAGCCCGAATTTAATATGCAATTAAATATTTTTGAAAATCTACTTCTTATTTTAATTTGTAATTCAATACTTTTGTTTTGTACAACTTGGTAAAAATCTGACAGTAATATTTAATGTTCCTACAAACATGTAAGAGTCCTACATAAAATTTTGATAAAGTTGCGGCCCGCCATTTGATTTGCGTTTTTAATTGTGGCCCCCGGCCTCATGCAAGTTGGAAACCCCTGTTCTATATTAAACATGAGATGTATTATTTCAGAACATGAAGCATGCATTATCATGTATGTATCGATGAAGCATACATCCGCATGCATGTTTCATTGCCTTCCCTTTCTAAAATTTTAGGTTAAAATTGTGCATGAATTTGTCAATATAAGGAAATTGTTCAAGTTTTCAACTTAATAGTAATCTTATGTGGATATAATAAACATGGAGCATAAAATGTATACAGTGTTTGAAAATTTGGAGCGAGGCTAACCTTAACCTGTTAATTAGGCATGATGACATATTTAATCTTGGAAATTATTCGAGGTGTGAAAATATCACTTATAATTATGAAGGAAAATTTCTCCATTGTAAAGCGAGGTATGTAAAAGTTTATCCCCTGGTGAACAGTATAATATAACAAATTTTCTGCAAACTGAACAGAGAGTGACGATGAAAATTATATTTTCGGGAAAATTTATCCTTAATTAAAATATTAATATGGTTGTGAAGTCTCAATTTGATAAGAAATACGGTTTAATTCAATACATTTAAAAAAATGGCAATATCGTTTCATATTATAAGAAATTATATTGGTCCTGAGTACTGATATTAAAGTTTAATGCTGTACCAATATTTTTGAGAAGACTGGATTCATGAAAAATAACATTTAATAAATAGTTATCCGAATGACAATTTCACTCTTAGTCTATTAAGTGACACACACTATTTAACACATATTTTAATAATAAAAACTATTTTATGAAAGACTATTTATGCCTGAAATATATTTATACCAAATGTAAATAAATAAACTGGTTTAAAACATTTTACATGCATAAAACTTTTTTCCATATTTTGGACTTATTTCATTTTTTTCACCCTAATTATGAATGTAATATTATTAGGTAGAAAACTTTAAAAGAGAAAACTTTTAAATCTAATTAATGAATCTTAATATATAAACTGGATTCTATTTCAAGCCTTATTGTTTAGTTCATCGCTTTTTTTAATATGCTTTTATTTATTTTAATGTACTTTCGTTTTGTGCATATAACAGTCCTTATGGTGAAAAAAATCCATTGAGCCTTCGAAATCTTTTTAAATTTATATTAGTTTAATCACTATTTTATTTTTTAACTTAAAAAATAAATTTATCGGAATGCGGGTTTTAACAATATTAAAACGTTTTTAACGATTTTGAATTGGCATAAAAAAAAACAGTTCAATAAATAAATTAAATTAAATTTTATATAAAGCTGTTATCTTTGTATGCGGCACAGGTTTTTATAACTTACGAATAAATAGATTTTTTACCTACATTTAGCTGCTAATGCTCGAAAAAATGGCTAATAAGCTTTTTAGAATGTTCCGAATTTTTATCTTCTTTTTTGACACCATTTCTTTTATTTTATTTAAGTTTTTTTTTATATAAGAAAGCAGTTTTAACGCATCTACACGGTGTTTCCCGAATTTGAAATGGAAAAAATAAGAATCTTAAGAACTAGAACGTAAGAAACAAATCCGAAAAGAGATAAAGTGAATGCAAATTGGGATTTTTTCCAACTGTTCTTACTTACGCTTAGAAAAACAATCGAACCGAAGTTAGCAAGATAAAGAAAGCAGATTAAATGCCTTTTAAAAGGTTTATTTTGTGAATAGAGACGCTAGGTACTACTTTGCTTTTTTTAATCCTTAAACATTAGTAAAATCTCATTCTTCGAAAAAGAATTTAATCGGAAAACTTCCTATCTTTGCTAGAAGTCCGAACACTAGCTGTTCTTGTATGCAAAGAAACCGAGAGAAAGATTGAATTTTCAATTTTAGAATTATTTAACAGCTTTTATTTTTTGTGACGTTAAAAGAAGAATGAAAATTCTAGAAATTTAAATAATATATAGATTTACTGAAAAATATATTTCTGAGAAAATTGTTCCCAAAACCGCATTTGAATTTCTTTAAAAAAATTTTTGCACTCATATATTTTTTAATATATACTTATATATGTAACATAAAAATCTTCATTTAATCTTTTAATGTTATCCTAATTAATTATTCTAATCGAAATACTTTCTCATACTTTTAAAAGCCACATTCTGTTCTTAAATCTATTTTTGGCTCAAGTATGTATTTAATTAAAAGAAATACATTTTCCCCTTTGTTCTCTGTGGGTAACGATCGACCTATTTCATAAACCAATAACAATTACTAGGGTTTCCCTCTTTCTCTAAATTAAGACATTTTACGGATTTTACTTTGCAAGATTTTCCCTAACATATAACCGAGGAGGGCAACTTTTCGTGTTTACTTTTTACACTTTCTCATGACTGCTCTGTCCTATTAATTAATAAATAAATTTTGTACTCTCCTTCCCGGCCTAAGACCTGTTTTAATCTTTCCATTTGGCAACGACGTTATATATATATATATATATATATATATATATATATATATATATATATATATATATATATATATATATATATATATATATATATATATATATATATATATATATATATATATATATATATATATATATATATATATATAAATAAAAGTTTTAACATCATATTTTTTGCTTCTGAACTAGAAGTCAAGAAAATGAAAAAAAATTTTCAAAGGAATTTCACCAGCAAAATTGCTTCTAAATTAAAGCGTTAACTAATTTTAACTAAATGCAAGTCAGTTCTACATTAGAGTTTTAAGTTTTGCATCTCTTCTAAATTAAAGTTGTAAAATTTAAATTGCTTTCAAATGAAAGTTTTAACACTAAACGAATTTTTAAAAAACGCCAGTTTTTTTAGCTTTTGCACACCTAGCACAAATTTGTGTTTTCGAAGTGTCAAAAGTGAAAAAAAAAGATTTTCTCCTGAAATATTCACATGAAAGCATCACATAAACATTTTCTATGGTGAACGCAAAATATAAGATTTGATTACCAAACATTTTTCTAACTTGTAAATCGAATGCTTTAAGCTCTGTGGGTTTAATGCTACTATTTAGTAACAAAATTTTGTCTTTTATGATAATTATATAAATTATTTGTTGAAATTAAAATATTTTTATGAGGAAAAAAATTATATATTATAATGGCACATGAAAATTGAAAGTTTTAATGTAAAAAGATATTAAGGGACGTTATAAGTATAATGGAAAACGTCAAATGAAGCTGCATAAATAAAAACTATTTTTTTTGTCAAGTCAATAATAAGGAATAGTGTTTAGAGGAACTGTGTTCTGTAAGCCGGTTCTTTTGTTTCTATGATTTTAAAACTGATAATTTTTAACTTACTGAAATATCATTTAGAGCTTTAAATAATAAACTTACTTATTGTACAATTAAAGATAATGAAATCTACACGAATATGCATTAAAATATTTTTTTATTATTATATGTTGATGTAAAATATTTCTATATTATTTGTTCTTAGAACAAAACAATAAACTAATCCTTAAAAAATACGATTCCATATTCAATTCTTACTTCCAAAATCTAATTATCATGTAAATTAAATTTACAAAAGCATCATTGGTTTTGAATTTCCCTTCAGAAAAATCACTCTTCTACTTAACAAGTAGCAAAAAAAAAAAAAAGTTCTTTTGCCAGACAAATCAGACGTCATATTTTTCACTCAAGCATGGAACTTTTATTTGTGAAACAAACATATAATTACGCAAGTTTCAAAGCAAAATAATCGGGTTTGTTTTTCTTTTACATGTGCGTAAGTAAAGAAGGGAAATATTTCACTTGAACTTTGTCAGCAATTAATCAAGGGTTTTATTAACGAGTACGAAAAGGTTGTAAGCATAATAATAAGTCGTCTAGCTCTTTTCGCGCAAGATGAATTGGGGTCCACTTACAATGAGTAGACGCGTGTTAAAATAAAATCTGTGGGTTCTGATGTTTATTTAAATGAGCCGTTTGGAAACTGAGAAAAGCTACTTTTGCCTTCTTACTTGGGTGATGAATGGGTTTTGGCGAGGGTTTCTTTAGATAAAAGAACAATTAAAACGCAAGGAGTGTGCAGAAGAAAAATGCACTGCGCATGCCTTAGAACTGGAAAAGAATATTGATGACTTCTTAAAAGAATTTTTTGGCTATTCATAAGAATTATGAGTTATTTTGAAGTTATGTGTTCTGCAAAGAGCTCGTAAATTAGAATTTTTGTCAAAAGATGACGTTACAGAATGCTGTTTGAGCAAGGCTTTGTGCAAATAAAAATATTTTATTTCAATGCGTTACTTGTCAGCAGACAACGCGTAACATTTTCTCCTATTGTTTAAACTAAAGTGGATTTCATTACAGTTATTATATGACTTTTTGAAATTTTTTGAAAGTTAATTTCGTTACAAATATTAAGTGACTTAGAAAGTTGATTTCATTGGAAATAAATGATTTTTTTTTAAAATTTGATTTCATTACAAATATTTTAGAACATTTTTGATCGTTCACATCAGCGAAAGCCGTCTGACATCTTTAACCAGGAAAGTTGATTTCAATGCACATATAATACGATTTATTTAACTTTATCAAAAGTTTTCTTTTACAAATTATTATTTACATTTAAAAAGGGACATTAAATAACTTTTTTGAAAGAGGGATACAATTTAATGTAATTATTTTTTGTGTTAAAAAAGAAAGGTTTTATACTAGGTTTACTCATTTTTCCTGTTTATTTCATACTCAAAATAGAAACTATTCATTAAAAATATTTGACATCGAAAAATAAATTAACATATGTTTTTCAATAACAAATGACAATTATTCTTCATATGTTGCTCTAAAGTTTAAAGAAAACAATAAAATAACATTTAAATTTTCATTACTTGAAGCATCTAAAAAAATTAATTTCTTTTCAAAACCCCAAACTAAAGAACTAAATTAAATTTTTCCGATTATTTAAAAAGGTTTCAATAATAATCATCTTGAAACCGTATTTATAGATAATTTTCTTAAAACTATAAACATCAAAAGAAATTATATTTCTGAGAAAAATTGGTTAGTATTGTTATGTTTTTTCATAAAAATTATTAATCAAAAAACTGGAAAGAAACTTTCAATATAGAATAAGATATTCATTAAATGAGAGAGTTTATTTATCGTTTGCAAAGAAAACAATATAAAAAAGAGGAAGAGGCATCATTATTTTTTTTCTCCCGTCACGAAAAAAGCAGATGCAACATGCAGATGTTCTTTCCTTTGTTATATTTTATTAGTTGGAACATTATCTAATCTCGAAATGTTGTACATTCAGTTATTTGTTTTTTTTTCGGTTTAACTAACCTTTAGTTTTTGCCACATGTTTGTTTATTTAATTATTCAAAATGGCATAGTTCTTTTCACATTTTACTAAAAAATGATATTGTATATTTTATAAATTTAAATATGATTTTTTTCGTACATAATATGTAAATAGATATAAGTAGATAATATAATGATAATATATTAATAGATAAAAAAATAGTAATAATATTAAACATACATTTAAACTATTTGGAAAATTAATTAATAAACTAAGTAATAAACTAATGAATAAACTGAATATGTTAATAATTAATAAACTAAGTAATAAACTAATGAATAAACTGAATATGCTAATAATTAATAAACTAAGTAATAAACTAATGAATAAACTGAATATGTTAATAATTAATAAACTAAGATATTTCTAATTTTATGGCTTATTTATTCTGAGAGCCATATTTAAAACTACACTGTTAAAAGGTTTTGGATAAAATTAGAGTAAAAAGTACTTGCGCTTGTACTTTTTACAGAAGTATAATACGGAACAAAAAATCTTCACAGTTAGAATTTTCATTCCAAAATTATGGAAAAATAACCATCAGTAATCCAATTAACCGTGAAGTTTATGGTAAGGAACATTCCTTACCTTTACGGTTTTAATACAGTTTACAATTAATGTGATTATAAAACCATGAACACAGAACTATATGGTTTTTCTTAACCATTTTCTACCAACATAGTTTCAAAACCCTAAAAAAGAATTTAACCAGACATTGGAGATAGACATTTCGTTAGATAAAGGGCATTGGTGAGAGCAGGGCACGAATTGAGGAGTACAGGGCACTGGAAACTTTTCATGCGTTGATAGAAATGCAGGAAATATTATGTCAACGTTGAGACTCGAACCCCCATTCTGTCGGCCATGAGACTAACAGATTAGCCTTGTATTAGATGAAAGCAGTTATTAAACGGTTTTTCTCAGAATTGACATTTTAAATACCATCTTATTTACTGTTATTTGACTGTTTTATTTAAACATGATTGAATAATATCTAAATAATGTGCTATTTAACCATTTTTTCGGGGAAATTTCTAATGTGTGCTATAACATAATTTTTACAGTAATAATTGCCGTAATAATAATAACCGTACATATTACAGTAATAATTACCGTGATAATAATTTCCGTAAATATAACAGTAATAATTACTCTAAGACCACTGAATCACTCTAATACTGTAATAATACTGTAAAAAATATGCTATAATATTTTACGTTAAAATTTTTAAGGATGATGCATTCGAAGTGCTGATACTGTATATTGAAATTATGATACATGATTTATGATACATGAGTGAAAAAATTTCTTTGGTTAACCTGGCTTAAATGAGATTCTAGCCTATTAATGTTCTGTTTTTTATTAGTAGAAAATACTAAACTGCAAAGTAACTATATCATTTAATTAATTGACATAAAATTGTTTTTAAATGACTATATATATTTTTTATGACAATCCGACAAATCCACAATGCCTACAAAGTATTAAACTACATTACAATTAACTATGTCCCCACACGCAGAGAAAAATCGTATTGTTCCACATGACAATAACATTTCTGATAAATATAAACTCAATTATAATTCCAAATATAAATATACGGTAATTAAACCAAAATATACAGTATTCAAATAATTAATTTAGCTTATTCCGTATGAATATATGGTAGCGGTTTACCGAAAATTCTGGTTTTTAAAATTATAATTCTTATTATAGACACATTTAATTAAAAACACTATGCTGAAAAGTAAATAGAACCGAATAAATCTTTTTTATGCCATACTCTAATGTATCATGATAAAATTATAAAATTTTGCCACCTTTCGAAATTTTATCACGCCTTATAAAGCCTTAATTTCTTGTTAATTTTTCCAAAATCATTGAGAAAGTGCTTCATTAAAAATTACCGAGCTTTTTGGCATTTCAATAAAGCCAGAAGCACGGTCAATTTTAACCTATTCTGGTAGTTTTGACAAAAAGTTTTTCTGTGCAGATAATAGTTTTCCTTATTTCAAACCTAGATGCAATTAAAGAGTTTTATTTACTGCCTTCAAAAGTAATTGGAAGTAACGAAAGAATTTTTTTATTCGCCAATATTTTTTTTAAAATCCAAACTTCAATTTTGTTAGTAAATATAGTTATTTATATTATGTTCTTATTTCTTGAAATTATATAAATACTTCACATTTAAGTATTTAATTGGTAATTCTTTTTCTGCATCGAACTCCTGAATATGATCATGGATTGGTTAAATTATCTCATTGTTTGATTCATACAAAATACTCTTCTGTACTAATTGAAAGAAAGTTGTAATAAGACACTTTTAATAAATAATGTTTCTGGTTACATTCAATTCCGTTCGTGTTCCATAAATGATTTTAGCAAATGCAATTATTGTTATTACCTTATTATTATTAAAACAAATTGAAATATTTTACATTAAGCTCAATATTTTCCGCATCAAAAACTCGAGCGTTATGAATTTATGAATAATTATCTCAATAATTGATTAATGCAAAAGATTACTCTGCATTAAACAGCAGAAAGTTGCTCTAAACTGTCTTTAATCGGTAATATTTTTTTACATCTTAATGCGATTGTTTTTAGTGAATTTACTACTAGCTACAGCATTTGCTATTCTTTTTTTTTCTTTTACTAATCAATCCTTCGTCGAAAACACGTACAGATTCTGAAACATAATAGAGAAACCCTCCTTGAACACAAATGATGCTTTTCGGCGAAGAAATTCTATTTTCTCACATCTACTGGGCGACTCCCCCTCTGCTCTGTTCCATCCCACGCCATAACATTCTACACACCCGCACTCCGAAAATTGTTTTTTCTCGCTTTTTCTTTCTTGTCCATATCCTTTCTTCGATCATAACTTTGCGGATTTTTCTTTTGTACCCTAGCTTGTCATTCCAACAATCTGTTGTACGGTGATTTCGGTCCCTCGTGCAAAATCCCCATGCGCATGCGCCAATCAAAGGTATAAACAATACTAAAAGAGGGAAAAAAAAGGGAAAAATAAAAATTTTCTTCCCCGGCATTGCACAATGAATTCGACTCAGATAAAATTTGATCTTCTCGTCTGCCTATATACCGAATCGAGTTTTGGAGCTGTTTTCTAGAGAATTTTTTTTTTCCTTTACTGTTTATTTTTATTTCTTAGTTTTGTTCTAAAGTATTCCGGTATTTCCGCAGCTTTATTGTTTTCGGACTTTTTTCTATTTTTATCTAAATTTTTATTTTTCTTTAGTTGAACTAAAATTTTTTTCTCGGTGTGAAAAAGAAAATGAAATCAAAAAGTAAAAGGAGCATGAATAAAATATGAAGTTTTATAAACAAATGCTGTAAATACATGTTTTAGCTTCCAGGAATTGCGGGATAAAATTAAGAAAATTTAAGAGAAAGAAATTTTGAAGATAAAATATTCCTTGACAAGCTTGACGTAAATAGTATCATAAATATTTAAAGGACTTGAGTATAAAATGATTAAAGGAAAATCATAAAAAATACTTTTATGATAATTAACGTAATTTGTTCAGTGGTCTCCAAGATTATAAAATATTTAGCGCTAGTTTTAAAAAAAGTTTAGAAATTTCAATAAAAAAGAAACGATAAGCTTAAAGTTAAAAATTCAAAATCAACATGCATAATAATTTAGTGAAATCCCGCCTAAAAATAACTAACCTTTATCTAGAAAAATTTATTACTAAAAATTGATGAAAGTGAAATAAATTAAATATAATAATTCAATAATGAAATTAACCTAAATGTATTAAATTCTAAATATTAACATTAAAATGATATAATGAAGTTACTAAAAAAGCCGGTAGCTGTGCTAAATTCTCGAAATCAAAATGACAGAACAAATGACTATTTAAGTAAAAATAACGCATCAAAAAAGATAATTGAAAAAAAAAAGTTTCCAGGGGAACTTGTTTTAAATCTTAAGCATTTGCAATGTTAAAGTTAGGCCCTCGCATTCTCTAAACTATATTATTTTATTAGCAGTTTTGACATTGTTCTGTTTTTCTATAAGACAGTGACGTGTGTTCAAGAACTTTGTTACAATCTTCGATAACCTTAGCACAGAAAACTCTAGATTCCGACCAAAAATACAGTAAACTATACAGTAATGTCTTTTTTTCATTGATTGATTTTTAAAATTCATTTTTGGGACTATCTTATTCCATGTTAAAGTTACCAAAAATCTAAGTCAATTCTATATTATTGTGGGGGCGGAGTTATCGATCATACCAACCTTCATCTATCAAAGGGTACCTCGTGATTGAATCAAGTTAGCATGTCTTATATACCAGTGAATTGATGTTTAATATTCGTCGTAGTGGTAATTGCGCCACAATACTCCCCCACCAGAATTTTATCAGGGATAGAATTCAAGGAACGGATCTCACTAGTTGTACTTGTGAAAGACCGGGAGAGCTGGAATTAAGATCACCGGGTTTTTGAGAGCTGAATGTGAGAGGTGTATTAACTTCACAGTCGTAGTCGCTCCTGTGTTGCCATTAGCAGTCGAGTGTATGCAGACAGACGTTGTGTGTAATCGAGACGAGACTGAGTAGCAAGAGCGTGAGGAGGTGGATAATGCTGCAGTCACATGTAGCAAGTCAACTGTTCAATGTGGACCATCCATCGAAGTAGGCGTTACCAGATTGAAGTGGGCGTTACTGTCATGATTTTTGCGAAGTGGGAGTTACTGCGCGTTCAAATCAAGTCCGGTGGCCACCAACGTGGGGGCGGTGTCATCGATCATGCCAACCTTCATCGATCAAAAGGTACCTCGTGATTGAATCAAGTTAGCATGTCTTATATACCAGTGAATTGATGTTTAATATTCGTCGTAGTAGTTACTCCACAATATAATCGATAATAATATATCGAGATGTCTAAGCTAATGTGACTACACTTACTTGTCTACTGGAAATCCATCAATGATCAATAAAATACAGATGCAACTAATAGGAATACATTTCTATAGGAATAAAAATACGAATCACCCACTCGTGCTAATGGAAATTGATTGACTGATGACAAAACACTGATCCAGTTCAGTCTCTGAATTGGATTAAGTCTCAGAATTGCGTTTACTAAGGTATCAGCAAATCTGAGTATTGATACTTTGAATTCTCGACACTGTTTGAATGCAAGTTAACAACTGAAAACTATCATGTAGAATCCTGATTCAATGCTTAATTTATACATATAGGCAGTCAATGAAAAAAAAGTAAGATTGAATGTCTTAAAATTTTAAAGGGAACTTTGTTGGCGAAATAAATTTTTCTGCCTAAGAAAATAATGCGTGATTATCTACTTCACTTTTGAAAGAAACAACCAAGATACTTCTTTTTTATATACGTACAACTAAAATATCGCTTGCAAGTTTAGTTTTGCACCTTAAAAAATCGTTTGCAAGTATTATAATAAAAGAAAACAATTAATTCTTTGAAGAAAGATCCTTTTTATTTGCTAAAAAATATTTCTGAAATCAGTAATAATAATAGATGGCTAAAAACTTTGTTAAAAACCTAAAATTTTATTATGAAATAGTCTACTTACTTTCTGTTATGACCTTCAATTTTACACTAACTCACTGATGGCCTATTTGCAAGAATTTTCTATATTATTATATGTTCGCTGGAAAATTTTCAATATCGCCATAACTTTAACTGAGTTTGTCGACTAATGATATCACGATGTGGCCTAGGTGACATTACAAATCCAATATGTTGGAATGTTGTGCTACAGAAATACTTCAGAGGTTTCAACCATTCAATGAAAAGATTTGATAAACCAATTAAATTTATTTTCTTTAGTGTTATTTAAACTTTCCTTTTTATATTAAATGATTCAAAGCCAAAAGTTGAACCCCATGGCTGATAATCTTTGTCATTCTTCGTGATTTAAAATGAACCAGTATATCGTTTTCTTTTTATTATTGTTATCTACGAAATAATCTTCCATTTATGATCAATTTATGATTTTATTTTGATTTATCGACTTGTATTTAATATTTTAATGTACGGTTTATTAAATATACATTATTTTGTTCGTGTTTTTAATTTTAAGTAAGGCGAATTTCTAAAGCAGGCGGAATTTTCATTATAAGATGGACTCATTTCCATCATAATAAGTTATTAAATTTTCAAAATTTTGGCTTTATTTTCAGGATTCTTGTAAATTTTAACTAATATATTAATTTTATTTTTTTCCGACTGATTTGAAACTGTGATAATTTTTAACATGAAATAATGTTTTTTAAATTTGTTCGTAAGCCTAGATTAATTACATGAATTTACATCACAAATTCCTTAATATTTATTTTTGTTCTATTCCATAATTCAAGTTAATGTTTAAGTGCAAATTTATTCGATTGAAACTATTAAATAAGGACTGAAGGCTTTAGTTCAATATTTTGGAATTTATGTTTAATAGTAATTTTATTCTATTTAAATCAAGAAAATGCTACACTATACTTTAGTTCCTTTCATAAAGTATATTTATTCGTTGCTACATAAAATATCTGTTTACATATTGAGCTAAAAAGGCAACAGTAAAATCTTTTGCGTTTAAAAAAAAACACCACTTAAATAGCTATAAGGCACAAGATATCACCAAATAATAAAGAATATGATTTTAATGCTCTAAAATCTGGACCCTACATTTTATGTTCCCTAAACCCTTTTATTGGCACATGCTTTACGATATTCTAGATAGATCTTTAATTACCTATTATAAATAACAATATTTTTTATTCTAATGGCTTTCTTTTTAAACATTCCTCGTAAGGCCATATCAAATTCCTTTAATATAGGATGCATAAAAGGGCCTGATTCTATTTTGTTTTGATGCAGTTTAAAAGCGAACAAAAATGCACAACTGGGATCAGCTGTTAAATCTTTAACTGCTTGTCTGCTGGGCGACACAACAGAAACCTATAAAACTTTATCGTGCAAGCTCACGGGTCACATCACCCTCGATTTCATATCAAAAGCGTAAAAAGCAAAATATGTCATAAACAGAAAGATGGCTGCCTCTTGAATGTCATAAGACATCATAAAATCTCTCTGTGTCTTGATGCCATGTAAAACTTTAAGGCTTGCATTCATCGATTGCTGTTAGAGGCAATAATGAGAATTGGTTAGAAAAGGAAAAGGCGTCTTAGGTTATGACGTAAAACGAATAACGGCATCATTTTGCGCTCAAGGGCTTTGTCAGGTACATTTTACTGCGCTTTTCAGAATTTAGGGAACATTGTTATCAATGTTTATGGCACTCCGATACAAATTAATAGCTGAAGCGAAGGGAAATGAAGGGTATGATACTATTTTGAAGTTCCATTGAACTTTATGTTTAATTTATCAGCTGGTTGGTACAAATAATTAATGTAAGTCATAAAGAATGATATGGAAAGTAAAAAATTCCTATTAATAAGGAATTTTGATTTTCTCTAGCTTGTCTGTTATCTTTTTTTTTCTTTGAAATTTAAAAATATTACTGCATTAGGATTTGGGCGCTGAAGTCAATTTCGTTTATATTTTAAATGTTTTATAAGTACTCAATCTTTTGAAAAAGATGTTTTATCAAACATATTTTTCATACTTTCATCATTTTGTATCAATTTAAATCAAAATAAATTAAAAATAATATGCTTAACATTTCAATATCATATGGTTTTGAAATACGCCAGCTTGAAAACCCGGTGTCTTTTTCTACGTTAAAGGTAAAATCTTCCTAACACGGCTCACTTCCAAACAATAAATTTTCAAACATGCACTTATTTGCAGTTATTTAGATTTAAGATAAACAGTTATTCACCATTGAAATTTCTTTAATTCACAAAACCTATTATTTAAAATTTTCAGAATATCAAGGAAGAAATATTAAAACTAGTTTTTTTACATTTTAGTTCAAATATGTTTCCGATAATCAGATTTACAGATAAACAGATTTTTTCAATTAATTTAACAAATTTTCCGATAATTTAACAGTAACTTTAAGACAGAGACAGGTGTAGCATTGTAATAGGTGGAATAGATTTGGGACAATCAATGTTTTTAATAGTTGAAGGGCTACATTGTAATTTAAACGAGATATCTCTTTCTCCAAAAAATACTCAAAATGTGTTCTTAAGTAGTTTCCTTTTAAATTTTCTCGCAAGTCACAAAATTTCATATAAAGCTTATTTTTTATAATTATTTCTTTTCAAAATGCTTTTTTTTACACTCATTTGTTTGTAATTTTTTTTCATGAAATTTTTAAACTTACTATTTTTCATGACGTTTTCTAATAAAACTTCATTTCTAATCCTATTACTTCAAAAAGTTTTCATGTGAAACATCTATTAAGCTAATTTTTTTTTTCGCTCAAAAGTTCTAGAATCAAACTATTTTTACACAAATATTTAACAAATTTTTATTAAATTATATTTTTACAACAATATCTTCAGAAAATTTTCATATGAAATTTCATTTTAAACTTATTTCTTTATAAATTTTTCTTGCAAAATATTTTTACACTCGTACTTTTTCTATTTATATAAAACTTTTTTTTATTATTAATTTCTTTCAAGCGTTTTCAAATAAAATTTGTTTCACATTTTTTCCTACACTTATAATTTTATAAAGTTTTATAAAATGATTTTTTCTTATATTTATTACTTTACAATTTTTTTAATACAACTTCTTACAAGGATTTCTTTACAAAGCTCAGCATAAACTGTGTTAAAATGAATTGGTATAAGTGCAATGAGTATTAAGAACATGTCCGTTTATTCCAAAATTGCTCTTTTACTTAAAAAATTAATTTATTTGATTTGAAATCTACGGTATGATTAAAAACTAACTTTAAATTTCATCTAAATTAAATGGTTTATAAGATGGCGCAACTCGTAGACCTGAAATGTTATTTTCTGCTTACTACACTACAAGTTATTTCCTTAACTAATTTAATTTTTTGAGAGGCGGAAATTAAGGTCAATCCTGATTGAATTGTAGATTTGTTTAGGAGGAGATTTCTTTAAAAGAAGCTTCCTTACTCTTACCCGTCAATTTAAATAATTAAACACACGGTAAAAAAGGAATCGTGTTAAAAGTAAATAACGATGCTCGAAGCAATTTTTAAAATAATGTGTTAATTTAAAAGCAGAATAAGGAAGCATTGGTCTGCAAAATTCGAAGTATTACGAATTAAAATTTCTGCGGCTGTTTATAAACCATTCGCCGGAGTTGAAAAACGTTTTTATTTGAAATAATTTGTTTAGAATAAGTACTTTTGAAAGATTTTGTTAACATAAATTGCTTTTCCAAACAAATAAGTGAAAGTAAAGAAATAATAAAACTTTATATGAAAGAGTGTGAATACTATAATAATTTATAATAATTAAGTAATACATAATTATATAACTGAATAATATTATATTTATACAATAAAATTTTTATAACATAATTATTTATAATAAAATTTAATTACTTTAATATCTAATTCAAATTGGAATGACATTTTTACGCGAATTAACACCACATATTTTGTTGTATAGATATGAGTTTAATTCATATGAAGTGAAACGTCTCAGAAGAGACCGCTTTCTTTTTAAAAATAAAATGATCGTTAATGGAGGTTGGTCGTTCGGAGGATGGAGGTTAGCCGTTCTCCATTAATTTCAAAATGTTATCGAAAATACATGATTTTCCGCAAGCAATTTTCATTTTATTGAGAGTCATTTTCTTGGTGCAGAAATGCCACTTGTGTTGGCATCGTAAAAACAACCAGATTGATGAAAAATATTTAACGTTAATAAAAATGATTCCTACTGATATAACTATGTGTAAACATAAAATTACCAACTATGAAAGATAGAACTATTTTATAAATATTTGTGTTTAAGTTTGTATTTAATTTTATATTTTAAAAATTAGTTAGCTTTAAAGCTTGTTCGTTAGAGATGCGTAGTTTTTTCTAAAATAACTTTTTTTTCCTAATTTAATTTTAAATTCTAAAAATAAATTATTGATAGTCACGTCTTTAGTGCACTCAGCCTGCAACGTGAGGTTGATGATCTCTTTCAGAGATCGTCAAAAAGAGCGCCCTAAATAAGAGCCTCGCTCAAATATTTTGAATAGATTTTAATATACTTATTTTTGTTTTGTTGATATTTTTTGTTGTGATATTTATTTGTGTTCCCTTAATTAACCTTTTCCGCATTTAGTGCGAAGATTAGTGCGCATTAGTGGTTAGTTCAGCTAGCATCATTGTAGTATTAAGCATATATTTAGCCAATTTCAGACACATCTTAATTTGTATATGATGTAGGGATATTTATCCCAGAAATAATTTGAATCGAATCCCAATAATTCGAAATTGAAAGTAAATAAATTGTTTAGAATGGACAGTTAAGAGCATGTGAAGAGATTCATGTTAGGCGAAGATAACATTGCCAAACATAAAGCCAACCCCCCAAATCAATATTAAATTTTAAGATAATTTGCCTAACGGCAGGAAAGACTGTGAGAATTAGTATAACTGGTTCATTTTTGTGGTAAGAAATTGTGGAGTTATAAATAGATTTTTTGTTTTCGATTTTGTCGCGACAGTGAATTAATGATCCTTGCATTAGTATTGAAATAAAAAAGTTAGCCGTTACATTGATTGTGAAAGAATAAAATATTTTCTATTCACTTTTTATAAAATGTAATAAGAATTAAATAATTGGTTAAATTTAATTAAAATTCAATTAAACGTTTAAAACATTTAGGAAATATGAAGCTAGGAAATATGTAATGCCTATTGCGGCATCATATATAAAATGAAATTTATATATAAATTATAATTTAAGAACAAAAACTTAATTAATTTCAGTAATTTAAGTAATTATAAATATTCTAATTTTATATGCTGAGAAAATGAGTTCACAAAGAATTCTTGAAACGAAGAGAAAATAAAACAAATATATTTTTGAAACAGAATAAATTATCCAAAAAACGTAAAAAATAATATTATTCATGTTGATACATGCTATATAATAGATTTAAGAATCTACATACTTAATTCCTAATAAAACAATGAACAAATTGGATTACATTTTTCCTAACAATCCCTAAAAACATTTATGTTTTACAAAAATAAATTTAAAATAGTTTTGAAGCATAAGAATGAACTATAGTTTACTTTCAATTAAAATGGGAAAACGTCTGTTTACAATTACAAGTAAACAAATGTTGTAAATGTAATAATCATTTGCATTACACAGTTATAGTTATAACAAAAGAATTTATAACAATAACACAAACCATCGATGCGATTTTAAAACACACTGATTAAATACTTACAAAACAAATTAATATCCCCCAATAATGCAAACAAAATAAATATAAAAATAGGATCGTTAAAAAGAGGCAAAAAATTAAAACGGAAAAAAAGAAATGTAAATTAAAATTTAGATTTAGTTAAAGCTTCACGTAAGTATTTAAAAAAAATCTGAATCCAAATCGTTCCAATTGAATACAAATTAAAATGATAGCAATGAAGTTTATTTTTTCGCTCATACGAAAATACATCTTTTTTCCAGCTTGTTTTCTATAGGGTATTTAACGGAACTTTTGAAAAGCATTTTGTGTTATTTGGGATTAAATTAATTTGCAAAACAAGCTTAAGAGAATGCTTGGCCTCAAATAAAAATGTTGATATGGGGATGAAAAATAATTAGGTTTCGGTAAAAGCAAACTTTTTTCACCGCCATAGCTTTCTCCATTGTTTTTAATTAACGTTTTCAAAATATTTTCTTAATAAACCACGATATACTGACATGGGTAATAAATTTACATTTATTTCAAATTAAATATGAAAGCACAGCAAAACACTGTCAACGAACAGTATTGTCCGTTTCGTTTAGAAAAGAGAGGCAATTAACTTCACGTGACTGATTCTTTTATAAATTATGATTAATTTTTAAAATATTGACTCTGAAAAAAAACTTTCTTCTAATTATATTGCGTATGATTAGAGTGTAAAAGAAGGTTAAAGGAACTCATTAGAGACATTTAAGTATGTTTTTGTTAGCGGAAAAAAATATTTAAATTCATAATCAAAGATGAGAGTTTTATAGAGTGTTTTTTCAGTTAAAGAAAGCTTTTAGAAATATAATTAATAAGCCTATTTTTAAACAAATTTCAATATTTTTCATAAGTATATTACACTCTATTTATTTATAAATTATAAAAGAAAAATGCATTTTTTGTGTTGCAACATAGTTATATTTTTGTTAGGAATGTAAATGCATCTATAATGTGGGAGTCAGGGCAAGCCATAAACAAATATGGGTAAAATTTTTTGTTCCATAAATTAATGTACTGAAAACAGACTTTCGCAAGAAAATAGATGTAAATTATCTACTGAGAAAAATCAAATGTACACAATTAAAAATCCCGGATTACTCTACGGTAAAAATCACGGGCATCAGGAGTCCCGGTACTTTTTAACGTAATATCCATTTTCATAGTAAAATGTTTCGAAACCTAAAAAATCTCGAGCACCATAAATTTTAAAATAGTATTTACTAATCGACTGTAATTAAATAAATACTATTGTAAAAATTTCGGTATAAAATATTACGGATAAAAGGGATTTTACTTCAAAATAGACTTTGCGGATGCTGCTCTCAGAGTGCGAGTGCTTTTTACCGCATTTTTAGCACTGTAGTTTAACTTTTTTTTCTGGATTAATACATAGAAAAAGTTTATTTTTAAGTGACTTAAGAGAAAAAAAAAACATATAAACGTGGTCTTATCAGTATGAATGATATCATGAATGACTAAATTAGCTCATGTTAAAATAATTGCTAGTAAGATTTTAATGAATGAATCAATTGATTAAACAAATCTGCCTGATATGTTTAGTATTATATAAGGTCAATCTAATATGGAAATCATTTTGTATTTTCAAATGAATTATTTTTGTTACTATTTCTTTGTCATATATATATATATATATATATATATATATATATATATATATATATATATATATATATATATATATATATATATATATATATATATATATATATATATATATATATATATATATATATATGTTACCGTTAAAGTGTAAAATAATCTATATCATATATCTCGCACGACAGTTTAAGTTTAGGTACTGGTCAGGGATTTAAAAAATGCTCGTGTAAAACCCAGTGAGTCAACAAAAAATGTTTTTGTTTTAGAAATAATGTTCTTTGTAACTCCAAGTGTCATTTTAGTAATCCTTGTTGTAACAAATGATTTTATGGTGCGTTTCCATAAATACCATTTATGCGCTGCATAAATGAGATAAATTGATTCTTTTTCATTTCAATTGTCTATCATTAGTTTATTTATAGAATACCTAGTTATTTCATTTTAGATAAATTGTTTATCTTACACTTTAACTGTCTCTCATTAGTTAATTTATAGAATACCTAGTTATTTCATAGAATAACTAGTTAAAGTGTCAAATTAATAACATATTACACACTTTAATGGACACAATCAGTTATTTCATGGAATAACTAGGTATTCTATGAAATAACTGCATTGTATACTTTAACGGTAACATATATCTATATTTATATATATATATAGATATCTATCTATCTATCTATCTATCTATCTATCTATCTATCTATCTATCTATATATATATATATATATATATATATATATATATATATATATATATATATATATATATATATATATATATATATATATATATATATATATATATATATATATATATATATATATATATATATATATATATATATATATATATATATATATATATATATATATATATATATATATATATATACTGATTTTACACTTCCATTTGAGTTGAGCATTTCCAAAACTCGGTAAGAGTTTTCGAAATTGTTTTCTAAATATTTTATCATGTCTTCATTTTTCTCGTTTAGCTGTGCAGTTTGATGAGATTTCGGTAATCGTTTAATTTTCAAGTACTGATTGAACAGAAAAAAAGACTCGGCAAGCTTTTTTTTGTTGATTGATTGTTTGTAATTTCCTCAGAAGTTGAATTATGCAAAAAATTTTGATTAATATTTACTCTTTAAGTATTCATTTAAACCGTTGAAACAATTAATAATTTCGTTATAAAAGAACACATATTCGCAAAGCGGAAGCCCCTCCTACTTAAATTCCAACTATACCTGAAATAGAAGAGATAATTGAGTTAAAATTTGTAAATAATGATACTAAATTACTTGTATTGAACTGGCAAATGTGTTAAAATTAAAATAAAAAACGCTTAAAATACTTTTAAAGGGTATTACTTAATAACCCTAACTTAAATTAGAACGAAAATAAAATAAACAGCAAAGATAAGATTTAAATTGCATTTCGAAGAGCCCCAGGTTAAAATCGACGGTACATTAGCGGAATAGTGAAAAGCAAGACCTTGATTAGTTAATGCGAACTATGCTCACGTTAATGAGTCCTAGATTTGATTTCGAAATCTCTGACAAAATGTCAATGGATTTATGGAAAGGCCATTAGCTTTGATGCTCTGGCTACACTTTAAAAGGTCGTTACTCGGGGCAGAGTCCAACCAATGAGAGGTGTGACAAGATTTGATTTCTAATTTATGATCTCAACGATGTGTTTTGCACTTAAGTGTATCATATTAAGTTGTTAACTTTGAGAGCAGCGAGGTACTTCATTAGGCATTGGGTGGAATATCTAATTTAAAGGTTAGGATGGGATTACGTAGGTTTTAATGAAAAGCATTTTAATGAATGTCCTTTGCATGAGGTAGTTTAAAATGTATCTCTTGAAGTTTGTTTAATGACACATTAATATTTAAAAACAAGGTGTAAAATAGTAAAAAAATTAAAACGTTATCTGATCAAAAAAATAATAATAAAACGTATTCTGATCAAAATCTAAGCGCGATTTGTACTCGCTAACGTTATTTTAGACCAATTGTTTTGATTGGAAGAAAAAAAAACTTTTTGACTTTTTCTAATTCTCCTTTTGTCTTATTTATTTTCGATATTGTTTTTAGTGTTTCCCTCTTCTTTTATATCTTTATTTTGTTTTTTCGGCTAACACTTATAGGTACTGGATTTTCAGGTGACAAGTGCAACGTCAAGTTATTCTCAAGCTTCCTTGAAAAACAACTTGATTTACACAATTTATCACCAATTGAAAATCATTTAATGTCTGTAATCCAAGTATGGCGAATGTGATATTTATATTAAGCAACAGAAACTCAGTCTATTTCATAACATTGCAAATTTTCATATCAAGAGTTCACGTTTTCTTTAGTGTTAATTTTCCTTTTGCTTGTTGTATCTTTATTTGTTTACAACTTATAACGGAAGTCTTTATTTTCAACACTACGTGAATAGGGATCAAATTTATCGTTAAACCCACATGAATGTTTAAAATTATTTCATATGAAGTACTCGAGTAGTAAATCTTTTTTCATTATTTCCTTATTTCCTACGTACGTATTATTTCTATGCATCCGGATACTATTAGTAGCATCTTTTGATTTTGTATAGTCTTAACTTGGGCTTCAGCAACAGTTAGATTGTTTGCACAGCATTGCCCCCAGTGATATTCATTCAATATCCTTTTGCGCAAAATTTAGATGGTTTTGGCAACAAATCTTGTATCGCATGATTAGTCGGGAGTCATATTCGGTTTATTCCTCTCTTGATTTTCTTAACTTTGAGGAGACTTCTAACTTCTATTACACATATCTTTAACTTCTTTAACTTCTTTATCTTTAACTTCTTTAACTTCTATTACACATATGTGTAATAGATTTTAAACTTGGTTGTCATAATTATATTTTCTTCTCTGTATATTGTCCTCCGAACGATAGAATTGACTTGGTACTGAATGTTCTCGAGCCAATCATGGCTACCTCTCGGGGAAAATTTGTGGTGCTGTGTGGGGATCTGAACGCGAAATCCACTGTCTGGGGCCCCAAGAGAGATGCCAGAGGAGATGCTGTCGTGGAGTTTCTGCAAAAACACGACTTGGATATTGTTAATAGTCCAGACTCTCCCCCTACTTTCAATTCAGTACTCGGGCAGAGCTGGATAGACATTATTGCCACCAACTGCAATAGTATTGGTAATTTTGAGGTCCACGACGGCGTCTCATGCTCTGACCATGAATTAATCACCGCAATAATTGATACCAGTTGTCAACAGAGCAATGTAAACAGACAACATCACACTATTAAATATAATAGCATTAATTGGTTGAAATTGAGACCAAAGCTCTATGAAATTACTCAAAAAAATAATTTTGATAAGCTAAACGACTCAACAACAATTGATCAATTTATTGACAAAGTAAGCAATGAAATTATTGCGGCCTGCCAAGAGTCGCGAATTCGAAAACCAATCTTAATCAAAAAGCATTGTTCCTGGTGGACACCAGTTCTGGGACTCCATAGAAAACAAACTAGGGCCTTACGGAGGAGATTTCAAAGAGAGGAAAATCCCGAGACTAGACAACAGTTCATGATTAAATTTAAAGCTTCCCTTGCTAAATACAAGAAACTTATCAGAAAAGCAAAGGCAGAAAACTTGAGAAATTATATTAACAACCTCCCAACGGAAAATGCCTTTTCCAACCCGTATAAAATAGCTAAGGGCACTTTGAATGAGAAACTAATCATAAATCCAATCCTTATTAATGGAAATGCAGCGGAGTCCCTCCAGGAATCAGTTCGGGGAATCATGCAGCACCACTTCCCGGAGACGAATTGTGAAAAAATTGATATTGTGAGAAGAAATGTAAGTGAGCCAAATTTTACTGTAAGTGAGCTGGAGCTGGTTATCAACGGTCTTAAAACAGACAAGGCGCCGGGCCCTGATGGTATACCAAACGAAATTTTTAAAGATATTTATTTTACAAATAGAAATTGGTTGCTAACTCTTTTTAACATTTGTTTTATGAACTGCTATTTTCCAAGACCATGGAAGATTGCCAGAGTCGCCCTGATACCTAAATCAAACAGAAATTTAAACTTGCCAAACAATTACCGTCCAATCTCGCTCCTAGCCGTCTGGGGAAAAATATTAGATAAAATGCTTACAAAAAGATTAACATATCATCTTGAGAAAAGAAACCTCATCAATGACAATCAATATGGCTTCAGGGCTGGGAGGGGAACGGACGAGGCGCTTAAAAAAGTTGTTGATATCATCTGTGAAAAGAAATCAGAGAATAAGCATACCATTGGGGTGGCTCTGGACATCGAGAATGCGTTCAACCGTGCAGATTGGACAATCCTGAAGAACGCAATAAACAAATTGGCATTGCCCGACAATTTGGCCGGTTGTGTCTTTAGCTTCCTAAAGGATAGAAAGGCTAAATTTTTAGGAGATAACGGCGATACTCTAGTAGAAAGTAACTTAAACATTGGTGTACCACAGGGCTCGTCGCTTGGACCCATTTTGTGGTTGATCTTGGTTAATGACATTTTTAATTTAGTTCGTAATATAAATTTTAGCCAATTTATTGATTTTAACCATGATGATTTCAATATCATTGCATTTGCAGATGATATTTTACTGTTGGTAAGTGGTCCAATTTTCTATAAATTTGATAAACTGGCGACTCATATTCTATCCCACATGTCAGACTGGGCCGAGAACAACAAATTAAATTTTTAGAAAGAAAAAACTCAACTTATTACATTTCCAAAAAATAAAAAAAAGATGGGAAGACTCCCCTGTATTAAATTTAGACCGGATGATACGAACAATATTAAAAATGTAAGTACGATGAGATACTTAGGGGTGACCCTCGATCCAGGTCTGACATGGATTCCACACTTAAATGATATTAGAGACAGAATTACAGGTTTTAATCAGGGAATTAGGAGAGTCGCCAGAGTTACATGGGGTCTCAGACCACAATTGTTGAAACGCATATATCTCCAGGCAAGTGAAAGAATTATACTTTACGCCGCCAGTGTCTGGTACAGAAATACTAGGAGAATTAACGAAAAATTAAACAGTATCCAGCGAATACCACTCTTAACCATCACGAAGGCCTATGCTACAACGAGCACAGAGGCAATCCAGATACTGGCGGGTGTTATGCCAATTGGTTTGAAAATCGTGGAGGACATCTTTTGCAAAAGGGTGAAGTGGGGCTGGAGACTCGAGGACATAAATTATACTCTACCAATTGATCTTGATCATAACATAGATTTCGAGAAACCAGCCCTAGGGCATCCTTCAGATTACATTGCTTTGCCCTGGGGATATAGCAGCCCTAAAGATCAGGGAGTGGAGATCTACACTGATGGCTCTCGGATGGAGGCAGATTATCCGAATAAATTCAGGACTTCACACGCAATGATAGTTAAGAACAACGGTATCACGATTTTCAAAGCCTCCACCAGAGTCACTGATAACACCAACATATTTATTGCAGAGCTTTTGGCAATCAAGTCTGCCCTGATATGGCTACGTCAACATGATATTACACATGCAACGATTTTTTCAGACTCACTATCATCCCTCCAGGCCCTGGCTGACCCAGAACCCAGTTCCAAACTCATAGAAGAGATCAAAAAAATTTGGAATAAGAACACTATTTTGAACTGGGTAAAAGCACATGTGGGGATCCAGGGCAATGAGGAGGCAGACAGGGCAGCAAAGGAGGCCATTGGTTCTGACAGTGTGGATCTCCAGGTTCTGAAGACCCCCAAACAAGCTAAAACCGAAATCAAACAATATTTAATGGCAAGGTGGAAAACCAATTGGGAAAATTCTGAGAAAGGCAGGCATACATTTAAATTCATTAAGACCCCGTCAACTACAAGGTTGCAAACTAATTTCTATTTTAACCAATTTCTAACGGGGCACGGAGTGTTCGGAGTACACCAAAACAAATTTTTTAATAAATCAGATACTTGCTCTAACTGTAACCAAAGACAAACCATAGAGCATCTTTTATATTATTGTGATCGGTACCGAACACTCCGAAAAAATTATTTCTTCCAAAAAACAGACCAACAAATTTTTGCAGACAAGGTTTGTAGAGAAATTATCAAGATTATCATTAAAACTACTCTTGAGGAACAAATGGAATTAATAAACAAAATTGACAATAACTAAAATTTTAACCTGCTTAATCTAACCACCTTGCCAAAACTTTTTTTTGGACCACATTGCCATTTTAGTGTTTTAATTTGACTTTTAACTTGACTTTGCATTTTATACATGCTTTAGGTTTGTTTACAACCTTTGGATTTTAATACATTTGGTATTTTACATTGCGATTGTATTTTATACATGGTTTTTAGATTGTTATACACCCCTTTTAACTCTTACCTTTTAGTATCTATTGGTATTTTGTCCTCTGTTTTTTTGTACTTTAATTGAATTTACTTTGCTTTACTTGTTGTTCTTCATTTTAACTACCTGTTACTACTTCACCCTCACTATTTTGGTTCCACCAGCAGGATTCAAGCTGGCTTGATTGGCTGGATCCTTTCAATGCCCTATTGGCAAGTGTATACATCTGTGATTTTGTCTTAGTTTTAACTTTTCAATTTTAGCACTATATTCATTTATGTCATTTTATCCTTTCACCTTTTGGCGGTTTTATGAGCTGTATTTACGGCGGTTTTTGGTGAATTGTTAGATTTTTTGTCTTGTATTAAGGGTTCCACCAGCTCTGGCTCACAGCTCACTCAGTTTTTACTGGTTGTCTCAGGGTTCACAATTTTTGTATTATATATATATATAATTTTTGTATTCTATTTATATGAGGGTTAATAAGTTTTGTATTGTATATATACATATAATTTTTGTATTTTATTTATATAAGGGTCTGTTGACCTTTTAAATGATTCATTGTATTTGGCGTATGGGCCTATTGGCCTAGGCCGCTGTATATATATTAAATTAACTTTGAGGAGATTTATGGTCAATTTGATTGCAATTATAGCAACGAATTTCTGACTTTTGTTTGTTTAATTTGGAAGTATAGTAAGGTACGCGATTTATTTGTGTTTTATTTTTATCTCTATCTATGCAAAATTGCTCGTAAATGCGTAGTTTAATTTTAAAATCTTTTGAATTTGTAGAGCCACATAAAATTGCTTTGTTATGTAGTGTATCTTGAATGGCGGCGATTCAATTTTCAATTAATACTTGCTCATCTATGTTACTAATACACAAAATGTTTTGTAATTTTTAAAAACTACTCTTGCAAGGATTCGTACAAACGCATTTTTTGCCTCAGCAACATCTCATGAATGTTAACAATATTATTAAATTTTTTCAACTCAAGTATCAGCAAATTATTTTCAAACTTTATATTGATTATGAAAGGTTGGCTTTATTTTTAGCTATATTATCCTCCGATAAATCACCAAACATGGATCTCTTCCTGTGCTCCTAACTGCTGGTTGGGAACAATTACTTTACTTTTAATTTCGATTTATTGTCAAACGGACTGGTGTGAAGCTTCAGTCTCTCAGTCTCAACCGTTGAATTTATATTTTAACAAAAACTCCTGATGTTAAGAGAATTATTCTCCTGATTTTTATTTCATTATTTCTAAGTATGGCCATATTCTCAAAATAATAAATTTTTATCAAATGAAACTGCTTATTTTTCTGGGATAAATATCCCTCCTTCATAAAAAATTATATATATATATATATATATATATATATATATATATATATATATATATATATATATATATATATATATATATATATATATATATATATATATATATATATATATATATATATATATATATATATATATATATATATATATATATATATATATATATATATATACCATAGTTTGATCTGGAATTTTTTCCGTGTATTCTTGTGTCTGAAAATGCACAGCATGCGTATCTTTCTTTAAATTTCGAATCAGTTTTCAGAGTATTCAAATAGTTTATTTTGAAGATTTTCAGATTTTTTGATGTAAAAAATAAATTGCATTGAAAATATAATTAATGACTGAAGGTTACAATCGATCTTTTTATAAAATTAAAAGTTAAAAAATTAATCTTCCCTACTGGACTGTTAATAAGTATTTCTGGTATTTCATAAATATTTCTAAACTTGGGATTCAAAATGCAATACTTAATGTAGCTACAAATGAAATAGATAGATATATGTAATTGAAATTAGATAAATGTAATTCTATTTTTATGGTTTATTATAAAAAATTATAATGTAGGATTTTACTTCAAAAAAAGGCATAGTATTTTTATTTCAATAAAAGAAATTTAAATTAACCTTTATCTTAAATACTTCTAAAGAAACATTCTTTAAAGCCTTTTAGAACCATGTTTTCACAAAATTCTGCATAAGTTCATTTTTATACTATTTAAAGCACTCATTTTCTTATGAATTGAGATAATTATTGAATTCTTCAATGCGACGTTAGAATATGATTAATGCTTATCCCTCATGTGTTTTGAAAATCCTCATGCAATTTAAATTTTATCTAAAATCTAAAATATAAGAATAAAATACTGAAAAATAGTTTTAATAATTCTATAACAACAAGATTAAACTTCGAAATAGGAAAAATACATTAATCTCTAATTTGAAAAATATTCTTTGCCTACAGATGTTTTAAATGTTTGCAGACTTCGGTCTTAAGTACACATCAAAATTTTCAGAAGCATTATACGAAACACTAAGCAAATATAAGTATGCCTATATTACAATTAAATAAAATTCTGCTATCCAAGGGAAGAAACGGCATATTTTTCGAATTTAATCCCAGAGAAAGATAAAAAGAATAATCCTTCTAAACATTGTGAATGAAACGAAATAAACGAAAATGAAATGGGATACATGCCGGAAAGCTATGTAAACACCAATCAATCTCATAGAAAGGTAAAATAAAATGAGCTATTTCAGAGTGGGCGAAAGGAAAAAAAGATTGTTCACGGCTTAATTCAAAGATATCCTCTATTTAATCACTACAAATAACTCTGAATTTTGTGGCTATTGAAAAGATTCCGGTGTTTGGATTTGATCATCATTTCCGCATTACTTTTCTTTTCTTATATGCTTTGTTAAATACTGACATTTACAATATTGTTTATGAACATTGACACTCAGTTATTAATTTGTAGTGTTATTTTATGAAGTAATAAAGTAGTTTATATAAGCCAAATGACTGAGAAAAATCCACAAGATCACATAGCCTCTATCCAAATTCCAGCTATATATGATTTATACATGGACTGCTTTCCACATAAGAGCAGATTATAGGTGCTGATATGGAATATCAAAAGTAATAATAGACTATATGCTTTTACATGTTAGTATGTTACTGCTTCGTTGTTATTTTTGGAAAGATTTCATTGAAAATAATATTTGTCGCTAATATATCCTCTATCCGATAGCAGTGATAATACAGAATATTCCCAGTCTTAATAGATTTTGTGCTATTACACGCAAGCATCTTATTGCTTCGTTGATATTTCTGGAAAGAGTTTGTTGAAAATAATATTTGTCTGTAATATATCCTCTTTCCGATTACAGTGATGATGCACAATATCTCCAGTCTTAATAGATTCTATGACATCGCATGTTAGTATCTTATTGCTTCGTTGATATTTTTTAAAGATTTCGTTGAAAATAATATTTGTCGCCAATATAAGTGCCGATTACAGTGATGATATAGAACACCCCCAGTGGTAATAGATTATATGCTATTACATGTCAGCATCGTATTGTTTTTCATGTTATCGTTGGAAAGATTTTGTTAAAAATAATGTGTCGCTACCATAAGTACTTATTACAGTGTTGATACATAATATCCCCAGTTGTAGAGGATTATAAGCTATTATATGTTTCTTATGGTTTAAATGTTATCGTTGGAAACATACAGTAAAAAATAATATATGCCATTATTATAAGTGCCGATGACAGTGTTGATATAGAAATTCCCAGTGGTGGGGAATTATATGTTAATAAATAATATTAGTATCTTATTGCTTCCGTGTTGTTCTTTGAAAGATTTCGTTAAAAATAATATGTTCTGCTATTGTAAGTGCTGGTTACACTGACCCCTATTGTATTACATATTATTATTTCATTATTTCCCTGTAATCTCTGGAAAGATTTCTATAAAAATAATGTGTGCCGATATTAGAAGTACACATTACAGTGCTGATACAGAATATCCGCAGTGGAGGTTAATTAGTATGGGTTGTAATAGTATGTGATCGTAGACTATTTATATGATCATAATACTATTGCGTTGTGCTAAGAAAGATTTCGCTACATCGCTGGAGTTACATGTAATATCTTGTGCCTGTTATATCTTATTACATAATATATCTTATTCTTATATCCTGGTAAGATATGTTATATTTTCTAAGCGCTATTACAAGTTCGTATCTAATTTCTTTCGAGACATGCACTGAAACTTTTTGTGGTTGTCTTAAAAGCGCAATTATGTAAGAGTCTCCTGGTAAACAAATTGCGTGTTACTTTCACAAAAAAGTTCACCTCGGTGACAAACTTTGTATATAATTATCGCTAAGAGCCTCTTCGCCTTCTAGATTAAATCAAAACTACATAAATTTATAATATAAATCACCTGCGATAAAAATAATTCAAGAGCTCAGATAGTTAATTAATGAGTCTGTAAGTTATAGAAAAAAAATTTCGGCCAAAAATAATAGATTTTTAATATCGTAGTTATACCAATTTCGACCTTTATTTTAGGTTGTTAGCCTCATATATTACCAATTCGGTTAGCCTGTATAAAAAATAGTCAAATAAACTAATTTTTAAAGTTACTCTGTTATATTCTGATGAACTTTCGTTCGGGTTGAGGAACTAAGTTTAAAAATACATTTTGATTTGTAATCAGCATTTCTTAACCTCTGAAACGAAATATTCCAAATATTTACTGTCGTAAAACTGAATACATTAAAAAAATGATCCCTTTTTCATGAACTTACTCAGTGCATTGCAATGTTAAAAAAAACCCTAATTTTATTTAACATACAATCCATTTTTTATCTATAAATTATTTACAACATCTAGGCAATGCAGTTAATATTTTCTCGCGTCCCTGATCTGAATAAAACATAACATAATTTCAGACATAGTTTAAATAGATTTCAGGAGAAATATATTTAGCCTTTTCCTTACCCTTCCGGTAAAAGTTCAAACATTCCTGGGTGATCCAGGTTATTTGTTATCCTTTCTGGAATAAGCAATAGCTGATAAATAAAATAAGGATATATCCACTCCATATGGATTTTTATTACCATCATCCTGTAATGAAATCTCACATTAGCGATAATGGATAAAACGTGACACTAGAATATCTTGAAGATGTTACTCTTTTATGTTACCCTTTTTTTAACAGGGGTTTGCTTACTCATAACCGGGAGCGAGAAATATAAGTCGAGTAAGCTTTCTAACCTTTTTGAAGGTGGGCACCATAAAACGCTAGCTTTTTTATTGGTTTCTCTATAGACTAGCCTCGGGATGGAGTTTTTTTCTTTTTTTTTTACGACTGGGTGTATCATCGTTGAAGTTACAAAAGTTTACTTAGCTGACACGAGTGGAAATAAGACCACGTATGCGGAAAAGGTAAGTTCTAGATCTTTTTAAGATACTGAATTATTCACTGTAAAGGAATTTGAATTGAATCGTTTATTGCAGAAATTTCTTTTTGAATATTTTTTTTCAGATTTTAGTCTATCACTAGTGCTTTTAGTCTATTTTAATTAAGAGTTAAGTAAAATGTTCTTTTTTAACAATTAGTACTCATTTAAACCAAAACGCAAATTGTTTTTAAATATTTTTTTTTAAAATTAAATAAAAAATTTTTCTTCGTGAGAAAAGTTGTTTACTTAAAAAACTCTTATCTTTATAGGTTTCGTTATAGACTGGCCTCTAGATATAATTTTTTCTTAAATGATTTATCGTTAGTGAAGTTCCAAAAGTTTACTTAGCTGCCACGAGTGCAAATAAGACCACGTATGCTGGAAAAGTAAGTTCCAATTCTTTTTTATCCCTCCAACACTGATTTCTATTTCTTATAGAGAATGTTTTTCTCTTGTCAGCACATTTTTTTTGCCATTCACAATATTATTAAAAAAGGTTTTCTAAATTTAGACTATCTACTTGCAATTAGGTCCTAGGACAAATATGTCCCATTAGTCTTTTTGAGTGGGACATATGTTGTTTCACCGAGAAAAGAAAAGTATAATCAAAGCTATCAGACTACGGTAGTTTGACTCTATGGCATCATCACAAAGCTCGGTAATTTTCCCCGAAGCACTTTAGTAATGAGTTTGGTAAAATTAACAATAAAAAATAATTTTATGATGTAAGATAAAATTTGGTAAGCATGGAAAAAAAGGTATTTTTTCGGTTATATTTACTTTTTCTTTGCTGATGGGATGGTAGACCCTCTTCAGTAGCTCGGTTTCCGTATTGTCCGATCTCTAACACTTTCACACGCTGCGGTTTTATAAAGCTACTGTTTCATTGCCTTTAAAATAACCCTATACCTTCCTCAATACAACACTAGCACTCATAAAAATTGAAAAAAAATCTTTGCGTTCATGGACATGTTTAAAAATTGCTTGTTACCTCAGTTAGGCAAAGATTTTATTCTCTTTTCAGCTGAGTAAAATTTTAATGACGAGGAAATAATGCTTCGTTCTTCAATGAGGGAAGAATATTATTTTAAAAAAATAACTTGCTTGCAATTTTAATCTAAGGTCTTAGAAACACGAGTAAAATTTTCAGTCAAGTTGTTAAAATATTTTTCTGAAAAAAGGCTAACTATAATTAAGATAAGGGAAACAAAATTTTATTTTAATAAAGCCATAACTTAAAGAAACAAATCCATGACATATTCGTAACTATTTCCATGCAGTTAAATTTTAATAAAGATTTTTATAATCTCATTTATACCTCATTTTCATTTATATCTCATTTCCTAACCTCATTTATATCACGGTACATCGATTTTTTAATCTCACTAAATTGTGAAGGCTAAATTTTTATTGTGTATTAAAATTTTTGTAGAAGATTCCTATATTTTTCTATACTCTTGCTGCTTTTATCGTTATTTGTGCATATCTGAAATTATTCATCTGTTTTTTTATTCGTTTCATTACTCATTTAGTTATTTATTTTGCTTTTCACTAATTCTTTCATGCTATTTTTTAATATTTTGAAAGCTTATTCATCTTGTAACTTTTTATTTACAATTTTATTACAGTTTTAGTTTACTAAATTCTCTACCTGAACGATTGGTCTACTTACACTGCTGGCCACCCAAATTGCAACACCAAGAAGGACAAGAGATTCACAACAAAATTTATTTTGTAGATTGTTGACCAAGTATCAAATTATTAAATTTATAGATTTCTGTGAAATGTGGCTCCTGCCAAAATCAGAAGCCAGAGAAGCCGCCATTGTTACAGATCACCGCTGCCACACTCCTCGGCATTGATTCAAAGAGATTTTGGGTGTCTTCGTGGGGTACAGCAAACCAAGCAGGTTCCACACGTTGCCAAAGTTGATCTGGTGTGGCAGCTGGGGATGTAATCTGGGTCAATCGTTGAGCAATCATGGACCTCATGTTTTCTGTATGCAAAAGATCCGGAGAGCAAGCTGGCCGGGGAAGTAATTCAATCTAGCGATTGACGAAGAACCCTTGGAAAATGCGTGCCACGTGTGGTCGCGCATTATCCTACTGAAATATGGCTGTGGGCAAGCTCTGAAGGTAAGGAAGGACAACTGGCTCCAGCACTACGGAGATGTAGCGCTGGCTGTTTAAAGTACCGGCAATGCGTACTAGAGGAGTGCGAGAGTGATATCCAATAATGCCGCCCCATGCCATAATATCCGGTGAAGAACCTGTGTGGTGGTGCATAACGCTGCTGTTCAGCATCTTCTCTCCACTGTGTCTTCAGACTCGAATGCGACCTTCGTGGTATTGCAGACAGAAGCGTGACTCGTCAGTAAAGACAATTTCATTCCATTCTGTCATCCTTCTACACACCCTTTTTTCATGGCACCATTGGCGGCGGAGACGTCTTGATTCTGCGTCAAGGGTCGACGAAGCAATGGACGTCTTGTGGACAGACCACTCTGCTGTAAACGGCGTCGAATGGTACGCGCAGACAGTGGATGATGCGTTACAGACTGAAATTGCTGTGCTATGGTTTGTGATGTGACTGAGCGATCAGTCACTATCCTGCGCACAATTCGCCTGTCATCACGTGAAGTAGTGCACTGAGGTGGATGCAATCGAAGACGTCGGTCCGTCGTACCTTCCTGCATCCAACGATCACATATCCGCATGACAGTTGTCTGGTTTCGTCCAACACGACTACTGATTTCCCTGAAGGATCCACAATCTCGGTAGGCCACTATCCTTCCTCTCTCGAACTCGGATCAAAAGATGATCGCTGTTTTCTACGAGGCATAATTGATCGTTTTTTTTAAAAAAAACCACAAGAAAAACACAATTGCCGAGCTTGAAATCTTCGAAACCTCCATGTCTTAAATAGCACTTTGAAGTGGCTCCACAGGAGCGCGTAATGTGTGTCTGCGCTGAAATTCTAATCATTTGCATATCTCACCTCCGCTAATGCATGTGATAAAATTGATGTTATTTGCATGCTTCCTTCAGGATGTTGCATTTACGGTGGCCAGCAGTGTATTTTATCATTAGCTTTTTTTATTCAGTTTATGTGTTACTAGTGGAGTGATGGAAAAGATGCAGTGAAAATTATTAAATTAACCATCACTCTTTAATTATGAAGACTCAATTTTCGTAGTACAAAGATTAAACATTAGAGTGCACAGATTAAAGTAGCAAAAATACTTAGCATTATCAAATATTTTGATTTTAAATACTGAGCAGATTTGGGAAATAATTCCAAATATTAAAATTAATTAAAAATTTATTAGTATATCACTCTCCCCACATGAAATAATTTTCAAGAAAAAAAGTTATATATAAAGCCATTAGATCATCATTAGACTATCATTAGACTAAAAAAAGTGCTTGAAACTTACAAATTGTCTAGTAACTTTAATTAAAGGACTTAAAAAAATAAACAATCTATAAAATACAAAGATCGGACAAAATAATGGAAACACTTCTATACTAACACATATTTTGATTTTTCTCGAAAAATATGCAGATACTCATTTTATAAATTTAGAGGTATTTAGTATTCGCGATTTCTCACACTTATCAATGAACTATAAAGCTTATAGAAGTTTAAGGGACAGACAATAAGTTACAAACAGAAAATAGTGCTTTTAAGAAACCCTATGCCATAAGAAATGTAGCAACAAATTTGTAACTTGTAACAGATTTTTTGATCAATATATGTAATAATTTCACAAAATTTCGTAAACCCAGCTTAAATATTTATTAAAATATTGACATTTTTATAAGTATCTCATTTTTTTGTCATCCACTTTTTCGCAATAACTTTAAAAATATTCAACAAAAATAAACAAAATTTTTGGAGCAATTTAAAATTAATTACTAAATTATTGCTTTAAAATTTGAGAAAACTTTGTTTTAAATTGTGTAAGATAGGAGTAAATAAAGTAGTACTTTTATACAGCGCATGAAAAAATTTAAAGTAGTTTTTTCTTAATTTTGTAGTGAGTCGTATTTGTGCAACTAATAAATAAAGCCCGATTTGAACATCTTAAAAATTTTAATTGTTTCAAGCCATTTTCAAATAATGTGTTTCCAAAATTTTCAAATAAAATAATGTGTTTTCCAAAATTTTTTTTATACAGTTCAACAAGATTTATTAAAATTGACACATTATTATTGGGTATTATATTGAAGAAAAGTTTATTTTCTTCTGTATGTTTTCGTTCCGTATACAATTATATTTCGGTGCATAAACGTATATTGTAAGGTATCATTTGTTATTTAAATTTGTCTTAAGATACAAAATAATATTTGTAGAAAACCCCCTATCATTTTGAGTTGCTTTTTAAAAATACAAAAACTACTTAAAGATTGATTGAAACTTTATAAATGACTAAAACTTAAAAGTTATAACAGAAAAAACTTCATATTTCCATAAATATTTAAGATGGTTTACGAAAATAGTTGCAATTATTATATAGAGTCTGTGACAAACTCTCCTCTTCCCCCCACTACAGCGCCTCTGGCGGTGCACTAAGACAGTCTGCCAGGAACCGCCGTAAAGTACGGACGTTTAATTTGAGCCCAAAACCCCCTCTTCCAAATTCTTGTATTTTTTATTCTTGTTTTATTTTTAAATGTTTTGTCTTTTCAATAAATATTTAGAGTTAGTTAATTTCTGTCCTTTCATTATTTATGAGAATTAGTAAAAATACAAATAAACCCAGACTTCCCCTAAAAGTTGCCAAAATAATTCTTGCATGTTGCAGATTTGTTGCTACATTTTTTATCATAGGGTGATTAAAAACACTATTTTCAGTTTGTAAATTATTGTCTGTCCTTCCAACCTCCAAACAGTTTGAACTACACTGATAAGAGAAATCGCATGATCTAAACACTTCTGAAGTTATGAATTTGTTAAGAATTTCTTGAAAAATATGAAAAAAGATTATTCGTATAGAAATGTTTCCATTATTACTAAATATTGCTTCAACATACATGGCATACGCATGTAGGTACGTTTTTTACGTTGCATTAGAGCTACATAATATAATTGGCAAAGACACCGTAAATCATTTTATTGAAATTTATTAAAAAAATAATTCTAAAAATATATACTATTCACAGAGCAGAAAAAAATTTAGCTATAAAACCAGCAAAATTTTTTCGAAAATTCGAACAAAAGGCTTTAAAGTCTGAAGGCGTTTCAGAAAATCCGATTCTATGGAGACTGATGTACAAAAAATTATAAACTGCCAAATTTATCCAATCCTCATGTTCACTTAGGCGTTATTCAAACCGAGTGTTCAAAATGCAACATAAATAAACACTTTTTATGTATAAAACGCCTTTTGAGGTTATGTCTGTGAGCCCATGTGCAAAATAGTGTTCGAAGATTTTCTCGAAAAAAATAAGAGTAACTTGACGAAGGGAACATTTTTGAAGACGGTGATAATGAGGAGCTCTGAGGGTCAACAGTGCAAAAAATCCCCCCTCCCCTGTCTGTGCGAGAAGTTGTGCATTTTACCGAAGAACAATTTAACAAAGACCAATGCCACACACCCTCGGTCCCTTAGCAGACTTATCCGAGCGGTCACGCACACTGATGGCAGTCAGTGAAACTTGACTTCGGTGTTCGACTGAGAATCGTGTCTCAACGATCAGCTGACTGCGGGACTATTAATCCTAATTATGAGGTTTATTTTATAAGAAATGTTACCATACAGTATGATAATTTTACTAGAATGTTCTTCTCAGTGCCATATCCAAAGTAAAACTGATGATAAACTTTCAAAATCATTTAAATTATGGTTCAAAAGCAACGTAAAAAGATATAAATAATGTTTCGATTTTGACACTCTGTTTCTTAGCTCTATTTACTCACGAAGTGATATATAGATCTTTACAAACATTTCTTCAAAGCTATGCCACCATGACTGTTTTGCAAAGTCATAAATAAACAGAAGGAGGGAAGTTCAAAAGACTGTTATGAAAACCTTAAAATGAGGTTTATTTATTCCAACAGTTCACTTGAAATGCCTGATGGGACATAATTTCCCGTCAGGTTTGATAGGTTTAGGATATTGAATTAATCACTGTAAGGAAGTTGAATTGAATCATTATATAGTAGAAACCTGTTCTTTGAATTTTTTCCCGACTAGACAACTTTTAGTTTACTTTATCAAGGATTTTAGTAAAATACTTTTGATAACTACTCCTCATTTAAATTTGGCGTACAGTGCTTTTGATTTTTGCTTCAAATGATTTTTATTGATTTTTGATTTCCCTAATTGAGTCGCGGTAATTTATGTTAAAAAATTGGCAGATTTTCTTTATACTGATACTTTCCATTAGTTTTTCGTTTGACATTTTTTATTCATTCCTCTTAAGACTGACCTTAGGATATAGATACTTTTTTAGACTGGGTTTATCGTCGGTGAAGTTAAAAAAGTTTACTTGGCTGACAGGAGTAAAAATAACTCAACGCATGTGGGAAATAAAGTTTCAGATCTTTTTTGAGATGTATCATATTGCATGATCGAGTTTAGATCATACTGCATGAGTCTCAATAAATGAATTTTAATTAAATTATTTGCAGTAGATACTTGTTTTTTTCTTTTCAGTTACGACAGCAATTTTATACATTAATTTGGAGTTAAGAGAGATATTTTTCATAATTACTACTCATTTAAATTGTAACTTAGGTTTTATTTAAATGACTTAATTTAATATTATTGTATTATATTCAGCCTTATCTCAGGATGCTTTAAGGCGAATCGAGATATTTTTACGCCTATTTATAAAAATCGTTTATCCAACGATAATTCTATGTAAAAACCCTTTTCATACATTCTGTTCCATTTTCATTATTATATTTAGAAAGAGTGGGAAAATATTTAATTATGAAGTATACACATTTTTACACAACTTCTAAACTTTTTAATTTTAAATGACAAAACATCGGGTAATTTTAGTTTACGTGAAATAAGTTCAATAGTCTCTGAGCTATAAGATTTCAAAAGTCAATATTGTTTAAATTTTATTCGGAAAACTTCGTTCAAGCTTAGAATTTTATTACTTTAAATAGCACATTTCTTTTTTACCTTACAATTCAATAATTTTCGATCCTTCTCTTAATATGTAAAAGTGAAATTTTGAATGTTTGTTCGCTAATCACTCGAAATCGGGAGTACCGATTTAGATCGTCTTTTTTCTACGGTTTTCAATTTTCAATGGAGAGGTTTGAAAGTCAGCACCACTCTCTGACGTTTGGGCGCAATTTTGAAATTTCCAAATTCCAATGCTGAAACCCACTGTCAAAGATTGCCTTTTCCTTAATATCTTTTGAATGGTTTCACAGATGTCATAGAGCTTTGTGTAACAGATATATAATATTTTTTTGGTAATTTTACGAAAATTTTCTAACCCTCTAAAGTCACTGTTTATGCGTATATTTTATAACCATTGCTGAACAGCCTACATAATTTCGAGTTTACAACTACCAATGTTCAACTCCGTTGCTTTGTAATTTCGAACCCAATTCAGAAGACAAAGAAACTCCCGCATCAAGTATTGGAAGAAATTTGCCTTCATGGAGGATCTCTCATGGCAAGGGGACTCTAACCCATGATCCGTCTACCACTGTGGATATTTTACGTCAGAACTATGATCGGTGCGAGCCGGGCACGGAATTCGAATCAAACCAGGATCACTTCATTGGGTGACGAGCACTCTATCCCCTGCACCACCTCTTCATGTAATATTAAAAAATGTGCTTTTTTCCCTTGCTGTCATGGAAACAGCATTGTTTCAAAATATGTAAAACAAGAAGCAAGATATCGAAAAATACTTTAAACTCTTTCTTTAAGTGCTAAATTATAAACGTGCGGTAGAAACAAGTAAGCAGGTTTACATAGCTGTCAAAAAATACAGAAATGCTGTGATTAACGTTTTTTTCTTCTTTTTTTTGAAAAAGAAATATAATTGTTTGAAAAAAAGTATTTTAAATAATTTGAAAAAGCACGTAAATTAAATGTAAAATACGGAATCTAATCCAACCAGAATTCGAAAAAAGGGAATTTATTTTTTAAAATTATTGTTTCTCAGTTTTGCTTAAAGAAGAAACAGAAATATATAATTATTATTAGACATCTTTTAAACTCAATAAATTGCACTTATATCTAAAATTACATGAGTTTTTCTTCCAAGAACAATACGATAAAATAAAATTTATTTCAGATAATAAGATAATAAGTAACTTTTTTTCACTCATTGAAAATTGATTAAAAACCGGGATTAAATATTTGTTTATCACTTTATCACTGCTAATGCAAATTGTTTTTAAAAAAAGTTAACTCCTTAAACTCTGCATTAAATTGTTCTTCTATAAATTTTTTCAAATTTTTTTTCACTTTACAATTAATGATGACTGAATAATTTTATTTCACTCTCAAAATAACTATTCAAAAAATCTTTATTTCTTACAAATAACTATAATTAATATTTTTGCTTTTTTTCCAATCCATACTAAACTTTCATTAAATTTTCTTCGCTATTTTTTGGAAATCTTTTCCTTTCAAATTTTAATTATCTAAAAATGAAGCTAGTTGTCTGCTTTCTAAGGACTAGCATTATAAAATCACAAGATAGATATGCTTTATTGTCCTCCCCGAATGTAAATATGTTTTTTTTCCTCTCCCTATAATACATACCAATAAGAATATGCAAATAATTCTTTATGTCTCTCAAATCATTTGCTAAAACTGACATAATTAATTCGCTTTTTTCAATTTGTTTCATTGTGAAAATGCAGACTAGTTAAATACAAATCATACAAAAAAAAGAAATAAATCATCCCTTTTGAGCAGAATAATTTGCATATTCTTTCAAGGAAATCCATTAAAGATTTGAAGAGTCTTATTCGCAGTTAATGATCCTATAATGAGGCCGAACTGAACGTTGAAATAATTAAAATCTTATACACCCAACATCTGGTGCCAAATGAAGATGTTGGATGGCTGAAATGCATTACAAATCATTTCAAAAAAAAAAAAAAAAAAATCAAAAAAAGGCACAGAAAGAAAATAATCTTTGAAACTGGGAGTTATTTATTATCTTTATTTCGCGTTGGTTTATAGAAAAATGTGTATAGCTTTTGGTTATAGAATATAAATTTTAAGAGTTAACTAAATTACTTTAGCTCTCTTTTTCAATTTATTTCTTATTTATATCAGCGCTCAGCTTAGCTAGTTTTTCAAAAAACATAATAACTCTAAGAGATGTGTATTATTGAAAAGGAAATTGTATCATTTATCAACCTATATAATTTGCATATTTATTAAAAAAAACATGTTTTTAAATTTATCGAGTCATATTGCAGTTATTGATTATAAAGATTTGTTTTGAAAGTTGGACCTAATTCAATTAAATTCTATTTAATACTGTATAAATTGTACATGAGCAGTCTGCATACTAGTGAATATTATTGCCAATGGTGCTGAATTAATTTTGATAATAGGTACTAATGGTACTATGGTAATTGCTTCAATTTCAATATGTACCAAATACACTAAGTGGATCTGCCAAGGATCTCCCATCATATTTTCCTTCGAATGTACATATATTGTATATGTATTGCAGTTCTGCAAGAGTCTGGAAAATTTCGAAGATCTGGAATTGTTGATCTCAGAGAACAATTTAAGATCTGGATTGTGAGGCCATTCTAGGCATCACATGTTTCATAGCTTTAATATTTCATAATTTAATCATTACTAATCCCTCTTTAAATAAATAAATAAATTAATTAGTTTTAATTCAATTTTGTAAAGAGCTAATGCTAATATTTCTATTCTCAATGAATGTAACAGCGAACTGCTTTTTAAATGCGATTGTATAACTAATTTTACTAATTATTCAATGTATTATTAATTGTCACAGCAACTAAGTATCAAAATATATTTTAACCTATCTTTCTTCAACCGCATTAAACATTAACATATGCGTTATTAGGTTTACTTTAATTTCCAACGAACTTTTTGGCCTTAAATCTTCGGTTAAATTATTTAAATATTAACATAAGATATTCTGAGATTGGCTGAATTGGCTTTACTTTTGATAGAGTTATTTTCGATAATGGACCTACAGTGAATATTTATTGTTCTCCAAAAGGGTTAATTAAATACTACTTTGGTTTAGGGTTTAATTAGACAGGTCGTAAAGGATATATCTCCCACGATCTGTACTAATTCATAAATGCAAAATTAAATTTTTTGCTTGAAATATTTCACATAGCTAGAAATATTCTTTTTATTTTGAACCTCGAAGTCTGCATTGAAATTAATATTTTGTTATGCTTATCATTTTGGTTTAATCTTCTACTTGTTATCTATACCAACTTCTACACATTTTTTATAGCAGTTATAATAGAAACAAAACATTAATTCCATTTGAAAGATGATCATATGACTTTTTTCAAAATGAAAAATAAATGCCTGGAAGCGTAATGTCTTCATTTCAATTTAATTTTAAAAAATGCTGCTTAATTATTCATTAATTATTCGCTAATTATTTGCTACTTAATTATTCACAAATACTCTTTTTTTGGATTGCAAAAGGATCTGTCAATAAATCCTAATGTTGTTACATCTCTTATAGTTTACTAAGCCTTTAAAACCTAATCCCATTAAAATGTCTTAGTTCTGTCTGTTCAAAGTGTCTTTTCATTAGGGCGAATACAATTTTTTTCTGCAAAAACGTTACAAAGATAAAGACAAACCAAATTGCATTTATTAAATTTCAAAGATAAATTTATCTTTTTTGCCGCAGAAAAAAAAATAAGTGCATACAATTATAATATATTGATTTCTTTCTCACTAGTTTCTTACGGTTGTGCAGTTACTTTTAGAAATACAGATACTTTTTGATGGTCAGACATTCTGTCTTGCAGATACTCTTTGATACAAATAATGCAGATACTTTTTTATAGCTCAAAGTATTCACTTTTCAACTTCAAGTATCTCCAACTGAATGATTCCTCAAACTGTTTTCCACAAAAATTACACGAATGAATGTAGTTTGTCTCTAAAGAGTCAAGATCTGACGAGTTTCTCTTACAGAAGACCTTAAAATCTAATTGACTGATCAAGAGTTAAAAAATATTTTTTACTCGATCTCTACAATAAATAAGGAAAGTTTTACAGGCGGAATCGAAGGAAGTCATCAACCATCAACAATTTGAAATCAAAATTGGGAACAACTGTTTTTGTATATCCGTAATGCGAAACAGTATTATTGTTATGTTCAAACGCTCAACTGTGAATAAATCCTAATGTTGTTACAGCTTTCTTGAATTCTTGGATTTTATCCTTTTTTCCACAAAATAATCGAAAGACCTAAGATGGAGAAAAAATGCAGATACTTTTTTATAGCTCAGGGCATTCACTTTTCAACTTCGAGTGTCTCAAAATAAATGATTCTGCAAACTGTTTCCCATAAAATCTCTCCCCCGGAGCTTCAGAGATTAGAGTAGCCATGGCAACCATTTTCTTTTACTCCTCACCTGCATCATATTGTCTAGTACATAATTCTTCCTTATTTTATTTATTTATTTATTTTTTTTAAATTCTCCTTACCTTTTTCTCACTTTTTCATTCATTGTTTGAGGAGTATGGAAAAAAAAATTGGATGAAACAATAGATAAAAAAAGACAAAGTATCGTTCGCTCCTTACATCGAATTGATATAGGATTTCGACACGAAGAGTTATAAACTCAACAAACTAGCGCATTGTTTCCCCTTGATGCAAGTAAATTGCTGTTTATAAATTACGCTTGGAGGAGGTAGTTATCTTTGACGTGTGATTATGGACGTTATATTTTTGTCGCGTTTTCCCGAGTTAGGGTTAGTAATGGATTTTTGCATGATGGTGTGGGGATATAACCCACTTCCCATTTTTATGTAATGGGTTTCTTTGCTGTAAATGGGATCATTTATTCAAAATACAATAAAGTAATCATTGGAATGTCATGACAGTAGGTTTGGGTGATTAGTTAGGCCTTTTTATAAGATGCGATAATGAGGGGAAAAAAACTAAACGAGACAAACGATTAAATAATGCTGCTATGTTTTATGATTTTATCAGATTAAATTGCGCTAAAATGAAATTATCATTTTTTTATTGAGATTGTGTCATAAATTATTTCATTGCAAAAGTTATAGTTTTAAAGAATATTTTTAAATATTCTAATAGGTTTATTGCTATTCAAAAATTTACCTATAATGGTATACTACAAAGTACATTGACTATTTGCTTTTAACCAAATAGTTATGTTTAAAACATAATTTGCAACTTTTATTTAAATATTTCGCTACATATTAAAATATGCTCTTAAATTTTATATTATTGACAATATAAGTACGAGGCAGCTGCAAATACTAATTTTTAATATTTTATTATTCTTATATTATGATTTTTATTAATGTATTCTCATATCTGAAATAGGTTCCCCTAATATCTGATAAGATTGGAATGATAGTCATTCAGTTTTAACTAATATATTAATAAATATTTCTTTTTTCCTCTATCGCACTTTGCGTCAGGCTATAGAACAGTTTCTATTTTAATTTTCAATTGGAGGGAGTTTCTCATAGAGGGTAGGAAAAATCTGAAAACAAGCTATTCTTTGTTCAGCGAGAATTGATAATGATAGTAATCAAAGCAACATTACATTTGACTATATCTTTGGTTGATTGGCGCCAGGGTTGTGACATTTAGCACCAAAACGAACAGAAATCCGCAACTCAGCGAGGAACCTGAAGAAGTTGAAAATGTTGATGAAAAACAGCAAACTTTTGTGTTTACTTTCTCTGTTACTTCTCGCTTAACAAAGTACAGTATACTAACAAATCATTTTATAATCAAGACTAGTATATATACAAAAGGAAAGTAAATTCTGTTTTACAACCATAAAACAATTGATCTTCAACAAAAAGAAGAAGCACATTTGATTAAAAAAGAAATTTTAAACTGAATCGAAATATTTAAGAATGAGAAAGAGGCGAAAATAGTTACGCAAACTCAAACAGGTTTGGAAAATAAAAGTGAAAATTCCATTATTGCTATTCATATATGAAAATATCTAGTGAAAAAATTCATGTTTATATAGTAATGCATCTTTTCCGGAAATAACGTGATAGATGCGAGCAATAAGGCAATAATGGTGAAATTTCTCCCCTAAACCTGCTGATAGTTTTCACTTTCTCACACTCCTCACTACCCTTTTCGTTCAATTTCTATCGCAATGTTTGATCTGGTATTCGTTTCTCGCTCTTGTAGGCGATAAATATTGCTTCCAAGGTTCCAGAATGCAGCCACGCTTTTCATTTCGTTTTAGAATTGTATCATCTTCGCTCCAGTGCTACTTCCTTCTCTCACGCTTTTGATGAAAAAGAAAAATAAGAAAGAAAAAACGAAGAAGAAAGATGTGCCGGAAACAGTTTCTGGCTATGAAATTCTATTTCGAGTATCCTATCACTATGGTTCCCAATTTCCCCACCTGCGTGTGTTGAGGGATAGGTTCATGAAATTCTAAAGCCCATTTCTAATTTCGATTCTTCTTTTCTTCAAGAAAAAAAACCTTAGATGTTCGTTCTTCTATACTTTTTGCTTCGAAAATTCTTTCTTACTTTTTAGCCTTCTCTTATCTCACTTATTTTACTTTATTTTCCTCTGACCCTCATTGATTACTTCCGGAAGCTTCTACTTGGCAAATTCCCTCTCAGTTCAAATCATGTCTTTTTTCACTGATTTTTCCACACTTGTTTGTTCTGTTTATTTTGTGTAACTTTTTTTTTGAACTCTTTGTTCTATTCGATTCATATTTTTTTATATCAAAATATTTGTTCCTGATCTTGAATTTTAATCGTTTCTTATTCTGTCCTTTTTTTTTAGTCAGGATGATATTTTTTAAATCTTTTTTTGAGTTCAGGTAGCAATTAGTATAACGATTCAATCGGTACGTTGTTCCTTCATTTTCTCAGCAGTCTAACGAAGTCAGACATGATCCATAAGATCATTGAATTTTTAAAAAAAATTAATAATGGATATCTTAAGGTGACGAGAAAAACATCTTTCATCAGGAAAGATTAAACTGTGCTTTAAATTAGGTTGCCATCTATGTATTTTTACTGTACAAACAGTAAAGTGAGTTTGAGAATGTTGCTCGAGGAGCTATGAGAATTGGATTGCAATGGAATATTTTTTTTACGCCAAGCAATAAATGAATTTATAAATATCATTGTTCTCATTAAAAATATCAGAAAATATTATAAAAACCACAATATCAACATAGATGCAGACTTCACGAGTTCAAAACCACTATTCTCAAAGAAAAAATTCCTGATGGGAGCAGAAGGTCACATGTACTTTCGTGTATCTTCTTTCGATTAAAAGTAGTCCTGTATGGCAGTCCATTGTAAGAAAATTCAAATTGACATCCTGTTAGTAACTAGATATCAATGATATTCTAGCTGCAGATCTGTCTTGTAGAATAAGTATTCTACGTTTATTTGATTAACGAAAGGAGGAAGAAATTCACATTGAAATACTAAATCAATGTTACGGGATCTTAGGAATCAAAAGTTATGAGCATATGTGATGATAAAAACTTTTATCCAGGAAGAAAAAGAAGGAAAAATTGTGTTATTGTAATGCGTCACCTTGATACCACCTTGAATACTGAAATGTTATTATCAGAAGGTGAAATCAAAACTAGATATTTTTTTTAATAATAAGGTACTTTTTTCTTCTAAAATACAGGAAGGGCAGGTTTTCTTCTGAAATACTGGAATCTATTTTAGAATTAAAAGCATGCTGTCGCTAGAAGTATTTTGCACTGTTTCAGTGGAATATTCACAGCGAACTGAATGTTCATTACCCTATTCTCTCCATCATCAACGTTTGATAATTTTACCACGGTCCTCGAATTAAGGAGGAGGGAATTTGTTTATATTTTAGATTGTTTCGATTTAATAACTTTGATATAATTGTTTTTAAACATGCCTTGAAAATAAAATACAATTACATGCACACTATTGGTGAGGCTGTAGGTGACAACTCTCAGCTCCCGATTAACCTCTCGTTCATGAAAAGTCCTAAAAACCACAGAGAACATCGCCATAGTAAATCAAATGGAAATAATTTAATGTTCCTTGGACGACGAGTCACCATTTGATCCATGGACCATTACCTGGTTTACGACCTGAGGGTTTGACAACACTGATGTATATGCCTCCTTAATCGTTTAAAATTAATTTTCAAATTTAAGAGTAGAATATTTTGGATTTGTCTTTATCCAATAAGTTACATTTCGCCTAAACTTCAAGCTGGATTTATATATTTTAAAAAATGCCATTTAATCCGAATTGGGATATTCAAAAATATTTTCAAATACTGATGGTTTCATGAACAAAATAATTGAATTTAACCTTTATTTTAAGCCAATTTTTATGAGGATGATTTTAAGGGTCAAGGCATTTTGTTTTTAAAATTGCTGTAAAAATTTTAAATGCTGTAAAAATTTTAGAGATGGTATTTATACATCCATATCATTCCCATTGATATTTTAAGACAGTGTTTTAATGTTATTTTGTTTAACTGTTTAATTAAACTTAATTTTTTTTTAAAAATGCATTAAAATATAATTTTTCAACCAATTGAAATTGTTTTTTTAGAAGAAAATATTAAAGAAAATGCACAATGAGTATAGCTAATAAGTTAGATGTTATAGAGTTAGTATAATAAGTTGAGTATAGTTTTGTATTTTGAGCATTCATTAATATAATGGGAAAATAGTGTATTGGTCTCCGTAATTTCCTTAAAAAATAATCTGTTGCTATTTAAAGAAAACAGTATGTTTATTGGTGATTTAAATTCAAAGAAACGTTAGAACTATCACATCAAAGGGAGAAGACGTTTGCTCTGTGCATGTTTTTAAACTATATCTATGATTTATAAAACTCCTAACCATTCAGTTGGATGCGTACAGTATATTTTTATGTATAATCTAGCGCCTTTTCTGAAAAGGAATATTCTCATTTTTCAAAACTGATCTTCTAAAGAGAATAATCTATCTTCCATTAATAAAAAAAAGATAGTAATCATACAACAGCTTGGTTGTATTTTTATGACCTTTCTAAAATACTTCCATCAGAAATCACGTCATCAATTTATCTTACAAAGTGATCACGTCAGACAACAATAGCTAAAATCATTTGGATAAGCAGCCATCAAGAGAAGAAGACGTAATGGAATAAACATCAAGAACTAAATAAACAAACAAAAAGATTTCTTCTCATGGGACTATCCACTGGTGATGGTGAAACGTTACAAAAGAAAAGCGATAGACATCATCCTAGAAGAGATTCCATTTACCTGCCTACGTAGTCACCCATTCCCACTGGATGTCAGAAGTGACAGATTCTGCCAACGGTGGCGCTGCGAGTGCATGAGGGACTCGTTCTAATGTGTGGACATTTGGAGTATCCTGTGTGGCAGTATTAGAGTCCATTACTTCCGTTTTAAGAAGAATACTTTTTCGGAAAAGAGGTCATGAGGATGACAAGAGAAACAAATGGAAATGTTGATGTGGCACATTAGAGCTTCTTTTGAAAAATATTCTTATGACAGTCGCGGGATGTTCAAGAAAGTAGTAAAGAGAGTTTGAATGAGATGATGTTGGTGTAGTTTCTTGTTCATTTTATTTGCTAATGTTGCTGCTTAGTTATCTAAACTTTCTTCAAGACCGCTTTTTTTTCAATATTGAGCATATAAAACGAAGATTGCCTTCGTAGTAATGGGTTTAAAATATATTTATAGTAGCAAATGCTTTTGGACTAAAATCGTAATCTTACAAAAATATTTCAATACATACAAATATACAAATACATTTTAAGAGATATGATCACAAACGTTAATTAAATTAGAAAAATATTTAATGGTCACTTATACTCTGTCATTTCGAAATAGTTTCTTGCACATTCTTTGCTTCAATGACGACTGTTTACAAATAAATAAAATTTCCAAACAATAAATAAAAAAATATTATTTATAACTTGAATTAGCACATTCTATGGAAATATTTTTTGCTAAATTTCTTTATTAAACACTACGCTAACTGGTTTTAAATCAGCTACAATTAATACTTTTGAATTTCTTACTTTCATTTAACACATTAGTATTTCGGAATACAGTGATGATAAAAATTTATAAGAGGGTTATATACTTTAAAAGATCCAAATTTCTTGTTAAGCTTATGAATTAATATTAGAATATTTTAATCACTCTGTCAAATGACTTATGTTTACTTCCTTGGCTGTAAATCATTGCTACTTTTAATAGTTCCATAACTTAGTACCTAGTTAGAAGAAGAAATTGTGAATTTTCGTGCCTTTTTAAGGCAGCCAAAAACAAAGGGCTCTAAATTATCTCCAAAAGAACAGTGTACAGCAAAAAAGATTTTCATCTTTTGTGTTTAGTGCACCAGATTAAGGCAAGGCTTAGCAAATATCAAGGATACGATTAATTTTGTATAATAAGGGTTTAAGAGTTGCCCATCCAATATGAAAAATGCTCATATTCTTTAAAAGTTTCTGTGAGAAAAATGACTTTGATACGATTTAGTATAGTGCTAAAGGGTTTTAAACTTCAACATTACTATAAACAAATTCTCCTACTTTAACAGAGAAGTGCATTCCCTATGCTAGATGTATACCACGTGATACTTTATAGAATATGGCTTGTTTTTTAATATGAATATATTTCATAAATATTTTAATAACTCACTGTTCTTTTTTATTGATTGACATTGTTGAATAACTCATTGTTTTTTTTATGCATAACAACCATGAAACTTACCTTTTCTCTGTGAATAATCAGTTTAATAATAGATTTGAATTAGACTGCAACAAAAATATGCAAGATATTTTGCAATGAAAGGTCTCAATACAGATTTAAGACTCTTAAAAAATTGGTGCTAAAAAGTATATATGTAGGGTTCGTAAATTAATATTAATACGCGAAAAAAACGTTATCAAAATCTGACGAGTGATTGCTGAGGAATGCGGGTGCATGAAGAATTTAAAATAGGTTTGATAGCGGAGGAATATAATCAGGAGTTAAAATATGATTGTCGGAAAAACTTCTAAAAATCTATCTACATTCACAAAGGGCTTAATTTTCTGTACACCTGCTAGCCTTATTTATTATTTGACAAATGTCGGTAGTATTTTTCTCTTTCTCTTTCTAAAATATTGATTCATTATGCATTGTGTGTACCTCGTGTTTTAATTTTTCATAAGTATTCTAAAAACAATATAGATTAAAGGTGGTTTTGGCAGAACACATTTTAAACTATTGTAAATGATACTTTATGAAGACTGTAAGACCATAGACAGAAATTCAAACAAAAAGCTTAAATTTTCTCTTTCGTTATTTTTTTTTTTTTAATTTAGATTTTTTGTACAACTAATTCTTTAGTAAATGTATACCACGGCTTAAACCTTAGATAAAATCTATTGACACAAAGCAAAATCTTCATTAAAAACTATATTTTATAATTAAATTTCTCTTGTTTTTATTATATTTTAGCTCCCAGACCAAATGTCTATGTCTTTTATTTGCTCTAGTATTTCCTCGAAATTTAAAACAAATATTTATATATTTCTAAAATAAGATTTAAATTATTGCAAATATGTAGAGAGCGTAAATGCATTTGAAAAGAAAGGCAGACATGAATAATTTAAAAAATGGATTGAAAAACTATTTGTTTTTCAAATTTATAAATTTTACATATCAGTTAAGAAAATCTGAAATTGTTTCGAAGCGATTCGAGGTTTTCTAGACGGCCCATAATTACAATTTACAATATGTGGATTATTCAAAATTACAATAGAGAATTCTACATATTTACATAAAAATATTTAATAATTTGGATAAAGAGCAAATATTTGCTAAGCACATTATTTTAAAATAAGATTTAAAGGGAATAAGTTTTCTTGCTGGTTTTTTGTTGAATAAAAGCTTCTCAAAGCCTTAAAATTCCATTGAATTTTAAAAATTTAATTATTTTCTTAGTATTTTAAAGTCTCATAATATTTTACGTGCTGGTTCATTTTAGAGGCGCGCTAAGTAAAATCTTTAAAAAATTGAATTACTATGCAGAATGTCGTTTTTTTTCTTCTTCTTTTTACTATTTTTGCTTTTATTTTCCTTTTATTATTATTTCTTTATTTTTCACAACAGATTTTTTTTTAAAACCTGCTATGAAATTAAAATCAAAACCAGTTTGTATGGAGGAGATTTAGATTTTAAATTTCTAAGTGTACTAAATTCTTCAATCTATTGTAAATTTTCCTATAATGATTTTATTCTCATAAGAAATATTTGATTTTTCTTTGATTTAAATTAGAGCAGAAGTTATGATAATTTAAAAGGCTATTTACTTATAGAAAAGCCTACTACTGCTCGTTTGTTCATGCTAGTTTGTCGAAATATAGAGTTTTCAATCGTAAATTTCTTGAGTGTTTTTTGAGTGAGTAAAACTCTTTAATTTATTATACATTTTCTATAATGATTCATCTGATTGCAATTATTACGGTCGCCATCTTGCCCTGTTAAAATGAATTTTGATGTTTTTAAGACAGTCAATTAAATGTCTTCTGCAAGAGAAACTCGTCAGATTTTGATAAGGTCTTTGATTTTCTTAACTTTAATCTAAATTTGAGATCAATGAAGAGTACAGTTTTGATTTGATTTTTGACAAAGAGTCGAAAATTATAAATTATGAACGTTTTATATCGTTTTCAGTTCAGGTATGACAATTACCTCTAGATCATTCCCGTCTCCTAAAGCTGAAAAATCCCTCTACTTTTCTTAACGCTCCCGACTGTGTTCCATGTGAATTTCTCCAAAATCATAAAGTAAAAGAATAAATCAGAAATGTTTGACTTTTTCCCGAATTATTTAGAGGAGAAGTTATGATAATTTAAAGGACTATATACTTATAGGAAAGCTACAACTCGTACGACTAGCATACTACGACTCGTCTGTTCGTGCTAGTCTGTCGAAATATGGGGGGGGGGATTTTAATTTCAAAATTCTGAGTATAGTAAACTCTTCAATTTATTGTAACATTTTCTATAATGATTTTATTCCTTTCGGAAATGTGTGATTCTTTTCTGATCTAAATTAGAGAGGAAGTTATGATAATTTAAATATCTATTTACCTATAAGAACGCATGATACGACTCGTCAGTTCATGCTAGTTTGTTGAAATATGGAGAGGATTTTAATTTCAAATTTCTGAGTGTAGTAAACTGTTCAATTTATTGTAACAGTTTTTAAAATGATTTTATTCTTTTCAGAAATGTTTGATTTTTTCCCGATTTAAATTAAAGAGGAAGTTATGATAATTTAAATATCTATTTACCTATAGGAAAGCATACTACGGCTTGTCCGTTCAGCCTAGTATCTCAAAATTGTTTTGTCCCTTTTTTTTCTAAATGTGATCTTTTAAAATCTGCCTGGTTGATTTACGTGAAGTTTTGTTTAAATATTCTGAACAGTCTAAACTCGAGATATAATACAACTCACTAATTTATGGTATTATTATTTTTTTATTTTGGTAAAAAATAGCTGTATGTTTCATCGTTTTTGCCAAATGTATTGATCGCCTTGGCCAAACGTCTACATATTATTAAAACATTAGTATTATGTGTAATGTGTTGCTGCAGCCCTAAGTTCAGTATTTACAACAGCAGTAAAGCAAAATAAATAAATAATTATTGAAACAAAGTTATGCTTTTTTAATATAAAGCCAATTTTTGACCGCTTTTAAACCTTTTCCATTTCTCTACAACTTGATTTAATTTTTAAGTTTCAATTCATTAATATCTAGATTTAGTACAAATAAACTAAAAAAAAATATCTAGACTCAAGAATTTAAAACTTGGTCTCCGAAGGTATTTGGTTATTACGAAATAATGCATATTTAATTTTAAATACATCCTTAAATGAATATTGAAAATATATTTCAAAATCGCTTCGGAAATTAATCATACTAAAGAAGTATCACAAATGCTTAAAAAAAATCTTCTTTTAAAAAACGATAATTTTGTGCTTTGTTTGAATAACTAAGGCTCATCCGAACATTTATGCAGTTTATTAGTACAATATCTTGGCAGAATAATTTTACGCAAATTGCATTTCATTTGCTAACACGCGATATCAATTGTTGTAAAATAATACATGAAAACTAAATCTTTCGATAATTATGGATATCTTTCTCTTTTGGCGAAGGATAATTAGTTTCTCTTTTAATTACATTTCTTCCGCCAAAGCAATTTGAACTTATTAATACCAGTTATTTTATTTTTGTAAGTAAAAATGTTTTTTTTCTTCATATCAGAACGAATTCTTTTATAAGCTATTCGATAATTGTTCAAACTTTCGTTAATAATAAGCGGCTTTTAAAGTTTAATTAAATTTCTTTTATTCGAGATCGATTTTTTTTCCAACCGTGAATGCGGCTTTTCCAAGTGATAATATCGTTTTTCTTTTATATATTTTTTTCAACGTTATGAAGTAGGTATGTGTAAATAGCTTAATTGGTATTTCTGCTTTCTTTTAAATGGGATACTGGTAATAGGTATTTAATAATATTAATAAATGAATACTTTTAAAAAACTAAGAATAAAAAGTACGGCAATATATTAAAATCAATTATTAGTTTGAATAGTAAGATTATATTTTCTTAATTAAATGTATTTAATTATTAATTTGCAGCTTGTGTATTTAATTTGTATTTTGAGTTTAATTCAATATTAAACAATGGAATAGCTTATGTTTTAAACTTAAAAGTAATGATTCTAAAAGTGTCTGAATTTCTTTTAAAATTTTACCCCTTTTGCCCTTTTATTGACAAATATATTAAATTTTTTAATGATATAAGCATTATTTATTTTAAATAAATTAATTTATTAAAATTTTTTTGAAGATGGTAAAATATTAGTGTTTTATATTTTATTGAATTAAATGCAATTTTATTTTAAGTGTCTCTTTTGTACAAAGCAAATCTAATGAATTTCAATTTGTTTAAATGATAATAAAAATTTCTAATCTATAATACAAACTAATATTTTTAATATGAATGTTCTAAAAATTTAATAACTCCACCATAACGCGTGTAAAATTTAATAAACTAAATAGTTTCAAAATATTTTTTGTACATGAAAAATGCAAGTTTTTCTAGTAAACCCTCTTTATTTTGATTGTTACTGAACTATACTTAGCAATAAAATATTGTTAAATATGCTTACCTAATGCTAAACAAGCTTTTTCACAGTTAAAAATTTCGCTGAAAAAATGGTTAAATAACTATTTATTTAATTTTTATTCTGCCATAGTGAAACAAAACAGTCAAGTAACCATAAATACGATGGTATTCAAACCGAACTTTGAAAAAATCGTATTTTAACTGCTTTTATCTAATACTGATAAACAACCAAAGTCTTATCTCACCAATTAGATCCACATAATGAAGCCACTTAATTGCTACAGCTCTCTAAATATTATAGCCGAAAGGGTTAATCTGTCAACATTGTGATAGAGTCCCAGCGTTGACGCGTCAATATTTTCATCAACACAAGAAGAGTTTCCTCATGCACTCTCTATTTTGTTACCGTGGGCTGTTAGAGTACGATACTCTCATTCACGGTACGATACTCTCACCACCATAATGCTTCTAAACTATCTCTAATGTGCTATTAAATATCTTTTTTAGAGTTTTAAAACTACGCTTGTTGTAAATGGTTGAAAAACCGTATAGTTTTGTATTTAAGGATTTGCCGGCCAGATTGTCGAGCTGTTAGCGTGCCTGACTGCGAAACCTATGGCTGCGGTTTCGAATCTCGCTCAGGGCATATGGAAGTTTCTCTCCGTGTGTTGTTCTCTATTGTGCGATGAGTGAATGTGGCCCACTCTATAAACGGGTATCTGTGGCAATCAAAATCTTTTTCTCTCTGTGTGAATTTTTGAGAAATGTTTCTCATGATTATATTTTATATGCCGGACAGACGGTCGAGCGGTTAGCGTGCCTGACTGTGAAAGCAATGGCTGCAGGTTTGAATCCCGCTAAGTGCATGGATGTTTCTCTGTGTGTTGTTCTCTATAGTGTGCTGTGTGAATGTGCCCCCCTGTCATAAACTGGTTTCAGTGTCATTGCGACGTGGGTAATGTTGCTCGCCTCCGTGACTTAGGTTCACAGGTGCCCACTGGGTAACGTAAAATGAGTAATACTACTGGCATCTTCCTACGCAAGGAAAGTAAAAGTTCAGTCCCTGCCATTAGAAAAAATATATTTAAGGATTTTTAACCATACTTGAGGTTTGTATAATAGTTATATATGGTTTGTGTAATACTAGTGTATATGGTTACAAAACCGTAAAGGAAAAAATTGTTCTTTACCGTAAACTTTACGGTTGATTAAATGGACAGTTTTCAGCCATTTATTTTATCATAGTTTTAGAATGAAAATTTTAACAGTGGTATAAACTCAATTTTCACGTGTAATCTTGTGGGGGGGGGAATTAAATTATGAATGAAATATGGGAAATGCATAGCATAGGAGTAATGACTGAGTCTATGGGTAATATATGAAAGAAATAAAACAAACTACTTCAGTGGTATGGGATTATTTCCCACAAAATATATTTATAGCATTATCAATATATACAGATGTATTTTAAGTATAATATTATACATATAAATCTTTCAACCTCCGTAATATACGGAAGATATTTTTGTTTTCATAATCTAATAGACAGTTAACTCTTATTTTACAACAGATAATATACAAATCTGGTGATAAAACATGGAATTCTATCAAATTTGATGACACAATAATCTGTAATCCAAAATTATCATTTTTGACACATTTTGGACATCATCACAGTGTTATTTGTTGGTGTTAGTTCCATATATATTTATATTTACACGGCTGCCTCGATATGACATAAATTAAATAATAATAGTAAATATGCAAATGTATTTTGTAAACGGAATGTTAAATGACTACGCTTTCACAAAAAAATTCTATTTATTTAATCATTATAATTTTTTAAAAGTTTTCATGTTTAATGAAATTATTCGCTAAAACGTGTAACTAAAGGGCTCATCATAAGAACGATTCTGATTTTATCAGATTTAGAAAAATAACTTCAGCATCAACAACCACAAAACATGTTTAGAAAGTTTCTTTCTTTACTTGATTATCATTTTATTAAAAGAAATTGAAAGTAATGTATTCTATAACTCTAAATAAAACAAAATTATGTTAACTGTTAAAAATTAAGTATCTTTAACTTTCGAATCACTATCTAATTTACAATGTCTTAAAAAGTCTTTTTACTTAATTGATGAAAATACCATGCCTAATTTGTGTGATATTTTTATGCTTCATAAAAAATAATTGTAAATGTGAAAGTTTTTGTTTTGGTTTCAACATGCCCTCAAAAATATTTGTTGCAGGTAGTTGTATGATGTATCAAACCTAATAGGAATTGTGAATATAGAACTTGACATTTGATTGAAAGCAATCTTGTCTGACATGTTTCTATTAAAACTATGATATTTTCATTAAATTTAAGTGATGTTTTAAGTTATTATAGGAGAAAAATGCTTTTTTCTTCGTTTTATAAACCGAACAAGTACTCGTATTTCTTAATAAAATCTCTAAAGGTATATATTTATCATGTTTGACTTATGATATTTTTGTTTTTATTCTTCATTATTGAGTTTCATAAGAAAGAAATTTTAATTAAGATTGTAAATATATAAACGTTCTTATTATACTAAAACAATATGTTTTCTTAAGTGCTTTTTTGTTTAAATTTGTAAATTTTATAAAAATTTACAAGCTTTATTAAACGATTATGATTTAGTTCATCAGTATTTGATGGAAAAAAACGCATCCCTTAGCAAAATTATACGATCTCAGTTAATAAAAATGATGGGAAACGTGTTAACTTGCGAAAGAAAATCACGGTTTGACAACCGAATATTGTCTTAAACATGCTTTTTTGTTTAAATTTGAATAGAAAGTATTAAGTACAATTTCTCTTAAAGTCAAATCTATTTCCAAATCTAAAAAAAATATTTCTAATTAAATGATTTTTTTTTAATTTAAAAATAGTTAAATCACAAAAGTATTAAAAAAATGAAATTTTTTTTGTTGTAAATTTCGCTTAATCCTCCTATATAATATTTGTCAACATAATCACTCAACGCAGCTTATATTCATAATAAGGAAAGAAAATTAAAAACAGCAATGCTTCTCATTGTTCATATTATGTTCTTTTAAAGTTTTTACTGAAAAAAATATTTAGGGGAATAAGGAAAATATGTAAATACAAGCTACAACGAGTTGCGCAGGCTTCAAATGAGCAATTAAACAATTAAAATGTACTTAAGTACCTTTCTTAAAATTTCATTTTTTTTAAAATTATATGCTATAATATAAAAATGTATTTTGGGCCCTTAATTTGTTTGGACTAGGTCTGTTTCTTGTGCGCCTAGTATAGGGCACTGGCAATTAAACAGCACTATGACTAGAAAAAGATTTCAATCATACAAACGTATTAGAAAATAATACAGGTTAGTGTATACTTTCATTGCAACGCTTGGACGTTGAATCATAATATCATTACTTTGAACCCTTTTTATCGTGCAATTTTTCTACAACCTTTAAATGGAGTAAAATTAAACCATGTTCTTGTTCTGTTTGTGCCATACTACACTGTTAGAATTTTCTCGGAAAAATTGTTAAGTAAAACTTTATTTAATTGTTGTTTTGCCATATCCATACTAAACAGTCAAATAAGCATAAATAAGATGGCAATCAAACTGTTAACTGTGAGAAAAACCGCTTATGAACTGCTTTCACCTAATTTGGTAAAGCGAGCAGAATTTTATCGCACCAACTAAACCTATCTAATGAAAAAAAACTAGGTACAGTTCAATTTTTTTACGGGTTTCAAACCATGCCAGTTGTAAATGGTTATAAAACCGCAAAGGAAAAATATATTGTTTACCGTAAACTTCATAGTTTATCGGATGGACATTAGAAAGGAAATTCTAACAGTGCATAACTTGATAAAAGACGAACTTTTCAGCATCCAAAAGTTTAGGAATTGGAATGAAATTTCGAAGCTAATGAAGTTTTTCTTTCATCAAGTATATTTTTCGATTCATTTTTCTGGGATAACTCATACCATAATACTAATTTTAACCATTTTGAACATTTAAATTCAAAACAGTTAATTTGCACGATGATAAAATGGTTCAAAAGGGCACCTTGATAGGGCATTAACTAATTTACGCAATGTTATGGTTCAACGTGGATCAAAATTTCGTACAGTGTACTATAGACAGGAGAAATAAACACGTAAAGTATGAAAACAATGCTTCAAAGTCTTAGAAATAATTTATGCTTCGTGTTTGCTGGCAGCATAAGATTGAATCTAGCATTGGTCTCCAATGTGTGAATAAGTTCCTTTATCTTAAACATTTGACTAGGCACTGAAATGACTTGCTCGGAACTTCCCACTCTTTCTTCTAGAATACTCTTTTCAGAATTTCATTTGACATTGTCACCGTAAAAATAATTTGTAAAGCAAACAAAGAAACACCAAATTCTCTATCAAAGATAACAAACGACACGATCTTATCGTAGAACTATTATGAAGCAAACTGTCACATAAACCTGGAATAAACAAATACAATTAGTAATATAATTAAGAATTATTTTATTCTAATTGAAATGTAAAGATATGCAATATAATAAAGAAATATTGTCAAAGTTATTTTTCAAAAACTTGCTAAAGCATGTTTAATTGTAGCTCTAAGGATATTTAAATAAATTTCAAGCCAAGAAAACTTCCTCTTATTTTTCGAGCATAAAATTTGGGACAGAAATCATATCAAACTATGGTTGTTTGTACTGATTGAAGATCATAATTTTTTGGAATCATAAAGATTTAGAAAGCAATACCAACGCACTACTTTTTTTAAAATTTCTATAGTTCTGTGATAGTGAACCTGATTCCTCATGTCCGTTAGTGAGCATCCAAGATGTCCTTGAAAATGAAATATCTCAACATTATAGCGACGACGTAGTTTCGAGTCAGATATTTCATCATTATGAAGCTAAATCACTATGATAGCTGCAGATTTTCATCTATTCCTTAATCTATTCTTTTTGGCAATGTTTTAGACTTCAAAATTTTGCTATGAAACCTTAAAACAGCTGCAGATTTTTTTAAAGGAAATAAAAAATTTTCTATTACCATAAAATTTCCTAAGATCAAGGCACACTAGCCAATATGACAGCATATGGGTTTTTTCATTAGTACTACATAAAAGCAGTTCTGATATTTATAGTATTTTATTGATTTATTTTTGTTAACTATTTAAGTTATTTTTTGTATAATATATCAATTGAACAACTTAAGAAAATTTGTTTCGCTTAGTTTTACTGTTAGAGATTTTAAAGCTATCATTTTTATTTTACTAATATTATGCTAATTGCTATAAGTTAAAAGCAACCTAAAAGTAAAATTTTTTTTAGAATTTAGAATAGAAATTAAGTTAGATTTAATAAAATTGAATGCTTGAAACTAAAGATAATCTAATTCACCTGCAGATGAAATGTTAAAGGTAAAATTTCCTGTAATTCCTGGCTCAATCGTTCGTCTGCATGTGTCATGTATTCCTGTCAAATGTGTAGTCTTATCATTGCTCCAATACACCTAAAAACAATACGATAATTAGTACCAAATATTAATGAAAGTGTGAAGGAGGTAACTAATGGCAAGAATAAGGTATAAAAAGATAATTTGTTGTATGAAACTGCAAAGAAATTAAAACGAAATTTTAAAACATCACAAAAGTGTTTTAAGGATATTTTTCATAAGTTTTAAAAATATATTAGCCAATGCAACAAAGTTTTTATTTTTCCTACAAATTAAGATATAAATTGCCTTATCTACAATCAATTATTTTCAAAGAGATAGGCAAAAATTATTATTTACTCATTTGATGTTATTTTATCAATAAACTATATGTGTTATTTTTAAGCATGTAATGTTAGATTTCTTATGTGAAAATCAATTCCTAATTAAAAGCTTCGGTGAACCATTTTTTAAATGGCTATAACACTTTTAGAACATATAAGTTTGTAAATTAAATGAACTTACAAAACAGTATTTGTTTTTAGAGTTTCTTAGACCTGTAACTAAATAACTTCGACCATTTTCTTCCCAGTCTCCATGGCAATGGAAGCCTGTAATAGAAAACATCTTAGACAATATGACGTTGAAAGCATAAATGATTTACAGAATGAAACAGAAATAAAATAATTAAAAATGCTCAATTAAAAGGAAATATTTTAAAACACGTTTTTCTAACAAATATTTGGCAACATTTTAGCAGTGGGAAAATAGGAATATTTAACTTAACTTTAATTTAAAATTGTTGCGATTAAAAAACTCTCATTTAAAAGTGTTGTATCTGAAATACTCGCAGTTAAAATTACTTTTAAAAAAATCTCGTATGATACATATATATTCTTATTTTATTTTATAACAGAAGTAGAACAGCTGATCCAATTCTGAGCTTAAAACTATCAGTGTTTAATTCCTTAGCTTTGTAATTTTGAACCCAACCCAGAAGGTAAGGAAACTCCTGGATCAAACATTGGGAAACTTTTTGATGGAACTAACCCGCATTTGCGTTGCATTTAAAAGAGAACCACGAGAACCTCCTATGATTCGCTGGAAACTGCAAAAGGATTCTAACCCATGATTCATCTACCAGTGAGGATATTTTACATCAGCACAGTGATCAATGAGAGCCGAGAGCAGAATTCGTATCATCCAGTCAAAGTTTAGATTCGAACTTCGGAAACCTCATTGGGAGGTGAACTTTGTATCACCTGAGCAACCACAGCTAAACACTTCTATTGTTAAAAAAAATCTCAGTTAAAGTTATGATTGGCAAGATCTGGTGTCCTCCGCCTTTCATAATATCAGATAAGATCACTTCTGCTTTTTCTGACTAACCTCCAAAACTACAAAAGCATCATTTTGCGATGCATGTTCATCTTGGTTGCATTTTTGTCCCTAGTCTTGTTTTTAAGACTCTATCTTTTATACTTTAACGTTTTTCATAATTTATTTTAATTATATTGGTGACTATAGTGTGATAATCTGTGAAATTGGTATGCAGAATGTTTGGGCAGCTCTTTTCATCTGTTCAACGCGCTTTACGACGAATTACCGATTGCGCGGCAAAAAATCAAGATACTATAATGGGTATAAATCTTTGAGAAAAAATACTACTTTCAAATCTCAACAAGTAAAAAATTCAACAATTCAAACATTGTTGAAACAGCCAATCGAACTGTATTGAAATCAAGGGGCTGAAATTACTCCTGAAAGGTCCTGAGTTCGAATCTCGGACAAGACATGGATGTTCTTTCTTTCTCAGTTCTTACTGTGGGAGCAACGTTGTCCCACCTAATATCGTGCCCCTGAAAGAGTGACCCACAAATCTGATCTACTAATACTTGCGTGACGAGTGTCAATCGGGTAGGCATTGGGAAAAGAAGGGCTATGGGGCATCCTTATTACAATCTCTTCTAAATTTTAATAATAAGTTCGAAAATATTTCTTTATCTAACATGTTATTTCGAGCAACAATACATTTAAATTATAACAGTTAATATGAAGCACGACCACAGTCTCAACAAATAGTAAACTGATTTGAAATTTTTTAAAAGTGTTCAGTCATCAGAGTAAGTGAGGATAAAATGTTATAATTTTACAGTGAATAGTTTTTTTTTCTAGCAGCCGTCTATAAATTAAAAAGTAATCAATGTGAACTATTTAATAACTTGGAAAAAACGCGTTTTACTCATTTTGAGACAAAATACAAAGCTCTTAAAAACTGCAATTTCCCTAATAATAGTTAAATGAGTTACGCAAGTGGAAAAAAAATTAACTTTGACATAAGTTTACTCTAAAACTAATTAGCGCATTAAAATGTTTTTTCAAATACTTCCCAATGAGTTTGCAAGATTTCATATAGCATTTTTGCAAGATTTCATGTGACATTTTTGTAGATTTCATATAGCATTTTTGCAAGATTTCATATAGAAGTTCTGCAAGATTTCAAATATTCATATATAGCTGAAAGTTTTTTTTTTAAATTATGGTAGCAAAATCACATTACGGTATAAAGTACCGTCAAGTTGGGAGTTCGGAATTTTTCCAATTCGGAATTTTTTACAGCGTAATGATAACGAAGAATCGTGCAGTAACTTTTTTTAGATGTATAAAGATAATACTTTGGTTAGATTATACCAATCATACGTATATTATTTTTTGTGAAAATTTAATCAACTATAACAATATTAAACGGCATACAAGCAAAACAAAAGAGAGCCACTGAGAAAATCTTCTTCAGTGCTGTAATCTTATTTATATGATAAAATTAAAATTATTTGATTAACAATTGAATATGTTCAAATTACACATAATATGCTATAATTCTTCTTCTAGATTTAAGTACTCATATGCCTGCCCTTGAACTTATGCTTGAAAATTAAACTTTATGGTTTATTCACTGCATCATAAATATTGTAAAAAATCATATAATTTTTTACTACAATGTTAAGCGCAAACAGTAAGATAAAAAGTATGTTCCTTACTTTGAACATCTGAAAATGATGCGCAACTAGTTAGAAATTCTATAGAATCACTAGAGCGGCAGCCAACTACTTTTGCAGCAGAATCTCGACATAGTTCTGGTCGAAAAGACGATGTAACTACTTTTCCAACCTGTATTCGGAGGCCATTAGTTTCAACTAACTGTGGGCACCCAGAAGACGTGGCTGAAGGGGCTGTGAGATAATTTACGAATGTTAATTTTTGAACTAAAACATTTATATATAAAAGCACAAACAATAATAATAAAATCGAAAAACTTTTAATGGGAAAATGCAAAGTTTATCATCAGGACACATCCTTTACGATAAATACGATATTTCTGAATAAAGATTAATTATCCTAAGATAAAAATTACTCTTTACAGTGTGCCTATTATATATATATATATATATATATATATATATATATATATATATATATATATATATATATATATATATATATATATATATATATATATATATATATATATATATATATATATATATATATATATATATATATATATATATATATAATGCGAAAATATAACAATATTTCCGTTGAAAACAAATATAAAGCAAACTAATGTTTTACCGCTTACCAACTAATGTAACGAATTCTTGATTACTGTAAGTATCAGTAAATGCTGAATGACAAGCTTCTTGGGAACTTCTTGCTAGGTCACCTGAAAAAGGAAGTCGATTTTAAGTAAAAGTTGAAAACTGACACACTAAGCCTAAATATTAAATACATAAAGCGACGTACAGAATAATCAGATGGATACAGTTATTTCGACGCTTTTGGTAAGAGACATAATTCAAGACGAGATAGGGCGTGATGTTAAACCAAATGTCCGAGAATCAGTCAAAAACCAAGTTATCTTCCTTCATATTAAGGTATGGTAAAAACAAAATATATATATATTATTGAAACTTTGTAGCAACACTTCAATCCTTCAATAACGGCTTGGCATTTAGTGCACTTTTTAATTAATCGTGGAATGTCTAGGAAGCTGCTTGTGGTGTTCATATTGGATAATTTTTTGAAACCTTGGAAACATTTCAAGCATTCTCTAGCATTTTGTGACATATCTCAGTTGTTATTCGTTATATATCTCATTGTGACATGCTTAATTTGTTATTATTTGTTATTTATATTGTTATAGTTGAAAATCGTGTCGAAAGCTACACGTGTTGTCAAAATCAAATAATTTGTTTAAATTAGAAGCATTATTTCAATCACCGATTGATAGCAAGTGCGTAGCTTCCTTGCTAATGATTCTTAAAATGTTAAGCAGCTTGTGGTGTTCAGATTAAAGATAGTTGGTGACGGTAACTTAAAAATGATTGAAACTTTTGCTGCTTATTTTACCTATAAGGGGAGGAGTACACCACGCTTATCACGAACATGTTTACTGCGAGGATAAAAAATGATCATCGACTTGAGAAAATCCAATTGATGAATTGGATGAACTACTTATTCTTAGAAGTAGGTTTCATGGTTTGAACATGAACATGTTTTTGATTTGCATTCTCTCTCATCCAATATAGTTCTGTTTTACAAACAAAGCACATTTAAAGTGATTGCTTATATGACATATTATTGCTTTTATGACATTACTCGGCTTGAGTTATCGAAAATATGAATGAGAATTTTTTGAAGAAATCACCCACATACTTTCTAAAATATAGGAATAGAAAACAAGAATTTTTATAAAAACAGTTGAACTTTTAGCCAAATTTCGTTCACAGATAAAATTTATTTTTGAAAAATCATTCAACCCAATATAAAGTTAACACTTTTACTCAAGTATACGAATAAGAAGAAATGAAATCTTTATTATTACTAATACGTCATATCGAAGAAATAATCTTTTTTATTACTAATTTTGTAATATAAAGAATAGTTTGAGATCAAATGAGTGCCATGCAAAAAGTGTCGTATGTGTTAATCGTCGCAAGATTAAGATTCTTAAATAAGAAATTACTTATATTTTTTCCTATCAAATAAGACGTTAAAAGCTATCATACACATGATTTGGGGAAGACATTCCTCAAACAATATATGCAAATTTTATTTTTTGAAATTAATTACAACAAATACGTGCTAGAAAATACTCAGTCATTTTGAAACATGAACACGCGAACATTTTAATAATGAATTTCTTTATAAAATTATGTCAACTGAATGGTATATTTATCACATTTTCATTGAGGACAGTATATCATAACATAATAACAGGCATTATTTATGGAGAGACCTGATATTCGGTCTCCAAAAATACAGAGTCGTGCTAAGGTACGATTATATTTCTGGCAGTCAATTAACTCGCGAGCTTAGGACGCCCAATGATAGCTGTTAAACTCAACCATGTTGACAACAGGGAGGGTGAATAATGGTTGAGATGAGACAAGGTCAGACACCTTACTCGTTGACTGTATGCACGTCAAAGCTTCATTAACTGAGTGAAGCGCATGAGATGTTATAATGATCTATTAAGCTTTGTAAGATGAACTGTTATAAAAAGGCTTAGGAACAATTGACGCATTCAAGGAGATATATTGACAAACTCGAATCATGAAGTGTTACGAAATTAAAACACATAAAGCATATTGCCCTTCTGAAAAGGAGAAGGTTTTTTTTTTTAAGCTTGTGTTCTTAAAAATAAAGGAAATCAATACGTTAAACATTTAGGACAGCTGTAGATAATATTTTTGGTAAATAGAACTTTATTCATTAACCCTTTTTGCATTAATTATGTAAATCGACACTATTTGCTTTTTGTGTCTTTATGTAAATATTGGGTTTCGGTTAAGAGGTATTAGATTTTGCAGCATGTTTCCATTAAATTTTTTTTTTATACTTTGGTAATGATAAACAGTTCCTTTTATGGATTAGCATTAAGGAGGAGATATGGCTTTAATGACTTGAATAAGAAACAAGGTAAAGTAGTTATGTTAATGTTTAAAGTTGAGGAAATATGTTTAAAAAATAAAATGATGTAGTCAGAAATTATCAAAAAGTTCCTAAGAAGAAAGTGGAAATTTTATAAATTTTTTGTCGAAGAAAAGCAAAATAGAAGATATTTGAATGAGTTAAATCTTCTACCTAAGCTTAAGTTGCAATAATTAGTTTTAATGTATTCATAAGCATTGAATCTGCTTTCAAAAAAATAGTTCCTACTATTTTTGTAATTCTGATGTTTTTTTTACAAATTTGTTGTTAGTTGTTGTTTATCAGCTTTTTGACAAGAAAGCAGTTTGCTATTTTGTAGACACTTTCCTAAGTTCGGTAGCATCAAAGTTGGTCCATTTAATATAGGATAAAAAACTAAAGTGTGCGAAAACAAAATAAATAAATAAGTAAAGAATTAAAATAAGTAAAGAATTAAAATAAGTAAAAAAATAAAGGAAAGAAACGGAACACCCTGAATAACTTTTGATTTAATGATCGGATCTTGGCTTTCTGGGACTCAATCTTAATAGTTCGAGGGGATGACATCAGATATGCTAGCTAGTTAGCTCAAGCGATATTTTTACGTTACGAAATCTGACACAAAACGTAATTTCTCTCAATTAATATACTGAATTTTAAAATTACCGCTCTATTATTTTGGAACTATTCGATCAATTTCGCTCAAATCTGATCTTTTGTCATGCAAAATTTCTTTCTTTAAAATGGTGTAAGAAATTGTATTCCTTAGAATTCAAATTTTTTTAGTTATTATTAAATAAAATAATAAAAATAATAAATATTTACTATTTATCATTTTTATTATTTGTCTGTGGATGTGTAAGTTATTTTTTGTCTGTGGATGTTTTTGGTATAAACAAATTCTCCAATTCTGTGCAAACATTTGTAAATTTGTTTAAAAAGTTCTCGAGACATGGTTAACTGTGCAAAAAGTTAAATTAACATCAAGGGGTTCAAAGTTTTCCTTACTAAACTATTAGGACCATATTTCTCAGATTGCGTCTATCTCCCCTATTTTGGGTCGAGAAAATCAAATATGTTAAAAAAAAAGTATGTTTATTAAGAGAAGGTACGTTTTTGTATCTGATTTCATAATTTAAAGCATCAGTTAATTAATTAGCACAGTTAATTAATTAGCATCAGTTAATTAATTAGGAAACGTTATTCAGGAAAGGTAATCAGTTCCTTTTTGTGTGTAAACTGTACTTTTAAATCCCCTTCAATTACGGAGTAAAATCAGGATTCTTTAATTCAACTTCATGCAAAAAAATATGATAGATTAAATTTAAGTAATGTTTTAACTGTCACCAATTTATAAATAAAATTAATTTCAAATTAGAGAAAGAAATTGTGACTTACCAAATTGAATTTCTATTATATGTCTATGCCTGTGATAAAACTTCATGCAAACATAACCATTTTTACTGGAAAAGAAGGAAAAACAAATTTAATTTATAGAAATAATGGGTTTGGGGCAATATACTGAAAAACCACACTTTTTCCAAAGGTGAAATCAGTACGTTTCTAAAATTTCCACTAAATGGAAGCTCAATAGATAGAAACATCTCATCACCCACCTGGAATTCGTAGAATTTACGCGTTTTATTTTCTTTTTTAACAGTTTCCTGCACTGAGAATAAAACAGTAGTCGGTACTGCCCGAAAAATGTAAAATTTACAGTGTTTCTGGCTCTATGCGAACACCAAAGGGATCGGTAATTTTTATTAAGGAGCTATAGTAATGATTGTGGTAAAATTAGCAATAATATAAGGTTTTATAATATGTGATAATATTTGGTAAATGTGGTAAAAATTTAGAAATGTTATCTTGTACTTTAGAGAATGGCATAAAAACCATTTATTCGGTTAAATTCCTTTTTGTATTTTTTTTTTACTTTCTGTGTGGTAATAAGAACTATAATTTGCAAACCTGATTTACTGGCAAATTAAAAATTATAAAATGAACGGTTTAAATTCTGTATAATTAGGTTTTATTGACCAGAATCATAGTTTCTTTGAACCAAAACTGTCATTAACATACAGAACGGCGATTTTATCAGAATCTTCTTTTCTCCGTGTGAATTTTTGAGAAATGTGGTTTATGATTATATTTCATATTATTTTATAACAGTCGTTAATCAACCAATTTGATTCTAAGTTTACGACTACCAATGTTCAACTCTGCAGCATTGTAATTTTGAATCCAACCCGGAAGACGAGGGAGCTCCTGGGTCAAATCTTTGGTGAAATTCGCCTTGGTGGAAGACTTCTTGATGGAACGAGCCAGCATTTGCATTACATAAATAGGAATATCACAGAACCTCCCACGGTTAGCCTGACACCTAGAGGACTCTATCCCCTGATCCGTCTACTACTGAGGATATTTTACGTCAGCAGTATGGTCGATACGAGTCGGGTGCGGAATTCCCTTCGACAAGCCATCACTGGGAATTGATCCCGGTCACCTCAGAGGCATCTGCTCTGTCCCCTAAGCCAGCATGGCTCTTATCATTCAGTATATTACCCCAAGTGCTTCAAGAAAGATTACTAGTGGAGAAACAAATTCTATAGAAAGATAATTGGCATACTCACCATCCAGACATGCTGTACGTGATGAATGTGCTAGTATTTGGCGTTGAAGAAACTTCATCAATACATAAAAATTTTGTATCTGTATGATCGTGCAGTCGTGATAGCTTGAATGATGTATTTTTATGGCTGAATGTATAGATTTTTTTCCCGTCTAATGTGTGCCATTTATGAGAGGAAGCAACCCATGATGGAAATTGACAACTGGCTGTTGGATGTTTGCCTGAAATGTTTTCAAACAATATTAAAAATTAATTTAATATTATGGGCAGAATATCAAATATTAGAAAAAATAAACTTCAGAGCAATCAAAATAAATATATCATAAATGATAGAAATAATCGAAGTATGTAAATTATACTTCGCTGCAAGTTAAGGAAAGATCATTGCGTTGTAGGATTTAAGTAACCATTCGCAACTGCATATGAGTTCCTTTTTATTTTATTACCAAATTATACAAAATTTACTGGACTCTTCAAAAGAAAGTATTTTATTCTTAGAAAGAAAGTACCAATTAAATGAAGAACATTGTTTGATTGTGGTAAATTTTACTCTCATGAATTAGACACGAGCAAAAGTGTCAGGTCAAATGATACTGAAAACAACTACTCTTTATCTTATACTATAATACAAGGAATGGTTGCCAAGTTGAAAATCGCCCCAGAATTAATAAACTCCGGTAAACTTGGGGGTCTGGGGTTTTTGGCCACGAAGAATCGATTGGCGCCGGTTTTGAAGCGCTACGGTCGAGCAGTTCGGAGTTACAGATAGGATATTTTCAAACTTTATTAGTTCGCCATAATGGCTATAGATACTTTTCTCCACTCTTATAAATGTATGCTAATGCGAACTTTACAAATGAAATATTAATTTTCGACAACTTAAACCAATAATATACGAAGGAATTAATAATTTAATTGTAAGGTTCGCATTAGTTTGCATTTATCAAAGTGGAGAAAAGTTTAACTTTTGTGTTAAAATCACCGTCAACAAAGTCCGACATTTCAACATTCATCAGATTTCAAGCTACATTTTCAACATGCAGAACGCACCTCTACATGAAATTCTTCAAGGAGCCGGAATTTTGGAACAACAAGCGATCAACTCAATTCTACCCGCAAATGGACAACTAGAAGATACCGTCATTGTCAGAATGCTTCTCCATTACGCCGAACAAGCTTACCCGGCCGTCAAAGTTGCCGTACTTCACCCTGAATTTGTCGCACGCTTCTACGTTTCAACAGCGGATGGCGCTTACGAAGGAATGGCTCTTCTCAACGATATCAGCGACCAGAACAAGGCTTCCAACTATCTATACGGCGTTCAACAAGGATTCGACGTGCTACTCATTCCCATTCACAAGAGAGCTCAAATGGATAGAGGCGAGCACTGGATGCTAGGAATTTACGAAGCAAGCTATGGAGAACGTCAACTATTAGTCTGCGATCCAGTCGACAACCCGCTGCCCATCGATGCTGTTTTGAGAAAAGTACTCCACGTTCTGAATACCGTTGTTACGAATGAAAAGCTGAAAGGATGCATCGTGAAACCTCGCAACGCTTACAACCACCAAGATGACGCGTCTTCCTGCGGATTTTACATCGTCTTTTAGGCTCGACAATACCTCTCTCATCGACGCCTTTTCCTGGACAAGAATTTTCAAGAAGCGGATGAACGGAAGCAAATTTACGAATTCGTTGTGAACAGTGTCTTTAATTGTATAATTTTTTGTTATCAATTACATTTTATTTCCTATGACTTTTCAAACTTTACCTTTGTATGGAATAGTTCCCTTTCCAAACTCTGTTTAGATAGTTTACAATAGTGTGCACTTTAACCGGTTATCTTTTCACCAATGGTTTCACAAATTTTCTTATGGCATTGTATTGTTTTGATAAATCACAATTGAAAATTTAAATCTTCGAGTTAGCTTCGATACCTGTTTTCTCCGAGCGGAGCTCGGTCACCCGCTGGTCTGGATAAAATGACCAACTAAACACGCTTTTTTCCGATTCGGATAAAAGAAACCAAGAGGAAAGAGATAATAAAAATGAAATTTTAATTATTTTCGCTTTAATAACTGTATTGGTGCAGATTTTTCAGTTGTGTTCATGATTTTGTAGTGTAGTTCAGTTCTAATTTATTTATTACTTACTTCTTTTTTCAATCCCTTCGAAGAATACGCATTCAGCTAGCAAACGTATAATTTAAAATATTTTTTTTTAAATGAACGATGTAGATAATAAGATCGATTTCTTATGTAAATATTTTGAAATTGCTACAATGAATATTCTATCAGAAATTGAACTATTTTAAACTAATGTAATATTTGTTTTTGCTAATCTCAAAATATAAATAACGGGAAATATAATTTTATAATTTAAGTTTCATTTTTCTTAAATTTAACTTGAAATATTTTTTTATCTCCATAAGTGCAGCTTTATGAATGATGAAATTCAAACAAATATGTATTTATTACTTCTGAGTAATCTAAGTGTACGAGATCCTTCCCATGGCGAAACTAAACCATCACAGGTAGCGTCTGCAGATTGAGACATTTGAATTCCTTTCTCTGGCAAATAATCAAAAACCTAAATAAAGCAGTATAATATAATATAATATAATATAATATAATATAATATAATATAATATAATATAATATAATATAATATAATATAATATAATATAATATAATATAATATAATATAATATAATATAATATAATATAATATAATATAATATAATAACTGGTCAGTAAATTTTAAATTAACCGAAGATTAATAATCAAAACGTTGTTTATTGTTGTATCACAACAATAAACCATCAATACAATCATCAGTAGCATTCACCTAAACTATATATAATACTATAAATACTACTCTAAATAATTTAATTATAATTATTAGAAATTTAAATGAGTAAAAAGCAATAGAAGCATAATAATAGAAATTCATTATTCAAAACTTTGGTTAAGTTTAAAAAATCGTAACTTAATAATGAAATTACATTATTGAAATTTTTGACTACGCATTTTGACTACGCATGACTATGATGTTATTCTTCATAATATGTACATACATAATTCGAACGTAATAAAATAGCTTTATGCTTAAATAATTTGACTTAATGCATGAAAAATAAATATTTTTTTAGCACTTGATTAAATATGAATAATATCAGTAAGGAAAATGTATAAATGTCAAAAAAATAAAAAATAAAAAACTTACAAAACATCTGTATGTATTATCATCAGTGAAAGGTAGATTTAAATGTTTTTCATTTGACATTTTCCCCACTAAATAATGCGCAGAGCCTTCTTTCCATACAGCAAGGCAGCTAAGTTCTTCAACTAAAATGAAAATCAATCATTACTATATATACTAAACAGACAAGCTAACAAATAATTAAACATTTCTACAATTTTGTGCTAATTCTAATGTAGTGAATATGAAATGAACAATATCCAGAAAGTCAATTTTGGAGGTTTTAAAAATATGTACAATGTTTTAATAGGGTCAACAGCTAATAAATAAATATTAATATATTCATCAGTAAGTCAGCAATACTTAACCAGTTCAAAAATCCGTAAAAAATTTTCTCGCTTTCTTATGGAGAATTGTGGAGTTACTGATTTTATAAAAAATCACTTACACACGAATGACACGAATGTGTTGTAATCCTTGATAAAGAATTCATCAAAAAGCATTATATTTTATTGGTAAATAATATAAAACTGTCATTTATTGCTCAGTATTGTAAACGTTTTTTTTTCAATAATAGCAGTTACTTGTTTACACAAGAATTAATTTAGTTTCATGAATGTTTTGTCGAATAGAGGTTCGAATAATACACGAAAAAAACCTTGCAAAAATTATTCACAAATGAATGAACTGGCATTTAAAAAGAAAATTGGCACTAATGAAAATAATATAATAGAATAACATATATCAATAATATTATCCTTAAGAAATTATTTATTTTAGTAATTTTATGAAAATTTTAGTAATTTTTAGTAATTTTAATAATTTTTAGTAATTAAATTTAATGAAAATAAATTATATTGAAAACAGAGAAATATAAGCAGGGAAAATTGCGTATAAAATGCACAAACAAATTTGTTAGATATTTCGACAGAATTAAATTTTATATTTCATTTCGTTTTTTTTCAGCATCTGATTTTTAATATGTTATGAATTGACGAAAATTAATCAGTTATAAAAGTAACTTGCTTAATTTTAAAAAAAATTAATTGAGTAATTTTTTTTATAGCTCGTGAAGTTAAAATGAGGTTTAAAAATATTTTTTTTAAATTAAATTCTGTAAAAATAATTAGACTGATCCGTCTAAAACTTTGCAATCACCTTTTATTCAAAGCTCTTGCTGATTAATTTTATTAGAACTGTTCATGTTCCTCCCCAGAAAGTTCAAGAATTAATGAAACGCATTATTTCTTCCCCACTTTCCTTTCATTTATTTTAATATAAAATATTATTTGAAATTTACACGAGGTTTAATTAAAACAAAAAGTATGTTCTTGATAAAGAAACATACGTGAACAAAAAAACATCCAGTTAAAATTGTAAGAATTAAAAAAAACTCTTGAACAGTAAATTAATTCCTCTTATTTTTTTAAATGTATAGGTTTTAGAATTTGAAAAGCTAATATGGTAAAAAACAGTTGTTCATTGTAAATATATTTAAATGCGATGAAGTTTTTGGAGAAATTGTATGCGTATTGAAAAAAATTCTTATGCAATCAAATGCTGTTCATCCGCATTTTCTTTAGTAGCCTTTTAGAACACGTTAGAATATTTAAGAAGTAAATTAATTTCATAAATTTTTTTACTGAATTTCAAGAGGGAAACGTATAATTTGAATAAATTAAAAAAAATATTTTTGCTTGAATTTTTTCTTAAAAATATGCATAAAGACGATTAAGTTATTTGCTACTTGAAATTTTAATAATATTTGCACATATTTTACTTAACATTTTTTTAAATCAGTTTATAGAGCCAAATGAGTACTTCTTTCGAATTTTATGAAACAGTACAATAGAACGCAATACGTTTCTTTCTTAAATTTTTTTTAGTTTGATGTCTTGTCTAGACAGATTAATGTTTATAACATTTATACTAATATATTTTAAATTACAATAAATGTAGTTAACTGTGTAATTAATGTAATTAATGAAATGTTATAAATTGATATAATTAACTAACGTAACTAACTAAAACATATGTGGTTGACAGCTAATTAGTATACTATATGTTAATTAAAAATCAAAAGAAGAGAGAATTTAAAAACTCTCATGGAAAAAGTAGCTTTGATTTATTTAACAGTCAGCTTTTGCGTGGAAGTTTACTTTCTTTTAACCAGATAAAGATGAGTTATGTTATACTTTAAGTATTTCTTTAAAAAAACATTAACATTTACGAGTTTCATTTAACGTATAAAAATCATTTCGATAAGCATGTATTTTTTTACAAAAATGCATGCATATTTACTATTAATCACTATTATATCACCATCCTCACTTAAGTTCTGGAAAGATATTTAAGAACATGAATGAATTAAACTATAGTTAAAGTATATTAAGTAAAAGTAATAAAGTAAGGTAAGTTAAAAAAAATATATAAATGCATTAAGTATAAAAGAACTTTACTCGCTTTAGCTTAAAATTTTAAAACCGTGGATGAACAACAAAAAAATAGAATTATAATAATTATATAGTGAATAAGGTATAATACAGTAATAAAGAATACAGTATAGTATAGAAGCAAGCGCATTTTTTTAACCAAAAATTTGTTTTTTTAAATTTCAATCTGCATTAAAATAAAATATTTTGCGAGAGTTTCTCATACCAGGAAGATGTACCTTTCATTTAGATTAAGGTAATGGTAAACAGTGCTAAGTACGAGAAATTGACAAAAAATGAGGCCAAAGTTAAGCTTTTCTTCCAAAAATGGAATTTCTCAATAAGTATTTTGCTCTTTCGTATAATTCTAATAATATTGGAATTCTTTTTCAAAAAAGTGACTGTCATATTTCTATAATAGATTTATGGGTCTGCAAGCAAAAACTGACAAAATCGATTACAATAAAAAAATAACCTCTATAAATCATTGATTTAAGTACATGGTATAGGAACAAAAGAATTTGCCACAAGTTGTAAAAGTCTCTTAGCATTTATGCAAAAGCGAGTAAAACTGCTTCCTTAATCAAAGGGCATGCCAAATCTTAATTGCAATTTAAATATCGTAATAAATATTTAGTATGGCCTATATTACTAATATTTTCTAATATATTATTTTTATTCCATTAAGATGTTCACTACTGTTAGTTCAAATTTAATATTAATATTAGATAACAGTACTTGGTTGGTACTTTACTTACGTTGCACTAGAGCTGCACAATGGGCTATTGGCAAGAGTAAAAGAAACATCTTTGAGGATGATCCGAAGACATGCCCACACAATTTTGATCCTCTGCTGAGGGGGTGGAAACTCCTCTTTGGTAGCCCGACGGTGATTTTCAGTTAAAATAAGATAAGCTAAAGTGAGCCATCGCAATTTTGTGGGGCCACTTCTTCAATTTAGGCATGGAAAAAAGGGAAGGAATTTGTACCCATGGTACTGCTCAACGACTGACCATAGGATATTCAATTTTACACAGAATTTACAAACACGTATATCGCATGTACCCGGTGGGTCTCGGAGTCGGAGATTGAACTCCGGCTCCTCCGGACCAAAGTCCGATTCTCTAACCACTGGGCTACCACTGCCCTACTACCAACCAAGTACTGCTTGTACAAGTAGCAAGTTCTATTAACCAAGTTGTACTAACTAAGTACTACTTGGCTACAATGTAAATTATTATTTATTGAGCAGATATTTCCTAGAGAACGAAAAATCGAATTCATGCAAAATTTCTCTTCGGACATAGATTTCTTTTTGTAAAAAAAATGTGAACATCTATTAATTATCATAAAAGTAAATGGTTTTTTATGTATTTGTTTGAAACTAAGAAACTGAATCAATTTACCAGAACTTTCTGTTCCCAGGACGTCAGCGCAGGCTTGGAATCGGAAAAGTAGACGAGAATCGTCTGTACAAGAGTCAATTGTTGACATAGGATAAAGACATTCACCATGGCCTCTACTGTAGGTAAATGTATAAGGACCCTTTAGTTGGCAAGATACAGGTTTGGCATCCACTATTAGAAACAAACTAATGTTAGTAATTTTATTCGCATAATTAAGTTATTTGTATATTGAGTTTATTAATTTATGGAAACATTTGTTTGAGTATACTTTTGTTTTTCAATAATTTAAATGGAACAAAGCTGAAACTTGGGGACAAAAAAAATAACTAAAATATGTGTATAAAGATAGATACAAAATAATGTTTTAATTTTTTTAAACTAAGATAAAGCTATAGATCAAAAAAATTGAAACATGGATTTATACAGGCTTGTACAGAGAGCAGAAAAATAAACGGACAGCTCTGGTCAATTCAAACGTTTTTCGACTATCATAAAAAATAATAAAAATTTACTAAAGTTTATGTTTATCGCGGAATTATCTTCGAATAAATGACTTTTATAATTGTATGCAAAAATTTATAAATTCAATTAGAATGTTTTCTAGAAGTGTTGAAACACGCACAAAGTAAAATTAACATTAAGGGGTTCAAACTTCAGACCGCTCTCCTAACCAAACTATTCGAGCCATATTTCCCAGATTGCGGCTACAGGTCAACATTTTGAGAGTCAGAAATCTGAATCCGACGAAAAAAAGATATGTTTATTCAGAGAGAGTACGATTTTCAACTTATTTCGTAACTTAAAATATCGTCTACACTTATCAATTAGAATATTTGAGATCATTCCCTCAAACCAGTAGGATTGGGCCCTTTTAGATCCGATAATTAGATCAAAAGTTATTTAAGGTGGTCCGTTTGCTATTATTATTTTTTAGTACACTATATTTGAAATATTCAATACACCAAGTTTTAAATTTAGATGAATTCTGGTTGAAAATAAATGCCCTGAGAATATAGATAAGTTGAGCTTAAATTTCTTATTAGGAAAAAGGCGATAAAAAAATCTGAACAAAGAAGATAGTAACGTTTGGGTGGTAGGTAAATAAGTAAGCTTGTTTAATGTGGAAGAACTACGTATGAATGCGTACACTTAATTGTAACCACCCTTAAATATCTCATTAGTCAACAGTTCCAGTTAATACAGGCTTGCTTATTCTCTCAGTAGACTTTACGAAATGTTGATAGGTTGTTCATTGTATTGTAATCCTTTTCTTAGCACGGATATGGATGCTGGATGACTCTTTTCATATCATCCCTCAAATTTTCAATTTGATTGTGATCTAGAAAGTGGGCAAGGCATTTTAAAAATGTAATTCTTCCATCATGTTTCTTAAACTAATTCTGTACAATTCCTGTATCATAGAAATACTCAATAACCTGTTGAAAATATCCTTAGGATATACCATTAGCATACGAAGATGTATTTGGTCAACAACTATGAACAGTTATGACGCGACGCAAAATGAAGGTCCTATACTACGATGTTAGTATTACAAAAACTCGTTATCTTCAGCACTATGGAAGCAATAGCTCTTTTCTGCACAAAAAAAGAAGATCTGGTGGTCTTTTAAAGTAGCCACTCAAAATATAAAGTGATGTCTATAGTTGTGTTCATCTTAAAAACTTACTAAGTGTTTTTACCATCGGCTTTTTTTATAAACACATTGTCATAATAAATCATTCAAATTTTTAAGTGAATAAAATCAAATAATTTCACAAAAAAGAAATCAAAATTGTTTGAATTCAATAGAATAATCTATAGTTAGTAATTATTAGTTTTAATGTTTTATTCACTTTAAACTTTTTTCCACAAGCAAGGAAGTTTATTGCTTTATTCAAACTTTCTTGCTTGTGGAAAAAAGTTTCAATGTCCATCGGTTAAAAAGGTAAGGTGGTTTGTAAAGTAACTCCTAGTGTATAAATGATTATCTGGTTCAACTTAACAATTTTCTAAGTGTTTCTATCATCTGCTTTCGTTCATAAACACACTAACATAATCAATTGTTAAAATTTTAAAATGAATGGAGAGAAATACTTTCCACAAAAAGTAATCAAAATCGCTTCAATTCAATCAAATAATCTTTAACGGCTAATCTATTTTCGATGATCCTAATGAATCTTGTCTTTCATGGCATCAACATCATCAACACGCACTCCTGATATAATAAAAAGTGAAGTATGAAAGCATTGAACGGAATCTCATGTAGCCAACTTTGTATCTTTTCCAACTTCCGTGAATGCCAGCTGCCACCAATCGCTCGTTCCTCGATCATTAGCGAACGAAACTAATTATTCCTTATCATTCTAAGTTTTTTACTATTCTCCACAAATCACTTTTCAAGACGTATAGAGCTGCTTTTTTTGTTGCTTTTTTTAATTAATAACTTTTGTGTAAGTTTTTATCATTCATTTGAGTTTTAAGGCAATAATTAAAACATATGCAGAAAGGGATGCTTTCTTTAAACGTATTGCCTCGTCTTATGCCTTATGGTATAAGCCATGGTTTCATATTTCCCGATATGAAATGTCACTTTCTATTAGATACACTCATTGAATTAACCGATATGTTTCATGAAATAAGTACCAATATGTTACTAATGTATAATATTAATAATGATTTTTATGGTATGGTGCATTTCAACTGTATAAAGATGCTGTACAGTTAAGAAATGCATTATTTTGTAAAATAGTAATCTATCAATATACTTATACGAAATTATGTTAACATCTAATAGTAAAAATAAGCACAAGAACCATTGGAATGTATATATATATATATATTGATAATCAACTTTGTTGAAAGAATTCTGCTAAGAAATATGTATTGTTTCGAAAAATAATCGGCAATAGAAATTTTAATTGTAAAAAATTTCATCCTAAATTAACACCCATGTATGAAACAATACATCTGAAAATAACAGTATTATGGTGTTTTTACTTCACATTCACTTTAAAAAAATTATTCAAAAAATTATATTACTTTTTCGTATGACGCTTTTTCATTAAAGTTTTCGATTATCGAGAGTGCCTCAATCTTTTCCAAACTGAAATATATGATCTCAACATCTTACGTTTCAGTGTTGATCAAATAACCGCACCAAATTCGATGCAGTATTTTCAAAAATACCTCATCAAATTTGGAACTAAAACTACTAGTTTATCTGATGTGATGTGACCAGTTACATTATTTCCAACGCAATTATGACCAACTTAATAATGTATGAATGATTAATAATTACCTCAAAGTAAAAAAAAAACATGAAACCAATAACAATTCCATAATTTTTGAAATAAAGGTTTTGCGTGATTAAAATAAAGAGCTTTGATTGCTCCAATGCAGAGATTGTTTATTCAATATAAATCACTCAAACAAAGAATAAAAAATGAATATCAACTTACTTCGAAAAAGCGAATAGAGAGGGGCATCCGCGTTGATGGTAGAACAAGCTTGATGGAGGGATTTATAACCATCACAATACGCTACAATAAACAAAAAATAATGATAATATAATTATTCTACATGCTAGACATCTAATAAAACAAAAAAAAATGATTTATAACCATCACAATACGCTGTAATGAACACAACATTAATAATATTTTAAGAAATACTATAGTATCTACTTGCTATATGTCTTATCAAACTAAAAAAGGAACATTAAAATTTGGCAGTTAAAAATATTATTTGAATTATTCGATAAAATTTTCACTCGAATTACTTTAGACTTCTTAGTGATTTAGCTATCCAATTTTAAAATTTACACATTTAAAATTCAAATTCTCACAGATTATTCGACCGATTTCATTCAAGTTTGGCTTTTTGTCATTTAAAATGACTTGTTTCAAAACAATTTAAAGCTAGTGTAACTTACAAATTAAAGTATTTTCGACTGTTATAAAAAAAAATAATAATAAATAGTAAAACAAAATTTATTTTGAGTGAAATTATCTTCGTACTGACAAACTTTATAATCGTCTACAAATATTTTTCGATGTGCTTAAAACGTGATAGGAATTGATGGCAAAAATAGTTTTCAAATTGACTTTTTCTAAGTTTCGTTAGGAAAGAATTTTTAAAGCTTTCGGTTATTTGGATTTTAGCTATAGCAGTTTTCAAGTTATTTTTAGATTCAGGCTCAAATTAATTGTAGATGTTGTTGCTGACCCACACGGTTAGCGGAGCTAAACCAAGTCCATGACTCCAGAGACTCTGAGTAAGTCTGTAACAAAAAGTGGATCTGAAAAGAGGTCCACTTTAGAGATATTTAGGCATTGAAGTATATGTTCAGGAGTAGCTTGTTGGTCGTTACACTTAGTGCAAACAGGGAAAACTCTTGAACCATTACTGAACAACATAGTTCTTAGGTGACCGCTTCGAAATCTTGATATAACCGTCTGATCCCGCCTACTGCACTGAAGGGTCAGGCTGCCACCTGGGCGGTTGCACTGATACCAATGATGAACAGGAGGGGCCACAGGATCACGAAGCCTGTTAAAACGGGAGTGGAGCTCCGAGAAAGTCAGAGATGCCGAAGAATGCAAGGGCAGATCAGTTCCGCTCTTAGCCAAGGAGTCTGCAATCTCATTACCCTCAACATCGACATGAGATGGGATTCATTGCAAGTGTATATTATGGGAGAAAGAAAGGTTCTTCAGCTTGTTTAAAATTAAAACTCCATTACTGTCACCCACCCCATGCCAATCCGAAAGGTGCTGGATTGCACTCCTACTATCGCTCAAAATCCAGATGTCATTTGATCCAGGAAAAAGAAAATTGTAGATAAATTTATTTTGGATTTCGATAATCTTACATATTTTTATTGTTTATGGTGTACATCGTTTAGCAGCTTCATTGTTGTGTCCTTTGTTCCTATTTTTATTTAATTGTCTTTCCTTTTTAAATATTCACCTTTCTTTAGCTTTTATTGCAGAGAGATATATTCTGTGAATTCGAGATATCTAAATGATGTCTCATTGTAAACGAAAAATCAAATATCAGATTGCTTTTTTTTTCTGAAATATTTAACGTCATTTTCAAGTAGATAAAAGCGTTTCTCGAAAAAGAGTATCAAACGTTTTTAGCTTTGATGAAATATATTTATGTATTTACACACTTTTATCTAAATGGGGAATTCGCGTGACATCGATCATTCTAAGGAAAAGACTTCTCTTAAAAAGCTATATATTTTTGTTTTATGATTCATTTTACATACCTGCCATTTTCTAAAACACTTGATGAAAAGTTCATCAATAGAAATTGAAAAACTCAAACTTTCTCGATTAAATAAAATCTTTCATATTTCTAAAAGATAAACTGAATTTTAAAATTGAGTTTTGTTATCATAAAAGTAACCCCACATTAAAGCATTCGGAAAGTAATTTCTTCTTAAAAATTTTTCAGCAGAAATGCTTAGCTAGATAGACCATAGAAACACACCTTACTACATTAAAATTTAAAATATAGTGACTCGTTTAACCATTTTGAATTGTTGACATAATTACTATTGCATTTTTTTTACATCTGGGTGTTGGAGCGTTTAAGGATTCTGTATGGAATTCTTAATTTTTTTTTAGTCTTTAACTATCACTAACACATTGTAAAATTTATATAGATTTAATAAATTTTACTTTGTTTTAGATGTTAATTTTTTCAACACAAGCTATCACCGAAACACAAAAAATACAGATGTTTAAAAAAAGTAAAGTTAGAAGACGAGAAAAATACAATTTCTTTTCTAATTTGAGTGTTTAAAAATACGTGGCATACTTTACTGTTTGTCCAGCATACATAAACCAGCTTGTGTTGTTTAAATATCTTGCTCGCCAAGCAGTAATCAAGCAGTAACCACCACTTCGCTTTTCGGCTTCAATAGCAATAATTCACAAATAACATATGCTTTTTTGTTGCATTTTCTAGCATTACACTTGTAGCATCAGTTGCTTTATTTTTTGCTATTACAAAATGAGAATTCTACCATTAGTTGCTTAAAAAATCTGCTATTCTAGCCTTAGTTTTCTACCACCAGTTGTTTTCAAATTTTGGTGTTACAGCACGATTTTTTCTACCATGTATTTTCTTTAAAATTTTGTTATTATAATGCTGCTTTTCTACTAGCAATTTCTTTAGTTTTTTACTATCTTAATGCTGCATTTATTGCAGCCCAAAAGTTAATTTTGTTTTTTTTTTCTACTGGGAGTCCCATCCGGGGACGCATGATCTCCACCCACAAAGTTCATTTCATTTCATTGATTACAATTATATTAATTAATTAATTATTTAATTAAATTAATAAATAAATGAAATATGTAAATTCATGAAATAAATAAATTAAATAAACAAATTAACAAAAAAATTAAATCAATTAAATAAATAAATTAATTAATTAATTAATTAAATAAATAAATAAATAAATAAATTAATTAAATAAATAAATAGGTTAAATAAATAATTAAATTAAATAAATAAATAATTTAAATAGACAAATTAAATTGATAGATAAATAGATAAAAAGATAAGTATATAAATAGATAATTAATTAAATAAATAAATACATAATATGTTTTAATACATTATTTTCTGTTTAAAGTAACATGAAAATTCTACATTGTTGCATTCATAGCAGTTGTTGCCCTTACTGAGAGAACCGTTTTTCAATCATCGACAAATTTATCAATCAGATTTTCTAATACTATTTCATACTATTTCACGAAAGAATTTAAATAGTTTTGTAATGCCTGGTTTTGCCCGAAAGAGGGAGCTAGGGAAAACTTCACCCATGATCCTCTCGGATTTTTCTGTAGATCGTTTTGTTTACAAGTAGATGTGTATATGTAGTACAAAAATGTTGTTTGATATTTGTTAGTGTTGTGTTTGTATTTTTTTATATTAATTAAATGTTTGAAAAATAACATAGAGAGCTAGCCTGGTTTATTATAGTGGCGGCCCACCTATGGGGCCCGAAGTCGTCATTTTTATGCCTTCGGTCAAGAACCGAAAATAGTGATGTAGTGCAAATTTGCATCGCTTTCGTTTTCGTCATGATTCGTTTTCAAAATAGTTTTCGTCGAAATACCAAAGATAGGTAAACGTATACCTAAATCTGTTGCTCTTATGAAGTTCTACAATGTGAATACGTTCAATAAGTTAGGTATTTCCGAATTAGAAATCCGAAACGGGGATTTCGAAAATAATGATGCAGAATCAAACCTGCAGAAATTAATGCAGAATCAAACCTACAATTATTAAAATATGCAAGTAATGTTAAATATTTAAATTTTGGGCCGGCCGGCCAAACCAAAGCAAAAAAAAAAAAAAAAAAAAAAGGAAGATAGGTTCTTTTTTTTTCAGGAGAAAAGAAAGAAGAAATATCTATTAAATAAAAATTTGCGGTTTGTTCTTTTGAATGATGACGTAATGTTTTTGATGCTTTGTTTTGAATATTTAAAAGAACACTAATTTTTAAAGGAAATTTATTTTGTAGATTATTGCTATTGATTTTATTTATATTGTTGGTATTGATATTATTGGTATTATTTTGTAGATGATTGGTATTTATATTGTTGGTATTGCTATTATTGGTATTATTTTGTAGATGATTGGTATTTATATTGTTGGTATTGATATTATTGGTATTATTTTGTAGATGATTGGTATTTATATTGTTGGTATTGATATTATTGGTATTATATTTGTTCATTATTGGTATTGATATTTTAATTTGTTTAAGAATTAATTTTATTATGAGTACTGTTTTATTGCTATATAGTAAGAGTTAGTTGTTTATTATCTCATGATAAAAAGTGCGGACTGTTATATAATGCACAAAATTATATATTTTATATGGTAATTAATATTTAAATGAATATTAATTAAGGTATTAATTTGAAATTAAGTTTGTTAAATATCTTAATGAGTGGTATAAATTTCACCTTTTATTAGTGAAAAGTAAATAATATTTTAGGCACTGAATGTTTTATATCATGTATTGAAATAGTTAACAAAGCTCATGGGTGAAGGTAAGTTTTAACGAATTTTTAGTCTTTTTCTCATGTTGTTATTAGAGGATTTTTAGGGAAAATAATTTTTTTGTCAAAATGTCTGAAATTGACAAGGCGCGTAAGGATATTTTATATCAGGTAGCACTTGAGATGGAGTTGGACGTTCAACCAACCATGAAAGTTGCAAAATTGGGCGAGCTTATAAAATCCTCCCCTCTGTTTAAAGACGAGGTCTTCGTAAATTCACTGGTCAAAAATATAGTTGAATTACGTGAGGAAGAACAACGTAAGGCAGACACCGAATTGGAAGAGAAACGTAGACAACAAGAATTCGAGTTAGAAAAACAAAAGATGGAAATGAATTTTGAGTTGGAAAAACTCAAACTGCAAGCTTCAGAACCTAAAGGTGCGGAGACTGGAAGCGTAGTACATCCGACATCTTATTCTGAGACCAGAGTAGATATTCAAAAGTTACTGCCTCCATTTAAAGCCGAAACTGATGATATCACCCTATTTCTGATATTGCTGGAAAGGCAGCTAAAGTTAGCAAAAGTGCCTGAGCAACTTTGGGTTTCCCACCTGTTAAGTCTGATACCAAGTTCGATTTCTACCCTCATAGCCCGTGAGTCTGAAGAAAATGCTTCAAATTTTAACTATGTAAAAGATTTGCTTCTCAAGCGTTTCAAATTGAGTTCCGAGAAATTTAGGCAATTATTTTTTGCTCATCGCAAACAAAAAGAAAGCACCTGGCGTGATCATTATTTTGAACTGAGAGCTTATTTCGAGAATTGGTTGAATGAGCTGAATGTTACCACTTTTAAGGATCTGATCATTGCGGATCAAATAAAAAGAAGAGTTCCTCCTGATTGCAAGGAACATCTGTTGGATGAGTGGGAACAATTAAACTCGCCAGATACTTTAGCTGATAAGCTTGACGCCTACGATAACCTTAGATCCACTTATGTAAGGAAGGATACGGCTGTTAAAAGTAAGAGAGAAATCTTATCTCAGGATAGTTACTCGAAATTAAATAAGCCTAATTATGCAGTAAAAAGAAACGAGTTTTCCTCGAATAAAGAATCGAAGATATCTTGTTATGGTTGTGGAAAACCAGGGTTTATAAGAAAGAAATGCCCTAATTGTTCCGTTGCAGAACAGAAAGAAACTGTTGAAGCAAGAAAGGTAATGCTCTATAGTTGTAATACTTCGACCGGGTCAACTCCGAATATACCTATTACGATCTGCAATAAGGAGGTGTATGTCTGTGCAGACACAGGAGCAAACCGTTGTATTGCAGGTGAGCGCATGTTTGAATTATTCAAGGAAAATCAAGTAGCATTGAAAAAGCACACTCATAATGTTACATTAGCTGATGGTGTGACCCAATCTAGAGAAACTTTGTCAGCTGTACTGCCAGTAACTATTGAAGGTAGAATTATTGAAACAGAATTTATAGTTTTACCTGAAGCTAAAGGTAACAGAACCTTGATGGGTATAAATTTTTTAAAGAAGGCTAATATAGTATTAGCAGCATCAACCAAGTCTTGGTATTTTGGTGATAATTCTAAGAAAAGGTATTCACTATTTGAGGATTGCGAATCCACTGAACGCATTCCTGTAGCGAAGGTTGAAATTAACCCATTTGCTTTGCGTAAAGATGAAGGAAAAGGTCTTACGCCTGATCAAAGAAATCAAATTAATGCTCTTCTTAAAAGGTATGAAAGATGCTTTCAACTAGGGGGAGAAGTTACTCCATTCGCCGAACATCGTATTGAGACGGGAAATAATCCTCCTGTTGCAACGCCACCATACAGAATGACGCCTGTTAAAAAAGAAATTCTCAGGAAAGAACTAGACAATCTCTTGGCTCAAGGTGTCATTGAAGAATGCGAGTCGCCGTACGCTTCACCTGTGGTTCTTGTGCCTAAACCGGATGGTAGCATGAGGTTATGTATTGATTACCGCAAACTTAATTCCCTCACTGTACCAGATACATATCCTTTACCATTAATGGATGAATTATTGCATGAGGCTAAGCATACACCTTATATGTCAACATTAGACCTTAGATCTGGTTATCACCAAATTGCAGTTTATCCACCAGATCAGGATAAAACAGCATTTGTTTGTCCCTATGGAACTTTCCGGTACTTAAGGATGCCGTTTGGTCTACGAAATGCTCCAGCCACATTCCAAAGGTTGATTGATCGTTTCAGAAGAGGCTTAAAGGATATATTAGCTTTATCTTATCTTGATGACATCTTTGTTTTGTCGGACACTTTTGAGAACCATCTCTCCGATCTTCAAGCAGTGTTTGAGAGGCTCATCGAATTTAAACTGAATGCTAAACGAGAGAAATGTCACTTTGCTTGTGAAAAAGTAAAGTACTTGGGACACTGGATAACGCCTAAGGGATTAGAACTTGATCCTGCTAAAGTGGAAGTTATAAACAATATACCCCAACCGAAAAATGTAAAGCAAGTGCAATCCTTTTTACAATCTTGCTCGTGGTATCGACGTTTTATCCCGAACTTTGCTGATATTTCGCTGCCACTCAGTAATCTAACAAAGAAGAGAACCAGTTGGAATTGGGGAAAAGCAGAACAACAAGCTTATGAAACTCGCAAGAAATGTCTTGTTACTCCTCCAGTATTGAAACAAGCTGATTGTAAGAAACCATTCATCTTAAGAACTGATGCTAGTAACTATGCCTTAGGAGCAGTGCTTTTACAAGGAGAGATAAGACAAATGAACATCCTATAGAATATGCCAGTCGACTTCTCACAGCAGCTGAAAGAAATTACTCAACCACAGAAAGAGAAGCATTAGCTGTCGTGTGGGCGCTTGATAAATTCCGCGGTTATATAGAAGGCCAAGAAATCACTGTGGCGACGGACCATCAACCATTAAAGTGGTTGATGAATCTAAAGTCACCGTCTGGAAGATTAGCCCGCTGGTCTTTGAAAATTCAATCTTATAACCTAAAGATCGAATATTTTCCTGGAAAATCGAATGTAGTAGCTGATATGTTGTCTCGACCTGTCTGTGATACTAAAGTAAACAATACAGAAATCTGTAATTTTGTGAGCGTAGATATGCCATCTAGAAGTCCTGCTAGCATTCGTGATGCTCAGCTAAAGGATGAAAATATTAAGAAAATAATCGAATGTTTTGAAAATAATAAGAAGGATGAAGATTTTGTGAACTGGTCAGATAAAGGATATTTGATGAATCAAGGGATACTCTATAGATATGCCCCAGACTCCGATGCAGAAGAAGCTCAACTTGTAATACCTTCCCAAGAAAGAGAAACTATCATGAAATTGCATCACGATTCTCCTACTGCTGGTCATTTTGGAGAGAAAGGAACTTACCAACGTATTTCTCAGAGATACTATTGGACCGGCATGAGATCTTATATTGAAAATTATGTCAAGAAATGTCCTGAATGCTGCCGTTTCAAAGCAACCAATCAAAAACCTTCTGGACTCCTAAGAACTCCGGCGTACGCTCAACGATTCGAGACTTTGAGTATAGATTTATTTGGACCGTTACCAGAAAGTAAAGAAGGCCACAAGTGGATCTTTATTATTGGAGATTGCGCAACTAAATGGGTGGAACTGTTTTCTCTTGTCTCAGCCACTGCACATGAGTGTGCAACTAAACTTATTGAAGAAGTTTTCCTGAGGTACGGAATCCCAAGGAAATTAATTAGTGATAATGGCCCACAATTTGTTAGTGCTGTGCTGCAACAGGTTTGTTGTACACTGGACATTGATCAAATCCTAACTCCACTTTATCATCCACAAGCAAATCCAGTCGAAAGAAAAAATCGAGACTTAAAACCTCGTCTTGCTATCCTTGTGGGAGATTCACATGATTCTTGGTCTGAAAAACTACCAAGCATTCGTTTCGCTCTTAATTCTTCTAAATCAGATACAACTGGACATACTGCTGCATATTTGCAGTTTGGGCGTGAATTGAGGACAATTGATGATGTAGCCTACGATCTAAAAGCTGTTCTTGACAATGATAACTTTGTTCCGGAAATTACGCCGTACTTGAAGAGATTGGCCTCAATCTCTAAGACTGTTAAGGAACGCGTTGAAATGAAACAGGACCAGAGAAAGACGTATTATGACCGGAACCGTAAAAAACTGTATTTTACTCCTGGCCAAAAGGTTTGGGTTGCTTTACATCTAATTAGCAGAGCTCACAACAAAAAAACAGCAAAATTTATGCCAAAACGCGACGGCCCTTATGTGATCCTAACTCAAATATCACCAGTTTCATACGAGGTGGCCAGTTTGGACAGTCCTAACACACCTATAGGAACTTACCATGTTTCGGCATTAAGACCGTTCGTTGAAATGGAGACTACTCCAATTGCTCCTCTGCGAAATAGAGGAAGACCGAAGAAAAATGCTGTTTTAAAAGCGAGATGCTAATTAAAACAGAGGGGGAGGATGTAATGCCTGGTTTGCCCGAAAGAGGGAGCTAGGGAAAACTTCACCCATGATCCTCTCGGATTTTTCTGTAGATCGTTTTGTTTACAAGTAGATGTGTATATGTAGTACAAAAATGTTGTTTGATATTTGTTAGTGTTGTGTTTGTATTTTTTTATATTAATTAAATGTTTGAAAAATAACATAGAGAGCTAGCCTGGTTTATTATAGTTTTTTTTTCTCACTAATTTCAAGTGAAAAATCATATTTTCTTGAAAATTATCCTTTTAGAAATAATTAATGAATTTAAAAATAAAATAATAAACATCTTAAGAAAATATTTTTAATTTTATAACAAAACAAGAATGTACTAGTGTTTTATTAAAAAAGAGTTTGTATAATATAAGATGTAGACAAAATTTCAAAGATGTTTTTTTATGCAATGAAGAGGATTTGTTAGGCAAAATTCAATTCTGTAAATTGTAAGTAAATAATGATATTATATCATTATAGCGAATTTTATCTTGCATTCATTTTCTATATAAATGCAAAATACGGACTGTAAAAATAATGATTTATTATTTTCGTTTTATACAGTTAAATTATTGTAGAAAATCAAATTATCATAATTTGGATTGTTTAAAACAATCCCAGGAAGTGATGTCTCTAATACTTAAAGGTTAGTGTTAATGCATAGTTTGGGGGATACAGTTCTGAAACCATGTTCACTGACTTTTTTCCCATTAGCAAAAATAAAATGTTGCAAAACTGCTTGTATAACTAAACTTCGCTGCAAAATATTCTGTCTGAAAGGGCATTTTAAGTTTAACTAATTTTTTAGGACTTTAAGTAATTAACTATTTGAACTTACCCACTACTCTTACTTAGAAAAAAAGTATGGTCAAAACTGCTTGAATATGATAAAATTTGCAGTCTTTCTGACTCTATTAGAACACGAAAATGCTCTGTAATTATTACCAAAGCACTTTGCTAATGGTTTTGGTAAAACTAAAAATAAAAATATAATTTTATAATCTGGTATAAAATTTGGTAAATAATGTAATACAATTGTGAGCCAGGTCAATCATGTTCCCCTCAACGATAAGGCTGCTGCAGACTGTTTGGGTGATTACTACACGCAAGTGAGTAAATTGTCATTCAATGAAAAAGATAAACCAATTGAAACAAATGCGAGAAATAAGGTTCATAAATGTCGCAGTTCAAACTTTGGAGACTCGATCTTTATTACTGCTTTTACTATGCATGAACTTGACTTTGTTTTGAATGATGTCAATCCAAAGAAATCCCCTGGTCCCGATAATATACATGCTCATATGATTCTGCATCTTGGACCAAATGGCAAACTCAGGTTATTGGATATTATTAATCAGTCATGGAAAGGAGGTCGTATACCACTTGACTGGAAAAAGGCGATTGTCACCCCAATAAGGGAGATGGACAGAGATGCTGGATCTCCTGAGAGTTATCGTCCCATCTCCTTGACTAGCATCCCGTGTAAAATAATGGAGAAAATGGTATTAAATAGACTTATTTTTTATCTCGAAACAAACGACCTGCTCCCAAAAGAGCAGTACGGTTTTAGAAAAGGCCATAGTACGATTGACCAAATCTTATATTTTTGCCAGAGTGTAAGAGACGCTCAGAATACGCGGCCCACTAATCATACTGTAGCTGCATTCTTGGATTTAACAAAGGCTTTTGACAGAGTGTGGCGAAATAAGCTAATAATCAAGCTTTTCGATGACTTAAGAATTAGAGGTAACGCTCCCCCCTGGATTTCTGATTATTTAAGGGCCAGAACCATCAGAGTTAAATTCAATAAGACCCTCTCAAGAAATTTTAGACTCGGCCAGGGAGTTCCCCAGGGTTCCGTCTTAGGACCTCTGCTCTTCTGCCTATTTTTTGCTGGCATCGAAAAGGTGATATCTAAGAGTTGTAATGTTGGTATTTGTGCAGATGATGTCGTCCTCTGGCACTCTGGCGCTGACATTAAGACTATTGAAGGCAATATCAATCTCACTCTAAAAGATGTGAGTGACTTTGCTCAAAAACACAAACTGGTTTTTAACTCATCTAAATCTGTTGTTAGTTTTTATACTACCAATAGGTACATATACAATTATAAACCTACTATTTGTTTTAACGGTCAAAATTTGCCTTATGAAAAGAATGCAAAATATTTGGGTTTTATTATGGACCAGGAGATTCTTGGCAATAAGCACATCGAACTGCTGGAATCGAGGTGTAGAAGGAGGTTAAATATCCTAAAATATATTTCTGGGCAAGACGGGGGAGCAGATGCTACAACTTTTAAATTAACTTATACTGCACTTATTAGACCCATACTGGAATATGGGGCACCTATTTATTCCTGTGCTTCAGAGACAAACCTGAATAGATTGGAAAAAGTTCAAATTATTGCTGCAAAAATTATTACAGGTTTGAGGCGTAGCTGTCCAGATGAAATTGTTCTGTTTGAATCTGACCTCCAGCCGTTATACATGAGAAAGAACTCCAGTTTCAGGAAATACTACAATAAGCTCATCAGTTTTGGTGACCAGAACAAAACCTCTTACTATCTCAAAAATTGGAAAAATAACCATAGACTGAAGAGAAACAGTCCCTTCTCTTTGGCTGTTTCAATTCACCTTGTAGACTTGCAATATCCCTGCCGAATTGAACCTCATTCCTTGAGGTCATGTTTTAGCCCTGTTACTGATTTTTCTGGTATCCATTTCCATACAAAGCTGTTGCACCCGGCCCATAAAAGTAAAGACAATCCTGAATTTATGAGACAAATGGCTCTTGAAACTATTAGCCAAATACCAACAGATGCTTTACAACTATACACAGATGGCAGCAAGAGCGATGAAGGTCATTCAGGTAGTGAGGTTTTTATTAAAACACCCACGTACACATTAAGTCTCAAAGTTAGAAATTCTGAATTTTGCTCGGTTTTCAGATCTGAGCTTATTGCGATTGAAAATGGCCTAAGAAATGGTGAGAATATTGCTGAGCCTGACTTTAAGCATATATGGATACTGACGGATAGCAAATCTTCAATCCAACACCTTAGCAACTGGATGAATGTTGGAGACAGGGCTGCGGCTTCAATTTTGGCGATGCTCCTCAGGCTCTCAGCGGACTTTGGGGTACACTTCCAATGGATTCCATCACACGTTGGAATCAAAGGTAACGAGATGGCGGACTCACTGGCTAAAGATGCTTCTTTAGAACCTTTACAGCCAGATTTACCTTCCACTTTCAATGAGATCTTTGCAGAGTGCAAAAAAATGTTTATGGACCTCTGGAGGGTTCCTCCTCCGCATAATTGGTATTTCAGAAAACGACCTGGAAGTGCCTTGCTTTTTGGGGGACCTAGAAGCCAGCAGACTTGTTTGTCTCACTTTGCAAGTGGTCGCTTGAGGTGTCTCTCGTATGTTCAGGGGCAAAAGACTTTTGGACTTTGCACTAAATGTAAGACTGTTCAGGCTTCGCCCAAGCATATTCAAAACTGCATCGATTTTAAGATCGACGAGGTTTTTTCAAAACCTCATCTGTTTTTAGACTTTCTGGACATTTTTGGACTTATGGAATTGGTCTAATTAGGATGGACCTCTTGGGGATTAGAAACAACAACAACAAATTTGGTAAATGTGATAGAATTAGATAATTTTATCACGATGCCTTAGAGCATGGAGGAAAAGCCATTTATTCGATTAAATTTAGTTCTGAGTTTTGCAATTTTTTCTAAACGTGTGGAATAAAAACTATAATAAGAACTATAATTTAATTTTAAGAACCAATATTTCTGATAAAACATATCTATATGAACGAAAGAAATGAAAAGATTCCCCAATATCGTATATTTCAGTTTAATTAGAACCAGAATTATGATTTTTTTTTCATTTTTTACCAGAAATGCCATACAGTATAGCAAATTCAAAAGAATTTCTTTTCTCCGTACATAAAATAACTTTATTAGTTACTTTAAATAAAGGAAGCTTTACTTAAGGCTCTTTGTTATTAGATTGATTATATCACCGCATTTACATTAGTTAAAATAATAAGGTTTCAATAACTAGGATTAATTTACTAATGGAATCTCATAGATATTTAGTCATTAAAACTTTTATTTTCCTTAAACCCTTTTTAGGACAATTTCTTTTTTTATTATCTAAATAAATTTTAAAACGTTTCAACTTTTTAAATTAAGACTAAAGTATGATTTAAAATATATAACATTCAGTTTAGATAGTTTCAAAGTAAATTATTTGATTATAAGCACTTTCTTTAACCATTTATAAAAAATAAAGAATGTATAAAAATTTATCAAAGTTCACAAAATTTCATAAAAATTGCAACTACATGTTATAAATGGATTTTTAGTTAGTGTATTATAATATTAATTTTTTTAAATAAATTTGTTTGTAGGTAGTTTTCTGTTGGCTCTAAGACGGTGCAAAAATAAACATGTTCAGAACATTGTTTACTTACTTTCTCTATATTGCAAAACATTTGGATGTTTCTCATATATCACAACACAACGAAAGCATTTTTCTTTCCTAAAATATACAAAAGTTCAAATTATTGTTCAATTAGAGTGTTAAACATCAGAATAAATGTTATTTTAAGAAATGAAGTTATAATTGATTGTTCCGAAACATTTATAATACAATTAAAGATGTTATAAACTGTTGTGGAGCATGAGGAAATCTACATCTACACATTAAAAGAATAATGTCAAAAAAGAGATGCGAACAAAATAATACATATAAAAAACTCAAAACTTGAACGTATTCGGTCGTTTATGGGCAATTAAGTTTTATATGTATGATCTGTTTCTCAAAAATTATATTCTACTGATATTATACAAATTTTGCATTTTTCATTTACGTCGCACAATTTGGATTATCTTTTCTTACTTTTCTTTGGAAAAAATGATAAAAATTTTTTAAAAAAAACTTTCAGTGGAATTAACTTTGAATAATTGAAATTAAAATTTTTGTGCATTTTTTTTGATTTACTTCAAATGTTATGTATGGCAAGATATGGTAAAATACGCAAAGGAAAAAAAAACATTAAGGAGCCTAAATTTTTGACTGCTTTGTTTAATAAACTATTTTGACCATATTTTTGAGATTGCAATTACCTTTTTCTCTTTTTACGTCTTAAGAATTCGAATCCGCCGATAAATAAATGCAAGTTTATTCAGAGAAAGTATGGAAAGTTGGTGCTTAATTTCGTGCTTTTAAATATCGTCTGCTCTAAGTAAGTATTCCAGTGTAACTATTAAGATTAAGTCTTAAAGTCAATGAGAAAGCAAGTGGTATGAAAGAGGCGTTTGAGAGGCAGATTCCAATACCTTTTTACCTTTTCATACGCACATCACCTCTGTGCGTCCTAATGCACAAGTATAAGAATTCACACACTCTTTCTTATTGCTTTCTTCCTCAGTATGTGCCTTACCTAAGTTTCTGAAAATACATTCATTACATCAAAAGTTATTCAAGCTTTCACCCTTTTTCGAACGCTGTATCTTTGATACATGTTTGAAATTGAAAGTCAGGAAAATATTGCGAACACCTGTCATGTATGAAATAGTTTTTTGAGGAATATTTTTTTTCACTTTAAATTATTGCCTTAAATTTTAACGAAATGATGTTGTATTTAACCATATAAATTTATCATATACTAAAAAAAAATAAGTTTACTTCTTCGTATTAAAAATTTGTATCCCTTATGTTTCAGATATTGAAGAATTTAGTTTTGATAATATTTTGCTTTTTATTTTTTTCAGCGTATTAAAAGTTTTGAATTAATTTGTTTCATAAAGTTTTACGACCTTTATTAGATGCAGAAAAGGGCTTAATCTCAACACTTTCTTTCACTTTAGCCGTACTGTTTACGATCACGTTTATTTTTTAACGCTATATTACCTTGTTTCATTGCTACTTTGTTGCTACTTTTAGTCCTTAACTATATTTTATATCTCTGAGCCTTTGAGCGTGGCTGATAAAAATATAAAAAAGTCCTTAACTATATTGTGCGATATATTCTTCACAAAATTGAAGATACTTATTATGCTAAGTATATAATAACACTTAATGTATGCAGGATTCTGTTAGTGTTTTTGGAAACATTAAAAATTTATAGGAAGGTAAAATAAGATTCGGCATTTTAGGTAAAAATAAAAAATAAAAAACTTTTTTTGCGCAAAAGGAAATCTTTTTTGCAAGGAACAGAATTTTTTTTTGTTTTTTCTTTCGTTTAAGTTTTTTTATACAACATTTTTATAGATGTATCTAAAAAGTATTCTTAACTAAAAAGTATTATGCTCTATTTTTTAACTAACTTTTCTACAAACTATATTGTTTTATATATTGTCAAACGTCTTTAAATTCATTTTGATAAATTAAGGTTCATTATGCTAATCATGTTTTGTTATATACTATAACATAATAAACGTAAAGAATTTTCTAATGCCCCAAATTTTAACGTATGCTAAACTCCTCGAATATATTTTTACTGTAATCATTCGCATGTTAACAGAAATTTCCAAAGATGTAGTATTTTATAACAACTTTAAGTAAAGTTATTTCTTAATTTGAAAAGAAATCATTCTATCTATTTTTACGATTTCTGTTTTATGTTACACAGAATTTAAATTTCCAACGTATTCATAGGGTAAAATTCAAAAAAAAAATTGCTTTGTTACTTAACCATGTGCATTTCTTTACGGAATTTTATTTAAAAATCTTTAAGGTTGGAATTAAAACATTAATCTAAATGAAAATGATTAAATAAATACTTAAGTTTGTTCCTTTTAAAATTAGAAATTGATAAAATATTCAAAAAGTGATAAAAATAATATGCGGAATATTAAGATTTATACTCTGTAAGAAATGTGTACAATTTACAGAAAAATGACTGTCATCTGATGTGCCAGTATAAAACCATTTATTTCACAGAAAAAGAAAGAAAAACTTATATAATTTAAAATCAGATATCTGTTTTTTAAGCAGATAAGTGCTATTATTTCAACAAGAAACTCCATTATCTTAAGAAACAATCTCAATTATTTTAACAAACAAACTCTGTAAATTTAAACAAAAAATCTATAAAATAACTACGAAGGCCGAGAGCAGAATTCGTACTATCGATCGAAGCTGGGTTTCAAACCTGGATCATCTCATTGGGAGGTAAGCGCACTGCCCTCTAAATTACTGTTAACCTGGAGCCTTAGTATGAAGAAAACTGTTTTTATCTTAAAAGTACTTTTTATTGAAATAATATTTAAGTTAAGTTAATTTACTCAAACCTATAGAGGCCCTCCTGTATAAAAATGTCTGGTAACTATATATATAACAGAAATATAATAATCAGGTAGGGTATCAATCTATAAAACTGAATTACAGTTGAAATTATACGATGTTCCAAACCAAAAAAGAAGAAAAAAAAATGCTGAACCTAAGTATAGAAAAAAAAATCGTAAAATGGTTTGTAAAAAGGTCAGTTATCACACGGTACTCAAAACTGCACGATATAAACTAGTTTTTGGATAGGGGATTTTAATCCATTTATGATTCGGATGAAAAACAGAGAAAAACCGTTTTGATGACAAAAGTTTTAAACCGTAAAATAAACAGAGGAAGTCTGTAAAATAAACTGAAACGTTTTAAGATTTCGCTGATAATGAGTAAAAACAGAAAAATCAGTATTTTACTTAAAACAGTTTTTTTCGGTAAAAAATATGTTTTTCTTCTGCAGAATTTACAGTTACTTTTTTTCACTGTAGAATTTACTATGTTGAAGTTACAAAGAATATTAAAATGTCTATTTTTTCAGGAATACATGATCATTTTCATAAGTTTAGTGTTGTTTTGTTTCATTTAGCATCTAAACAGTTCATGCATAGAATGTTATAGTCGATCTATTTTCTAACATTTGATCTGTTTGTTTTGATTTATAACATCCACGAAAAGTATTTAAAAACGGAAAAACGATGGAGTACCAAAAATGACCAAATGACCAAGTGTAAGTTCTAGCAATCATGATTCATTCTATGATCTTGGTTGAGATATGAAGAAGAATTGAAGTAAATTTTAAAACATAAAATTTTCCGATTATACCAAATACCTTCCCAGAATTTAAAATAGTTTTTTTAAGTCTGACTAAATTAAAAATGTTAAAAATGTGTGAAATATCAATCCCCTTAAATGCGACAAGAATACGGACGATTCATTAAGTAATTCGTTAGTAAAATATGTATTAAAATGGATGGGTTTGAGCTACGGTATGTGTAAAAGTACTATTTAACAAATAATATTATTAGCTAAAAACATTTAATGACTTTGCAAGAATTCACAAAAAAGAACTATACTTAGGAAAATTTTATTTACTTTTAATAATACTAAATTAATATTGATTATCTTTATAGAATTTTATAATGCAGAAAGCCTTTATGTTAGTTTTTTATTCAACAACATGATAGCTCTATTAAATTTTAAACTTCCGCGAAAAATATAAGTGCTCGAAGGAAAAAACTAGTTGACTTAGATAATTCGAAAAAAAAAAGAGGTATGTCGCCTATCTGCAGTGTTTTTTTTTCGGTTAAAAGGAATTTTATTTTTCATTTTAAGTTCTTTTTATATTGCCCTCAGGTAAAGAATACACGCATACTCATGGTAAAGAATTAGTGTCAGAAAAGCTGCCGAAAATCCTAAGGATTACATAGTCGGGTGTTCGGTAGAATCAGCTAATATGAGAAGTTTTTAAAAGACCGCAATAAGATGACGAAAAAAGAGTTTTTTCACGCTACGAAAGCAAAAACGAAGAAAAAGTAATATTAGAATTCTTTTGCCGTGAAGAAGTAAAAAAAAAACGTTAAAAAAATCATACTTAGGAATAAAAGAAGAGTTTTTCCGCCTAGATTTGCATAAGTCTTGACAACTCTAAATGAATTTTGATTAATGTCCTTACAGAAGCTGGATTCAACAACTTAGTGCGTTTAGGCGGAAATATATTAAATGGAAAAGAACATTTTCAATTGCATTTATTGTCCTGGATTTCATTTCGCTATCATGAATGAAACTGCTGATGTGGTAAAATATTTTGTAATCATTTATCGTGTAAAAATATATAGAATAATATTTTTGTATAATTACGAATGAAAATATTATTTTTCAATTTTGGAGTCGTCAGCATTAAGTTAGAGTTAACAAGACAAACTTTTTAATAAAAAAGTATAAAAAAATTCGTAAAAGGTCTTTGAATTTATTGAGCACTTGAATGTTTTTTTATATCATTAATAGACAATAAAATTTTAAAACAATGATTAGTTTTTACATTCTCATACTTATTTCTTAAAAGAAAGGAAGAAGTGCAGATTATGCAAAATAATCAAACTACATCAAATAATTTATCGAACAAATGGAGAACAAAGCAATCAATAATACTAAAACAAACAGTTTGTGTGCGTGAGTAAGTCTTTCTTATAAATCTTGAATCGTTTGTGCTAGGTTACAAAATTTGTTCAACAGATGAAAGGGAGGATTTTAGCATCCAATTCTAAAATTTCGCGAATATTCAATTAAATATCTTTTCAATGACTCATTATCAACTATTGTTTTTAAATTAAACTGGAAATGATTCTTTTCTTTTTCGAAATATATAAAGGAAATCACCAGCGTTATTTGCTAGCTTACAGCTCTGTTTAATTAAGAAAGAGTTTGGTGCGTGTTCTTTAATATTTAAATATAGTTTATTCATAATGTCATGTAATCTTTATAATTCTAAAGTTTTTCAGCCATTAGTGCCATCTCTCGGTGAACTTATGAACTGATTTGTGAACTTGCTAAAATAATTCCTAGTTTCCTTTCTATGCATAACGTAACGACCAGTATATTTTATCTAAATCATATCTACATCATTTTTCCGTTAATTGATAGTTCTAATCATTGATAATTTTTGATGTTACTGGTTCTATCAGATATCAAGATAAACATGTTAACTAAAATTATGTAAAAAATATAAGGAAAAATGTCAAACTATTTAATGATAATTAATATTATTGTTGAAATATTAGAACATTTTAATTATGTGTGCATTTTATAAACAAACCCGTGTTTAAATTTACTTAAAGTAAATGCATATTATGATAAGTAAATTTATATTTCATAAATAAACCTGAAGTTAACTTATAAAATATGCAAACTTAATTGATCTAACTTATTATGCTTTATATTATTAACCTCCCTTAGTCATATGAGGCAGAGATATCATTGCAGTGTGTGATAACTTGCTTCCATTTAATTTGAGACTACGCACAGTGATAATGGCTTTCCTACATTAGGTCGTCATACCTATTACGCGTGTCAAATTGAGTTAGTAACTCTAGACAGTTAGACGTTTTCCTTCCGTATACTAAATGGACAATCAAGTCGTTATAATTATATTTATATATCATCATTATATTTAATTTATATAATATATAAGGGGAATAAAGGTGAGATGAGATGGTTAAAATGATACACATTCTAAAGTTAAATTATTCGATATAGTGTGAAATTGGTAAAAAGACAAATATTGCTTCATTTATTTCAATGTTTGTGAAATAAAAATAAAATCTTCATTTTAGTTTTGAGAATATTCTTCGCTGGAATCTACAATGGTGCGTTGATAACAAATAACTATTGTTAGTGTGAGTGATAGATGATAGTCTAATCGTAAATTATAATTAAGTGAAATCAAGGTTGCTGACACTTAATACGGTACAATTAATGTACTGTATGATAATGACTTTTTAGTAAAAAAACATAATTCTGGTAATCAAACCAAAGTCGTACGTTTATAGTAATTTTTCCTTTCATGTTGTAATTGTTTACCATCAATTATAATAGTTTGTTTTCAAAATTAGTTCGTATTACCCCACTTTTAGATAGTAATGCAAAGTTGAAAAGTAAATTTAACTGATAAATTTAAGTAATTCATGATAAAATTATTCAAATTTTACCACATTACCAAATCTTATCACATATTTTAAAACCACATTATATAAACTATTTTACGAAATCATTATCAAAGTGCTTCGATAGAAATAATGTATTTAATTTCGGTAAAAATTAATGTTCCAATAGCGATAAATTTTACCTTATTTTGGTAGTTTTGCTCCTCAGAAGAGTAGTAAACTTTTTGCTTAATGATTATAGGTAACCATAATGTTTGATATATGTAATAATATTAATTTAAATCAATATTAATTGAAGTTAATATTAACAATGAGATACCGGCAAGTGACGTAGTGTGGGTATTTCGATCGTGATTGGTTGTCGAAACGTGGCATTTGTTTGCATTGGCAACTGTACTTTCTATTCAACTTCGAGTAAGCCTAATCCGTCAAGTATCAATTTTCTTAAGTGACGCATTCTATTTCTGTCACTATATATTTCTCACTTAACACAAAGACAGGCATGAATCCATATAGAACATGAACAAACCAATTATGCATTGAAGTTGAAGTGCACACAAGATAAGAATATATTACGGATACAATGAAATACATAAGCAAATAATAAATATAAGTTAAGTAAAAGAAGTATACGAGTAAGAGCCATTTTTTAACAAATTCCGTGTGGGATGCGGCTTTGTATTTAATTAGCATTCTTATTTATGTGGAAAAACTTATCTCGACTTTAACACGCCATCTTGTTTATAAACGATCAGTTGGTTCTGAGGTCATAGGTCACGTCATTGTGTATCAGTGATCTTCTTCCCCTCAAGTTGCAAGCATTTAATTGAAAGAATGCGCTATCGCATGCCAGCTTAGGTGAGAATATCGTTTACTGTGTTTGTCAAAAATATGAAGCAAGAGAAAAGGTTTCAACTAGAGCAACGAGTCTTTTGAGATCAGTTGGTTTTTTTGGAGCAGTGGATGTAGATAGATGAGAAATGATGTCAGAGATGATGATGCCTACACATCGATTAGTTTCTGTGTGGCTCTTAGATATCTGAGGTTATTGATAAACAAAATTAGAATACTATCTGTTTTTATACAGTATTTTCAAATTAAATATTTCTCACATCGCTCCATCATGAATCATTTATTTGCTAAAACAATCATTGAAAGACAGCTTTGTCAGAATGAGACCTTATGCAAAGATTCTTTTTATTAGTAATGATTATTAGAAATATAATTGCGCGCAATGATTTCATCAATCACACAGTATTACGCCACAGTTACAGCTACATTGCTAAATTGTAATAACGAACTTAAAATCCAATATTTCTGACGGAACACACGTTTTCAGAAATGAAATTATGTGTTATATCTTTTCAAGGCTATACAGATACATTTTTTTAAAGAAACGACAATGTATATTTAAATAATTAAAATTGTGATGTAACTGCCATTAAACACCAATTCACCAGTAAATAAAACGTGTTAACTCTATTCAATCTTGGGGTACCTTTTGATAGATGACGGTTGACATTGTCGGTAGATTGACCCCGCATTGGTGACCTGCTGTCGTGATATGAACTCGCCTACCTCGAAAATAACACCTACTTCGATGGAAGGTACAGATTGAAAAGTTGACTTGCCATTTGCGACATTGTCCTTCTCACGCTGTTGCTGCTCAGTCTCTATCACACACAACGGGATCCTCCACACACTTGATTGCCAATAGAAACATCGGAGCTACCACGCACACAACCGTGAACTTCATACTGCACTCACGATTAGCACTCAAAAACAAGTGAACTTAATACAGCTCTCGCTACCAGCACTCAAAATCCGGTGAACTTAATACACATTCGCAAAAAAATGGCAATGAATAAATTAGTGGTATCTGTTCATCGAATTCTATACTTAACTACCACTACACAGTGGTAGTTAAGTATAGAATAAGTATAGAATATACTTAACTACCACTACATTCTATACAGTGACTTAACTACCACTACGATTATTAAACATCAATTCGATATGCTAACTCAGTGTAATCTTGGGGAACCTTTTGATTGAGGACTGTTGACATTTTCGGTAGTTTAAACTCTCACAGTCATAAGCAGATTATAGCTTGCTAAGTGCTTTCACTCATAAATCATTCACAGAGAAAACAATTTGTCTGAAATTACCATACAGTATGGAAATAACATTTCTGGTAAAATAATAAAAAATCATTCCAATTGATAAAATCAAAATATATGGTATTTAAACCATATTTGGTAATTTCTCCGTTCATATGGTATCGGTTTACTGAAAATTCTGATTTTCAAAATTATGAATCTTCTTATCACAAATTTATTAAGAAATATATATATGAAAAATAAATGTCACCGAATAACTGGTTTTTATACTTTGGTCTAAGATATCAAATTTCCCACATTTAAAAATTTTCATCACGTATAATGAAACTATTTTTTATTGTTAATTATACCAGAATCATTACCAACGAGCTTTAGTGAAAATTGTCGAGAGTTTTAGTGCTTCCATAAAGCCAGACACAATGTAAATTTTCCCACATTCTAATAGTTTTAATCATATTTTCTTGATGTATATATACAATCATGATCCCTTACGATCATGAATGTATTTGAAATTTAATATATAATTACTTGTAATCATAATTACACGTCATTGGTTTTCAATTAGTTGTCTTCTGTCCTAACTCTAATATAAAGAAATTTTTTTTACTGTGTCTGAAATGATTTTTTTTAATTGAAAATTTCAGCCATCCAGTTCTACCCTAATGATTAGGTAGATCTGGTTACTAATTTTATTGAAAAATAATAAAACTAGTTTTTATTCACATATTGGTTTTCCTACATTTCTGTCTTCTGTCGTTAGGCCAACAAGTAAGATATTCCAAGAAAACTAGTTTTCAGCTCCTTTTCTCAAAATCCGCATTATTTATAATAATTAGACCAAACACATAGTTTAGAGAGCAGCATTTTGTTAAAAATATAAATGTTTTAATAATGAACATATTTTAACGTGATGTAAATCTAATAAACCTTTTCTTTGATTTTAGGAGCAGTTTTACACGTTCATTTGTTATATAAATTCTACTATGCTTTCAGAATTATTGAAGCTTTTTACTTGTTTTAATATAAATTCTACCAGGCCTTCAGAATTTTTAGAAGCAGCTTTACTGGTTTATGTATAAATTCTACCAGGCTCTCAGAAATTTTTAAAATTTCTTTTTAAGGAAATAACACTTTGATTAGTGAATAAGAGAGTTTATTTTTTACTTTGAAATTCACTTTTGAGACATTATACATGTATATAAACATAAATTCTTTTAGGGTCTCAAAAGGAAAATTTTGTTTTCGCTACGTGCTTTTTTCTTTTCATTTTATTTAAATAAACAAAGGAAAAGAAGAAAAAAAAATAGGGGAATGGGCCAAATTTTAATAATGAATTCAATTTTCGGATTAAAACTTCTTCTTTAACTTTGACTACATTTGCTATTTTCTTCCTGCATATTTTCTTATACAGATTTTCCTCAGTAGCAATGAATGCTTCAACAAATTAGAATGAAAAAATACCCCTTAAAAATTGTATTTTTAAGACGGAAAATGTAAAAAAAAGAAAGAAATCAATAAATAATACATGAATAATCTTTGTTTCATTAATACGCACGAAACTGCAACTTATTTAATTACGTTCTTATTGCGTAAAAGTGTAATAACTTTCATTCATCCCAGTAATTTAAAAACAACAGAACATTTTGGACTTAAAAAGTGCATTAGCAATTAGCCTTAGACCACAAAACTTGTGAATTTAATTAAATTCAAGTAAAAATAGTTTTTGTTTATCAATAATAGATTAAACTAAAGATGAATTTTGGCGTTAGGAGACACCACCGAATAACCTTAACATAAATTTATTTCGTCGAAGTCTGTTTTTCATATATTTCAAAAAGAGTGTCTTAAATCTTTCATAGTAAGATATTCAAGTAGAATATAATAATATTTACTACGCAACACGATGAGATACTAATATATAATTTGCACAACAACACAGTTTTTTATAATCATTGTCAAACAAAAGTGTCGAAAAAGGATATAACTTAATTACCATTGGCAAAGAGTTTAAAGCGAAACTGTTGATACTTCAATAAAAAAAAAATTATCTTTGTATATGTCTGTCCTTCATCAATTTAGTAGTACCAAAGAGGTAGTCAGTAGTAAAAATATCTATTTATTATTATTTTGAATTAGATGTTTACTTCTAAGTATTATTTTGAGTGATGTTAGCCGTAACACAATATATAAAATGTTTTTAGCATTTTGTTAAATCTTTTTTTATCATTAAAACAAATACTGATATTTGAAAGAAGTTGTTTTATGAAGGTTTATGTTTAGACTTTGAAAACATATGGAACATATATATTTCCGAAATCATATTATGAAGAAAATTTATGTTTTAAATTTATATTTATGTTTGTACAATCGCTTTATGTTTGTACAATCGCTAACTAAAATTTAGTGTGAAAAACCTGATGCGCTGTACCAAATTACATTAAAGGAATAAATTAATAAAATATAGGAACTTTTATTTATATAAATTTGATAATAAAACCGACGTCTAACGAAAAAAATATTAAAGCATAGTTTCAAATTAAATTAAAAGAGCAAAATAATAAATATTAAAACTTGCATTTACATAAACAGCAACAGCACAGTTAAAAGCATAGTCTAATGAAAAATGATATAAAATTACATAAAAAAGTAAAAAAATATTAAACTTTGTGTTTATATGTACATCTGCTGTAATGTGGATACAAAAATATTATGAAAATAAAAATTGAAGAATAGTTTTAAGTTATTTCTAGAGAATGACAAAGTAATGAAATTAAAATTTGTGTTTATATTTACAACAGCTGTAATGTTAAAGCAAAAATCTAATGAAGAAAACTTGAGGCATGATATCAATTTAAATAAAAAAATAACCTATCAAGATTTGTGTTTATATTTATGGCCACTGTAATGTTAAAACTGAAGTCTAATGAGAAAAACTTGAAGCATAATATCAGTTTATGTAAGAAAAATAATATGTTAAAAACCAAAGTCTAATGAGAAAACCTTGAAGCATAGTATCAAGGGAGTTATATAGAAAGAAGAAAATAAAGTTTCAGGTAAAGATAAATTTCTGAACAAAATTCTTTGGAGACCCTCCTGAAATCCCACTGGTCCTCCTTTATATAAACTGAACGGTGGTAGGATAAAAGCGAACAAGTGAAAAAAAAAGTTCGGTTTTGTATAAGAGCAGGATAAAGTAAGAAAGTTTAGATATATAAAAGAAATAAAAAGGAACCTGGTATCGGGTAAAGCTTTCAGCTCATCTTAAGGTTCAAAAGAACAGAATTTCTTATATTTTTCTTTTTTTTTTTTGTAAAAATAGACTTTGAAAAATTCTGGCCGATGACTATTGAGATTATATTACTGGCTGTTTTCAGGTTTAGAATTTATAGTAGTCGACTTAGCAACAACACTATGAAAGTATTTTGTTTAATGTTTTGCAATAGGTTTCAGTGAAAATAAAATGCAAATCGTAAAAATTTTTGAGGAAAAGGTATATTTATTCAGAAAAAGAACTTTTTTGCGTCTGATTTCGTAATTTGAAATATTGTCTGCACTCAATAATTAGTATATTTGCGGTTATCCTCTTGAACACTTAAAATTGAGTCCTAGTTCGTGAAGATCTGATTATTAAATCAAAATCATTTATTTATTTATTTTAATTTTTTTAAATTTGCTCACTGTGTATATTATAGTCAGATATTTCAAACTTGATAATTTTTATGTTCCTGATCCATCCTCAAAGTTTATACACCTTTTTTTGGAATCATTTAAAGTTAAAAATTTTAACAGTACAGAAAAATTTAAATGTAACTGTGACATATTCAAATCTAAACTACAAAACAAAACTAAATCTCAAATTTCCAAACGTAATAAGTTCTAAAATAGGCTTTTTCTTAAAATAAATGACGTTAAACTTGATGAAGCAAACGATTTTGTCGTTTAAGCATTTTGATATCGAACAAATCGAAAAATTGCTGAACTTATGTTTAACACTACGAACACTTTTATTTAATGTAAATTCTGTACTTTTGCATTTTATTGGCAATTATTCAAATTTATCTCTTCAGATCTTTTAATTTTTACATTTCCTTTAATTTTCAGATTTATTTCAACGGAACCTGATGCAATATTCAATACTTATTCCTTTCAATAACTCCCAAAATCCTTCCCTACAGTATCAGAAGGGCATACTTTTATTCATTAACATTTACCCTAAAAGCTAAATATGATTTATTAATTGATTGAACTTCTTCAAATGAATAAATCATCTCAATAAAACGCGTTCTAAAATGTTCGATTTTATTTGTGCTCCATATGTAAAATTCACTTTTCTTTGAACGAGATGAATTATTCTAGTATCGTAACAGACTTACGCACTGGAGCAAATATTAAATTAGTTTTCTTTCATTAGATTAAGTAAATGAAATACCGAGACACTTTTAATAGATGCCTTGCTAATTCACTTGTAATGAACATATTATGATAACGGTTTCTAAGTCCTAGCTTATCTGAGAATAGAGAAAAATCTTTGAGTGGAAATTTTTATTTGTCCTTTACTTTGAAGTCAGCCAACTGGCTCGTTAAAGACTTATTCCTTCCATTTATATTTGATTTCTGTAGAATATTTTATTCGCTTCAATGCTTTGGAGATGAGGTTGGGGAATAAGAATAATAATGGATTTCCCCTAGAATGTTTCGATAAGATAAAAGTTATTCTCGAAGACTTTATGATGACAACGATTTCTGTGATTTATCGGTCTCCAACATTGGGAGATATGGTTAGATTGTGTGTGGAAGCTTTTAAAGATATTGTTTCTTAGAGTTAGTATTTTTTTTTAGAATTCTTGAAAATAAGCAATTTAAAAATATGTTACTGCAGAGATAATAAATGAAAAAATGGTCAAGTAAATTGTCATTTTCTTACAATAGTTTTATAAAGTAATAGTTAATGAAGATCATGCGACTACGATCATGACTTTTTTTTGGAAATAAATGCTAGAGACCGCTTGATGTTGAATTGGTCGGAAATTGAATTTCGTTTGGAAACAAGTATTATAACTCCTGTTTCAATTTAAGTTCATTAATTATTACATAAATTATTCTTTTATCTCTAGTTTAAGAGCCATACTTAAAGAAAGAAGTTTAGTCGTAACAATAAAAGTTAAAGTCGTATGTCATTAAAGTTCAAATTATTTATTTTTCTTTCCTTGTGTTAGGTATTTTTTCGTTTATTTAATCCACATCATCATAATAAGTTCGTCCCTCGTCTTTGAAAATACCTTATTGCAATTAAATTCATACAGATATGGGCAGAGATTCGTCTTAATACTGAAAATGCAAGCATTAAATGTCTGCACTTTTAAGCACTTTACAGTTTTTTTTTCTTTTTTGCAAAACACAAAATAATACATCCTAACCACTTGTAAATACTGTGATGTTTCATAGGATTCACTTTTCTTACTGTCAAATTATTTTATTATTGGTATCCGGATTTAGCATGGGTATTGTTCGAAATGGACAAATGGACCAACAGTAATAAATATGTTTCAAATTTTTGATTAAAAAAAAACAGTAGTAGCCCGAATTTTAAATAATTTTTAGTTGAAACTAAAAACGGTAACAAACTTAGATAACTACATATTGAAGTCGATCATATGAAAACAGAATAAAAAACTCAAATCTGAGTAGAGGGTCTGCACGCATTAGCTTCAAGTTAAATTTTACTCAGTTAAGTTTGACTTCATTTAATATTATTTCAGGATGAAAGAGATATTAAAATATTATTTAAATATATTCTGTTCTCAAATAACTAACATCATGATTTGTCAAACTTTTTTTTCTTTCTGAAGTGAATATTATTTTGCTAACTTGGAGATTTGAACTTCTTTTTTGTTCATTTCTTGTTTCAGAAGCTTTGACAGTTTGTACAATGAGTTTCGCAATAATCAGTTCTACACAAACTGTTTTAGAATCTTTGCCAAAATTTAAATTAAAGAAAAGTTCGAAACGTGCCCACATTATTGGTGATCACACATTGAAAGTTGATTCACAAGCAATTAAAAAAACGAAGGAACTATCGAAATGCAAATATAATGTAAATTGCTACTGAGAAAAACAGGATTGATATTATCAAGTATCTTTATGAATACCGAAAAAAACAGGAAAGCGATATTTGGAAATCCCTCCAAATCTCATTAGATGAATCTCATGGTTTTGATCTTTTTCAACCTGGCTCCCTCATTTGTGAATCGTCAAATTTTGATATTGTTTTAGTTTCCTTATCACTCAAACATTTATCTAATGCTTTTAATCTTTAATGTACATGCTTTTTTTATTAAGTTCTTTACAAAGTCTCCCAAACTATATATTCAGATGTATTGCAGTGTTTATATATAAATATATATATATATATATATATATATATATATATATATATATATATATATATATATATACAGTATCTCTTGCTATTTCAATGGTGGCAGATGTGTATCAGATGGACCAGGAAGAGGAAATTCTTATATGCTAGGAGTAGGGGAAATTGCAGGAGCAATTTAACCCTAACTTTTGGAGTCTTTTCTTCAACTTTTTTCTAAAAATCTCTTGAATTTTCTTGGAGCGATGTCAAAGATGACTTCATCTGAAAAGTGAGGTATGAAAAGGGTTGAGGATAGGATGAAAAAAAAAATCGCTCGCAGATTTTCACCTGAAATCATTGTATCGTATGATATCTTCTGAAATCGATGGACAGACTTTTGTTCGGTCTACCCTTGGTTTTCTTTTCACTACAACCCCACTAGGGAGAAACTCCAGGACCTGTTATTTTGTGTATTCCTTGGAGAAGGGAAATTTTTTATGTATGGAAACTTTATCTATGTGCCTATATAAATGATATCTATATACTCATTTTGAAAAAAATCACCATTTTTTCGCTTTCCTTTGCGGTCGATAAGGTGGCGTTGAATTTTTTTTATATTTTTTCAATAATTTTTTTTTTCTTTGCAATATTTGATGTACGATATTGAAAACTCCTCATACAAAAATATATATTTGAAAAGTTTCGCTCCATAGTCTTACGAGAAAAATGTTCAAACAAGAAATAACTATTTAATGATCTTAAGCTACATTTATAAAAAAGAATAGGTTGGAATATAAGATTAAGATTAGTTTTATAAAAATTGTCCTTTAAGAACGTTGCTTCTTCTTACATTCTTAAAATGAAATAGTGAATTCCTCTACTCAAAAAAGGGTGAATTTTTTTAAACTCAACTTCAGGGAAATACACCTATATTTGAGAGAATTACTTGCGTTGCATTCAGTCGAACTTGAGTGGTAGATATTTAAGCGATACTTGAGTGGTCTTTGCTCAAGCATGAGTGAGTTATTTATTATTTAATTGCGTGCGAGCCATAAGCTGGAATTTGTATCAATTTATTTTAAAACTCAAACGATAATAAATCTAAATAAAATTTTTATGTTCTACGATCTAAATAAATGATGCCTTTGCTTTTATTTTAAGCATATTTTTTTCCTTGCGATTATGTCTATCAATATTTTGAATCCAGATGAAATAAGAGAATTGTAGTTATTTACCGTTTTCTTACATTATTAGGGCTGATACGGAGCAGTTGACATCTCTGCTCTAGAATGATTAAAACATATTCGCTTAAATGATGCTAATTATGAATGGAAAATGATAGAAATTCACTCAAATTCGAGTTAAAAGGGCCTAGTCAAATAGTACATATGATCAATCAAAAACGATTAAAAATCACTCAAGTTCGAGTTAAAACGATCCACTCAAGTGACACAGATAACTAAACAAAAACGATTGAACTGAAAACGATCCACTCAAGTAATACTGATAGTCAATCAAACACGATTGAATTTCACTCAAGTTCGATTTAAATTTATTCACTCAAACTTGAGTGATTTCAGTTCACTCTTTGACTAGAGTGAATTTCACTCAAAGATGAGATGGGTCCTTTTGAAAAAGTAAAATTTCACTCAAGTTGAGTTAGTTTCGCTCGTTCATTTTAAGTGAGTACAAATATGGGAAACTAAGATCAATCTAAAAGTGAAACAGTGAGTTCACAATTTGAAATATCGTCTGCACTTATTAATTAGCATATTTGAAATCACCCCCTCTAGCAATTCAAATTGAGTCTTTAGAACGTGGAGATCATGTCATTGGATCAAAAGTTACTCAGGACTATCCGTTTTTTTTCCGCACTGTACACGATAGATCGATGGGTACTGTGCACTTTTTATCGACATTCACAATGAGGACTTGGGTATTTATAAAATTTAAAACAATTTGATCCTAGGTAATAGTTTTCAACTTAATAATTATTTTTCTCGCATTTCAAGAGTTTTTTTTTAATATGTTACTCACTAAATCGATACATTTTAAAAAATTTTAAAAATTTCAGTGGAACTTTAACAAAATGAACTTCCGTTACACTTAAATTATTTTTGATTACGATTATGCTTTTTTTAATTTCAGTTGAAAGTTAAATATTGCCATGTTATTATTTATTTCGATTTTAGCCAAAAATGAAATTTAATTGAATGTGTTTTTTTCATTAAACGATAAATTTCCATTTATAAATTGTCTGAAAATATCAGCTTATTTCCACCACGACCTGACTTTTTATTCACGCTATACTATCCAATATAATGATATAAATTTTTTTTAGTTTAAATGGAAATAAAAGAAAAATCATTATAAATACTCTTTTAATCTGAATATTACAAAAGAAAATAAATACCTACATTTATCTCGAACTTCCCCCAGCACAAGCCAATTTATCTTATAAACATTATTACTCTTTAAAGGTTTTAAAACAACAATGACATGTTTTAATGGTGATACAAAAACTCAGATCGTAAATTACTATTTCCCTTCATGTTGACATAATAAATTTCCGTTCCCCATAATCAGGTTGTAAAAATGTGCAACGAATACCGTATTCTTAAAGCTATTTTGTAACCGGTCGAAAATTTTTTTACACTTTTATAACCTCATAAATACTCTTCCTTTTATGCTTTTTCAGCATTTTTTTTTCTTTCTTTCAGAAGCAGTATTTTTTCCACCATGCTTTTAGGTGTTAATGTTTTTACTACTGCCCCGTTCCTTTTATATTTTACCTTCGTAAAACGTAAAGCGAAATCCGGTTGATTTATAAAAGGTGCTTTCTTCAGATTTTTCAGATTCAACCTTGTGTTGGCATCGAAAAATTAGGTATGAAATGGGATGTAAAATTTACGATACTTGTTTGATGTTAAAAATTTTTCTTTTCTTTTAATATTCTTTTCGAGATTGTTCGGAGAAGAAACTTTGATGAGTCATAAACTGACAAAATCCCGGCAGCTTAAAGAGGTTTTAGAACACCGGCTACGGCAATTTCTGTTTGATTGCGTATTAAAAAAAGATAAAATAAAAAGTTAGGGTATTTTTTTTATAATTATATTGCTTTCTTCTTCAAAGAAATATGTTATAACACAAAAGTTCTTGGATGTTTCTTATTTGCAATTTTCAACTGTCAATGGAATGCTGGCGCTTTACAGAATGTCTGACAGTTTCTAGCCAGCGTACGAAAGCTGAGAATTATTAAATAGTTTGAATAATCATTGTATAAAATAACTAGGCACTGAAAAATAATTGCTCTTAGAGTACAGTGAAAAACGTGAGAATTTTTATAAAAATTTCCTAGTCAACATATAAAATTCCAATACGCTAGCAAACATTCTGTAGATATTCTCGGCAATGTATTTAATAATAATCATTTCATACTTCGCAGGGTTAAACACTCTATGCAATGACTATTCAATTTATAGAATGTCTGATAATTGAACAGAATTTATGACAGTTTCTAAGTAAAGTATGAGATTTGAGTATTATTACATACTTTCCTTAATTGTTTCTTAAATACATATGCATTCAATGAATGGCAAAGGCTGTTAGGGAAAAGTGTGGGAAGTGAGAACTGTTACAGACTTTGCCTAGTCAAAGCAGCTTGCAGGCTCACTGAAAAACATTCTATAGATTGCCTAGACAATGTATTACATTATAATCATTTCGTACTTTGCAATCAATTTCAGATATTATACGCAATAACTATGGAATTTAGAGAATGTCTTGTTATTGAATGGAATGATATTTGAAAGTGTCTATGTAAAATATAAAAACTGAGAATTATTAAAATACTTTGGGTAATCATTGTGCCTTGACATTCAATAAATGACCAAAGCTCTTAGAGCAAAATGTGAGAAGTGTTATATACTTAGCATAGTCAATGCAAAAAATACCTCTAATCTTTCCAGAAAACAATATATAGAATGCTTAGATAATGTATTAAATAATTATCATTTCTTACTTTGGATTTCGATTTTAGACATTCTATAAAATAATTAAGAATTTTTAAAAATGTTAGATTTCATACGGCGGTAATATATACATATATTAGCAAGTACCAAGTATGCAGGCCCGATTTGGAACAAACTAATGCAGAAGAAAAACGTTATATACACACAAAAAAAATATTCGCACACTTGTTTTGGTGTTATAGATTATCATCACGATTCTTGTCTGGGCACAGAATAGAAAAGAAAAATTCCAGAATTAACTAAGATGTAAGGAAAAGTTTGTTATTTTTAGCAATGGGATTGACCCATGAGAAAATTGGCAGACTCTCCACTCAGTGCGTTTTTTTTCATCTTAATTATTTCCCTAATTTGTTGAATTTCCTTTCGTTTTTACATTCGATCTTATTTTAATATTGGGTCCTTCCCAATCTGTTTTGTGCCTAACAAGTGAATGATTCACCTTCTTATTAGCAACATTCCATATTTTTTTCCCTTCTTCATCGCAACTAAGATGATAGTGTCTGTATCTGGCAGCAACTACATTGTAATTATTTTTATTTGTATTTATCACATTATCTTCTGTGTTATCAAAATTAAAATAGAAAGTTTTCTGTACCAGCTGCCATTCTTACATTTTTCTAAACATTTGTAAGAAATGAAATAAAAAATTTTAGGGATTGCAGATTAATATTTAAGGAAAGAAGAATGAAAATGAAGTTTAATTCAAATAAATCACTACTAACGAAAGTAAAGCTGGAAAAATAAAAAATATGTTTCATTGCTGGAAAAAATGATTGGAAACCCCTCCATGATGATGACGAATAGAAACTCTTCCATCATGGTGTCAAATTGTTTTACATGTCGTTTCACTCAATAGTTATGCGAATATGAGAACATCATTTTCGATTTCCTATTTGACGAAGATTCTAAGAATAAATATTAATGGAGGTGAAGGCGTAACATCCAGTATTTCAACTTCTTACTGGAACTACTTCTTACAATTACTTAAAGATTCCACGATCTAGATTCTACTTCTTACTTCTCTTGTACTCAAAAGTTGAAAGATTGGATTTAGAAATAAGCTGTTTAATATTGATAATATTTAATATTGATTAGCAATATTTAATGAAAATTTGTAAAATAAATTTTTAAAGTGAAAATTTTGCTTCAAAGAAAACAATATAATCATAGGTAAAATATTTCATTTTGCCTTTATGTAAATATAGCTAAATATTTCAGGGCTTAAGAACTGCGAATGTATAAAGCGTACTCAATTGATGTATGCATAAATTATGTTTAAATTTGAGGGATTAAAGTCATTTCTAAATCCTAAAGGAGCGTTTAATTATGAATAGGTGCCACAATAAATTCTAATTAATGTTCCTTATTTATATTCAGCAGGTAAACAAAATTGTATTCTAAATTTCATAAATTTTGATGATTAATACTAATAACTTATTGATAGAATAATTTGATTGATTTTGTTGACTTTATATTATATTTGATGAACTATTGATCCAATTTTTAAACAACAATTTTAGATATTGTGAAGTATAAATGAATTATAAAATATGTGCTCTATAGACAAATTTATGAAGTTAATAAAATTGCCTAACTATAAATGTTTGTAGAATTAAAAATAATTTGATTAAAAATATATGTGCTAAAATACATTAAACTGAAACAAATAAATTAAATGTTTCAAATCATCTAGTTTTTTCTTTTACTTTTTTGTATAAAACAAATGAGAAGTCATAGTTTTATAACACTTTCTGTTTAGATTTTTTTTTCTTTTGTTCATTTGGAAAACTTTCTATTAAACGCATCTCAGTAAATATATCTTAGTAAATACAACACTGTGAAAAAAAACTTAGATGAATACTTGTATTATTATTATTCCCAAAATTAAAATATCCAAAATCTTTTGTAGTGATACACGTTTTAATTTCCTGTTTGCTGTTAAGTTTCTTTTGTCCAATCACGAAAATTTGATTCAAAGGAAAATAAATATTTTGCAGTAAAAAAAATATTCTGTAAATTTTCTTTTCTTTCAAAATTCAATTAACTGCAATTCAAATTCTCGTGAAAAAGATGATTTTACGAATTTTTCTTTAAATTGTATTTATTTAATCAATATAAATAGCTCGTGACATTAGTGAAATGCACTGTTTATGAATATTTCAAAAATTAATGTACAGTAGATAGTATCACTTGAGATTGGATTTTTGTTTTAAGTACATTTTATGCCTTTGAAACCAAACTTGTTCCTATTCCCCAAATTAGCGCCCCCGCCCCTGGAAATTGCTCCAGCAGTGGGCTGTAAAGAAGAGAATTCGAGTTTAGTTTAAATATCTAACAAGCACATTTTAATTTTTGTGATCTGACAAATATTTTTTGATATACATCTATTTTAAACAAATGGTTTGCCTTTTTCATTTTGCCAATACTTTGTCTTTGAAGCATATAGAAACAACCTGCATAAACTGGGTCTTTTATTGTGAAAAAACTAAATCTGCAATAAAAAAGGAGAACTTGTTTAAGATTGTGAAGTTGTCTCCCCCCACTCAATGGGAATGAGAGTGGAAAGTCGTATTTGGAACCATTTGATGCATATTTTAAAAACATTTTATAAGTTTATTTCAATATATTTGATAGGATGTGAGAGAGCCGGGATAGCCTGGCTGGTGGGATGTAGAACCCAAGTCCAAGAGACCGTGAGTTTGATCCCCGCTGTCCGAAGACTCTCCGGGTAGCAAATTGTTATTAGTGAACGTTAAATCTGCTGAGATCACAAAGTACTACAAGTTCCCATAAAAAATCTCCACCTCTGGGAGTACTGAATTGGAGATTGATCGTTCTCTTGGTCAGGTCAAAATTATCATTGGATGGATAAACAGATGTATGAATGGGTCCACTTTATAAACAAGTTGTGACGTGTGCGGTTGAAGTCGCATTCTTGGCCATAGATGGTTTCACTGGAAAACAAGAAACCCTTTTCCGAAAATTCGCTTGGTTTCTCCAAGCAGGCTATCTGGTATTTGGCAAGTGGCATTAGAAACAGCAACAACGATGCGTGTTTGTTGTGGCATTTAACCATCTCCATACATTTTGACACACTATTTATTGTAGGTTATGTGATTATATGAAATTGTTCTAAAACTAAAAGTTGGGTTGAAAAATATGTTTAACAAAGTTCGATAAATTTATTTTTTAGCCTTCGCATAATTACTTTGCAAACAAATTCTTTATAGCTTATTTCATAGGTGATTACTATTTTAATTTAAATACATTTGATTTACAAAATTATAAAATATAGATACCTTTGCGATATATTTTGTGTCAAATACGTATTACTTATTTGGTTTCAAGTGTAGGAAACATTTCGTTTGCGTTTCGTAACAAATCATGTGATTTCCTGACGAAATGATTCTCGAAATGAACGAAACACAGATCAAGGATTGCTGAATCGTCATAAGTAAGAGTCTTATTTCTGAGAGCCTATTTTTAAATTGTAATAGTTTGTCAAATATCTATATCAGCTTCTTGCACAATAAATACTTTTTTTTCTTAAATTTTTCGCAAAAGCTATTGAAAGAAGCGAACAGATTTCTTGCCAATTTCTTCAATCTGGATACTTTTCCTTTTAGGAAATAGGTTAATGGCATTCACTTGTCAACCAAGGGAGTCAAAAGACTGTACAAGGATTAAAGAGCATTTGAAAACGACCTTATTTTAGTTATCTAGGCCATCGTATACGTCATCTTCAGAACTCTCCCTGGTATTCACAAAGAAATGAAGGCGGGGAATGTCCTGGAGTAAAGGATGGGCTTCTTAGAGATGACATTGAAATGCTCCTCTGTAATGGGTGGAAGTGAAAAAAAAGAGAAGATTTATACAAAGAAAACAGATGTGGATGTCTGCGAAACGTCTTCATCTTTCTCAATCAAAAAGGAAAAATCAATGGACCGAGAGAATGTATTTCCTTAGATGTGCAAATTTAAGAAATATGGGCTGGTAAATTGAAGGAGATTCCAGATTTAAACGACTATATTTAGGGCTTTTTTGAAGTTTGAAAAAATTATTGCTTTTTCAGTAAATTTGAAATTAATTTTAGAGGAATAGCCTTATGTTCTTTTAAATGAGTTTATGCGGGAAATAAACATCATCTTTTACTTTTAAAGTATTTTTCATGAGCCATTTTATCATATTTTCAGGAAAATACACATATAATTAAAAGTAAAGCAAGTATATGGTTATGATACTTGGTTTCAAAATTCATAAATTTATTCTACAGAAAACAAATAACATTTGGTTATATAATGTTAAGTCACATTCTTAGCGAAATAAAACATTTCTAAACAGCATTTCTAATAACAGATACTACAATGTTCCAGTATGTTAATGCTTATAAATTGTTGTGATATTTCTCTTCAGCCATTAACTAGTGGAAAATGTCAAAAATTTATAAAGTGGATACTTGGAAATAATACTAAGGAACAGTTTAATTATGAAACGATAACTTTGAATTAAGAGTGGTTTGTCTCTATACTAATTATTTCAATTTCCAAATATAATAAAATTTTGTATTAATCTGTACTTAAGATACTTTTATATTACTTTCATTGCTTAATGACAGGATTGATTAAGCCTCAAAAATGGGGACTTAATTCAAATTTGAAGCAAATGTGTTAAATATGGTTATAGCAAGTAAAATTAATTTGGTGTTGGAATAATAAATAATGTTAAAATCATTTTGGTTCTAAATTATTCCTCATTTATGTTCGCAATCTCTTTCTATTCTCATGATAGTAAAAAACATCTATTTCAACATAAAATTACAACTGTTTCGAGTTTATTAAATTTTTTCCGTTTATTTTAAATTACTGTAATAAATAAAGACATGTAATTGTTAAAATATTTCGAATTCAATTTAATTATTTGATATACAATAAACAAATAACGTTAATAGAGCATAATTTCTTAATTTAGTTTCTCTGTATCATGCAAAAAAAAAATTATTTCCACTCTTCGGAGTAAAACATATCTCGTTGTAGAAAAAAAAAAATACAGTTAAGATAATGATTTTAATAACATATAAAAGGAAGTTAAAATCCACTGTTTATTCGAAATAACAGAGTTCTTTTCAATTTTTTCTATCATGATTTCAATCTTGATCGGATTTAATTCCATTTACAACAACTGCAATCAAGACCAAGCTTTTCTATATCGAAGAGATAACAAAAACAAGAAAAGAAGAAGACACAGCATGGCAAAAAGAAGATTCCGCTAAAATGCTTTCGTTGATAGTTCTGACACAGAACAGGAGGGGTCTTTGGAAAACTCTTTTTATTTGAGTGAGACGCTCTTTTTTGAGGGCAATGTCTTTGTCGTGTGGTGACAGTTATTTGGACATTTTCGTTTTATGGCGACATTTCGCGAGATTGCCGTTGCCTGTTGTGTGGAAACTAATGATTAGGATAGGAGATAATTTCACCGCCGGTGGATTATTTCCACTCCAGAATGTTGTCACTATTAACGCCAATATCAGGTCGATTTGGCACAATCACTAGATAGGAGATTAAGAAAAAAAAGAATTACGTTTTTATTGGAATTCGCAGCGAGATATGTTTACTTAAAGTAAGTTTCTGAATTGTTCGAATCTAATATTTTCTGATGCTTTGAATTTCTTCCGTTTTTTTTTAAAAAAAACAACGGTGAACAATATATTTTAATTTTCCTCTTTTGAATAATTCATATTCGTAAAGATCTAATGTCATCGAAATTATTTTACGAGTGTAATTAAAAAATTTAAATTGTAAATTCCAGGAAAACACACTTTTTATCAAAGCAGTTTGAAAGTTCCTTTTGAAACACGACGCCTTTTTCAATTTAAAAATCTATGTTTCGAATTGTTGTCCATTTCTGGTGTATAAAAACGTCAAATGGAACTTGAAAAATATAAAAATGAAAGACATTTTTTCTAAAAAAAATTATTGATATTTCTGCCTAAATATCATAAAAGTTTAGAAATAAACAAAGTGAAAAAAATATTGTCAATGATATGAGGGAAAAAAAAGAATTATTTAAAGTTTAAGAAAAAGTTTAAGTTGTCAAATTTTTTCATTCATGTAACACTATTTAACAGATTAAAAAATTTTTAAAATTTTTTATTCGCATTTGAAAAACAAGCATCGTTTTAAGATTTTAAGGTATTGAATTCTATGCCCCCCCCCTATAATAGAGGATATATTTTTAGGAAAAATACCATTATTAGGAATAAAAATCAATTGCAATCTTAAAAAAACGTCTTAGTAAGTTAAATTGGGCAAATGTTCCCGACTAAGGCCTTTAACATCTAAATCCAGGAAAAGGCCCTTAACATCTAAAAAAAAAATAATAATATAGGAAAAGCCGAGAAAGTGTACATCAAGGCATGTGACTCCTATTTTCCTCATATTTACCAAGAGACGTGGTTATCTTTACTTAACATGGAATGAGTTATTGTACGGTAATTCCAACATTGATGGTTTTTAGCATTAAGTTCAGTGCTCCGTACTCCCTTCACTAAGTTTTTTTAAGATAAAAAGTCATTGCCTGGTATGCATGCTTGCTAACTTTTATCTTGCATGGCATTTACTACTCTGACGTTTTGAAGAACAAGAGATAATAACAATCCCTGCCCTGCTTCTCCCTGATAATAGCATTTTTTTCTAATTTTCCACTAATTTTCCACTCATTCGAAATTTGAAATGATTTTTTTTTGCGAATAATATACTATTTTTATAACCGCTGTGAGTTTGCAACTGTTAATCATGACTGTTAGGTCAAGTTTAGTTTATCTAAAGACAGTGTTGTCTGCGCTTATTTCAAAAATGGCTCAAAACGTCAATATGGAGAAAAACCACAGTTTTGTAAAAATGAAAACCTCTTGTGGTCTAATGTTTTAATATTTAAAACCTTACTCCAATGCAGCACTACTTGAGCCCATTTAGAAAAAAAGGCTCTAATTTTAATAGTTTTCCACTATGTGGTAAATATCACCAAATTGGTGATTTTTTAAAAAAATTTTAATAACTTTCAAAATATATTAGTTATTTGTCTGTTCTAAAGCTCTGATAATTTTTCAAGGCAATATATATATAGTTTATTGTGTATGAATTGTAAGGCTTTTAATCTATGGCTTTTTACTTTCATTGGCGATAGAGTTTCGAAAAACAGCGTTAAGTGCGAAAATCGCAGTCACCTCCGTACGAAAAAGAAAGAAAAAAACATTTTGGGAGGAAATTTAGAATTGAAGAGATTTTGTTGGTTTCTGAATAATGCTTTCTTCTTATAGTTTAATAAATCATGTCAAATAGGATAATACTGTTTAATGTTGTACTGAGTTCTTATTAAACAACGGGATTTAAAAATTACCAAAATTATTAATTAATGAATTACTATTATAATATTCATTTAGCTATAAAAAGCACTCTTCCAAACTGCACTTAATTCATCAATAAAACCTCGATAATTCCTAATAAATATGTACTTTATTGTAAATAAATTATTTTCTCTAACATTACTTTATACGAGATATTCTACAGAAATTTTTGAAAAAGAAATACTAAAATTTTCAAGTGTTTCTCAAGCATGTTCGCAACTAAGCAAACACTGCATTAAATTTCTTTATTTTCCTACTTCATGGAAACTTACGGAACTTATTTGCTTCTCGCAAACGTTCTATTTTCTTTAAATATTCATTTTCCTGAAAAATCAAACAAATCCTGCCTTTCACCTTGCACAGCAAACAAAGTTTTTAAATAGCGAAGGAAGTTTTGAAATTTTTCTAACTCTAGAAAGTAAAATGGCTCAAATACTTTCAGCAACTTTTAAGCTGTTTTTAATGCTTATTTATGCTAGGGAAAATAACATCAACTATCTCTCAGTACCTCCCTTTAAATAGTTAAGTCAAGCAAGACATAGCAAGTACCGCATTTTCCAAAAAAATGTTTTCTTATTGTATTACTTTTTACCCGTTGGCAACAGAAAACGATGTCGTCATTTTGATATTAAGTTGGCTTGTATCAAAGGCATTTTTTATGTATCCACATTCCTTGGGGGAAATGAAAAAAAAAATCCGTTAAACTCATTTCAATGCTGAATTTTTTTCACTATGTGAAACTAGGCTTACCGGAGTTTCTTTAGCGTAACGTAAAACTCAAGATACCTGTTATTAAATACTTATAGTTGTTGCCATTCTGAAAAAAAAGAAACGAAAAAAAAGTGCCATTTTTTAAGGAAATGTTAAGAAAAAATTAAGAAAACGAGACAGGGTTGTTTTTATGCCCATTTTTAAGCGATGACATTTAAGAACACTGGTTCAATGGTGTTATGTGGTATTATGTTAAAAAATGTAATTAAACATGGCTTACGCTTGTATTTTTCTTTAAGCGTTAAATGGTTTGAAAAAATAAGATTCTTCTCATAATTTTTTTTCTTGTAATCGCAAGAGACTGTTAAGTAAAAAAAAACTAATTAATGTGCGTTGTTTTTTTAGTAAATTTCTGTCAATAATTTGCAAGCAATCTATTGAAACATGCTTCTAAATTAGTTTACATAGCATTAGAATCTTTAATAACATTTATTACAGTGACTTATTAAAAAACATTTACTTTTAATTATATTTTATATTGCGTTAAATTCCTGTTGTTTCTTTCTTTTTTTATATGCACAATATTAGAAAAATATTTTAAATATTTTAAAAGAAGAAACAAATGAATTTCATTTAATAGGACAATGCATTTTTCATTTTTTATTTCGTTATATTAATAAGATTAAATTGCGGTATCATCAAAATGCAATTATTTTAATGATTAGGATGCTCCGCCTCTTGTTTGCGTCAATCACCCCTAAATCGCGTGAATGATTGTCATTTCTAATTGTGTTTTCTTAGATGTTGATATTTTCCACCCAATTAAAGACAATTTTATTAATATAATAATCATAAAAATGTTCTAAATTTGAAACAATTGTCCTTTCTACGCGAAAAAAAAATATCTAAGGAATACAAATTGAGTGCAAATAAATGAGAAGTAATTTTATTTGTAACAAAACTTCCTCATTTTTAATAACTTCCATATAATTGTAAATCTGTATATATCTGGCAATATAATCTCTTACTCTCTTATTATTTTCATTGCTACATTATATCTATTCGTCTTTGCTAATTTTGGCACGAACTCGAGCAGGAGCTTATAAAATAAAGATGTTGAGAGTGATATATTTTTCTACAACAATGGATAACAATTACTTATTTTTATAGAAAAAAAGATTGAAAAAGGTAAAAAAAAAGCAACTAAAATTGCAATATTTTTGAAACAAGCTGGAATTTAGAATAAAAACTCCCGTTAAGCATTTCTTAATCGCTGAAATAATACACTGAGAATAAAAAGTATGGTCAAAACCACAAGAATATGGTAAGACTTACTGTGTTCCTAGCTCTATGGGAGCACCAAGAAGCTCGTTATTGTTTACCGAAGCACTTTGGTAATGATTTTTGTTAAATTAACAATAAAATGTAGTTATATAATATGTGACAAAACTTGGTAAATGTGGTTAAATGTTTGGTAATTTTTGAGAACCATATAATTTTGTAACATTTTATTACTCATTTCAAAAACAATTTATTCGGTTAAATTTGCTTTTAAGTTATGTATTTCTTTCAACTCTGTAATTTTCTTTTAAGTTAAGTATTTCCTTCTACTCTATAATTTGCTTTTAAGTTATGTATTTCCTGCTTCTCTATAATTAACTTTTAAGTTGTGTATTTAATTCTACTCTTTAATTTGCTTTTAAGTTATGTATTTCCTTCTACTCTATAGTTTGCTTTTAAGTTATGTATTTCCTTCTACTCTATAATTTTCTTTCTATTCTAATTTTCTTACTGTATCTCTACTCTTGAAGAACTATAGTTTTCATAACCAGAATTTCCGGGAAACTATTGTCATATAAACGGAAAAATTATTCAATGAATTGTTTAAATACCGCCTATTTTGATTTTTTAGCAAGAAGTATAATTTTTATTTTACCAAAAATATTATTACCATACAGAACTGTAATTTAACCAGCATTATTTTCTCCTATATCAAATGTGCATTTTAATTTTACTTTATTTTTAACAAGCGTTCAAAAATTATTATATTAAAAGCGGCGTTTACGAAAAAATCTATATAGCAGAATAAAAAAAAAAGTTTTTTTTAAAAAATAAAATAACAAATATTTAATTCCAGGCTAATATGATTGCATTTAAAATTTTTGAAATAAATTGAAATAAATCTATTAATATGTCTGTATATTTCAGCCATTGTTGAAAAATAATTCTGTGAAAAGTAACATCAAAAGACTAAATCTTTATCTGCATATGAATGTCGATATTTATTGTATTAAAGAGAAAATGATGTATAGAGTTAAATTATTTACATCAAAGCTTAATTTCCATTGCAAACAATGCTAGTAACAATGCAATGGATTGATATATTGCTTTCAAACATTACTGAAATATTTCAAAGAAAATAAAAGCATACAGAATGGGAAATTGTTCAAAAGCGGAAATTTGAATGAAAACATGTATATTTTTATTAATTGAAAATATCATTTTCTTTCAAACACTAATTATTCACTTTATAAATTCGAGGAAAATTATTTATCGTTAAAATTCCAAGGAAAGGCGAATTTTAAATTTATAAATTTAGTTATACTTGTCTATTCAGGTGATTTAGAAATTGCTTCATGAATAGTTATAAGATCTTGGAGATTCATTTGAATATTGATAAAATACATTCCACGTTGTTCAAAATACTAGAGAATTAAATGTTAACAGGAGAACGAAATAATTATTTACAGTTTGTTTAATAGATTAAGCTAAATTGACTTCATTTGTGAAAATGAAAATTATATATTTTTTAAGGAATTGTAAAATTGTTTTGAGCATTGTGTACATCATTATAGCGATACTATACTTAAAAGCTATTTTCAAATTTATTTGCATGATTCTTTCACAAAATCAGTTATATGAAATGAGTAATTATTCGGCTACCCAATGTATCTTTAATATTTAAATAGTCTGAATAAATTTTATCTATATAATTTTATTATCATATAATAAATTTTAAAATTTTACTGAATTTAAAAAAATATGTATAATTTTTAAACCAATTATTAATGTTTCCAGGTTATTTTTTTTTCCATTGAAAATTGTTTTTAAATGGTGACAGTGGAAAAATTTCAATTAATTTCGTTTCGATCAAACTTCGATCAAAACAACTAAAAATTAATTTAAAAATCTCATAATTAACTTTTTATACTTAAATATTACTCGCATGTACCAAAGTTAAGCACAAACACTTTTTTTGTGAATAACGAAAGAGAGATTGTAAATGAAATAAAATTTATGTGAAAATACATAGATATTGAAAAATTAGGATACAAAAAATTTATTAGCAGATTCTCAAAATAAAATAATTGCTATCACAGTACGGTAGGCAAAAAAAAAAAGATGTAGTGAAATTATGAGTGGGAGAATTAATATGGGGTAAACCTTTTTGATGACAGTGCATATATCACAATGAACTCTCATGCTGCTGACGAGGTTGTTAATTTTTTTTGGAACAATAAATGGTATTTGATTCTCTATAAATTGACTTCTCCGTTAAGATAACTTGCAGATCTCAAGGAGAGTAGTGCCAAGCCTTATAATTCCTCCGCCAAGATCATTCTAAACATGCTCGATGAGATTCGAGATTTAGCTGGTTACTCCATTTTTTGAATTTCTTTTGGCTTCAAAGTTTTCCTCGACTGGATTAGTCCATCCTGCATATTCGTTTGTGTTCAGCTGTAAACCTGAAGTGAAAATGACAGCGCCTATAACAATCTTACAGCTGACTCTAAGATCTGAACGCTAGAGAAGTCGAAATGCCTCCTAGAAGGACGTGCAGATTTGAATTACTGTGTTAGGAATTTTAAGGGAAAGATGGTTGAATAACGATTTATTTAGTTGTTATTTTACCATATTCAAACTAAAAATGCAAATAACCATGAATAAGATGGTATTCGAACTGTTAACTGTGAGAAAAAAATATTTATATTAAATGCTTTCACCTAATACAGTTAATAACTAGAATTTCATCAACCTAACTAGGTCCATCAAATAGAGACACTAAGTTCCTTGCAGTTGGGAACATATCATAGCCGAGAATGCTAATCTTTAAATCTCATGAGTGACAGATTGAGGGTTTAAGTACGAGCTTTGACACTACTCTGGGTTATTAGAACATGTCCAAGTATAGATGCCAGCACTATAAAGCTAATAAACTCAAACGAAAAAAGTTTGGAATTTCGCAACTCTTACGATTTAATGAAACAACCAGATGAACTAATTAAACCACTTTCCACGGTTTATTCGATAAAGCCAGAGCCTAACTCTAATACTCATTATTGAACTAAAAAATAACTGCTATATCCAGTTAAACTTCTTTTTTTTTACCGCTTTGAAACCAATTTAGATTTAAATGGCTAAAAACAGCATAGTTTTGTATTTATGGTTTTTGAACCATACTAGTTGTAAACGGTTTTAAACCCGTAAAGGTAAATAATGTCTTTACCTTGAACTTTATAGTTAATTGAATGAACATACTTTGTTGGTTAATTTGCCTTAATTTTATAATAAAAATTTTAATAGTGTACCATTCAATATCACGCGGTATTACACGTTGATAACTCAAGCTCGATTATGACCCCTAGAATGATATTGGAGGATGTTATAAGTTCTTGGTCATTTCATATGTGAACGGGTCCTGAGTCATTGTTTAGACTCATCATTTACGAGAACACTTCAGACCCTCTGCATCACTGTCCCAGTTGATGTTGCTTGCAGTAGATCAAGCATGCTCTCCAGTGACTAGGACTTCTCAAGAAGTTGATTATAGTTCTCCTCTTGGATATATGGCTGTGATCTTAGTGCTGCATTTATGGTTGTTTAGAGATGATTTACCTGTTGAGTTTTATGAATAGCTACACAGGGGTGGGTGGGTCGAAGAAAAACATAAATTCGAAGACATCAAGATGATATTTGAATGTTTTCGACCTGTCTCTAGACTGGCTCTTTTCTGGGATGCTCATGGGATAGCAATCACAGATCACCACCTACACCCTGAAATCTCACGGGGCTACAAGCTGCCTCGGAAGAGTTTTAATGGAAGAGTTTATTCTTAGTCCCAAATCCTTAGAATTATTGTTCCGAAACAAACTTGTTAACAACGTGAAAGTTCAATCTAAGATCTGAATTGTTGTCAAGGGGTTTTACCTCACATTAACTTCATGAAATACAATTTCACTTTATCATTTTTGTTAATTATCAATATTTATTTTTATTATCAATATATTTCATGTTGCTCATTATTTAATGATGTTGAGTTCGCACCATTGCCTTTTCGATATAATCTGTTCTTTTTGTTTTATAATAATTTCACTTGATTTGCTTGACTAATCATGACGTGTCCACAAAAATATGATTGTTTCTTAAATTTTAGAATAGGGAATAAATACATTTTTTATACACAAACTGTAGTTCAACTTATCAGGAAACTTTTTGAAAAAGTTCAGACGAAAAAGGCACGAAATGTAAAATTTTATTTTATTTGTTGCTTTTAATGCTTAATCTTTGCTAAACTTTTTGGATGAATTTTAGTAGTTACTTTAGAAAATCTTAAAGGCTTCGTTAACGAGAATTCATGAATTGATAATACAAAAATAGCTAATTTTGAAACAATTATTTTTACAGCAATGGATAAAATCATTTTTTTACGTTTACTTTATAAAAACTCTGAACTTATCTTTATAATAATTATCCAATGTGCCGAATGAGAAAGCAAATCTGAAATTGTTTGCGAGTATTTTTGAAACACTTTTGAGTTCTCTGTTTATGAAAGTAATCATCCATTTTTCTTATTTTATACCTATATTGATGACACTTAATGCATAAATTTGTTTTACTCATAGTTTGAATAAACAGTTAAATATATCTAACAAGTATTGAATGATCGAATGTAGTTCAGAATCTCTAGCAATTTTTTAAAAGAAATTTTACAGCGCAATATTAAGTGAGTAGTTTCAAAGCAATTAATGTTCAGGAGTAACAATAGATTCGAGACAAATTCTCAAGTTAGAAATTCCTTGTTCATAATTTTTTTTTATCTAATAGGGGAGTGGATTTGAAATTCTGCAAGAAAAAGAGGATTTTTCATAATTTTCATAAAGACACTTGCACAATAAGATTTTTAGTACAATAAATTCATAAACTATCAGGAGGAGTTGACGGTCTTTTAAGAAACTAAGTCTTTCAGCTATTAAAATATTATCAACATAAACAGTATATAAGAATAATAACTATTTTGGAAATAATCTTTTCATGCTTGTGTAATTAAGTTGACTTTAAACGACTAAAAATGTATCGATAGGCATAAATTGAAATCTCAAGGTTGCTCTTCGAAGGCTCCGTCGAAATATGAAATGATGCTTTTTTGAGATGCTATTTTTATAACAGTTGTGCAAATGTGTTAAACTTGACTTTTTGATCGAGTTTAGCCAATCTTTAGCCAATGCCATCTACGCTAATTTTAAAAATGCCTCAAAACGTCAAAATGGAGAAACGTTACAGTTTTATGAAAGTGAAAAGCGCTTGTAGTCAAATTTTTTAATATTTAAAAATTTACTCCGATGCTGCATTACCTGGGCTTGTAAAAGTTAGCAAACACTGAGAATATGGCAGTAATTTTGTTAATTTTAATCTAGGTGGGAAAATGTCGCCAAATTGGTTATTTGCTTTAAAAAAAGGTTAACAACTTTGAAAATATTTAAGTTATTTGTCTGTTCCAAATCCAAGATTCCATGGTAAGTTTATAGATGTAGTATAAAATTATTGCATTGCTTCAAGTGTAAGGCACTTAAACTATGGCTTTTCTTATTTTCCTTTTCGACGGAGCCTCGAAAAACAGCACTAACTAAAAGAGTGTTACTTACGCGTCTTCAATATAAAACATATGACTGTCAGCCGCCAAACATTTTCCTTTGAAAGAAAATATATCTTTCTCTATTTTGATGGGCGGATGCACTCCTTTCTGGAACCATACCCCTGTCCATTTGGAAGGAAATTCGCAGTCTTGGGATGCTGCAAAAAAAGAACAAAAAATTGCATAAGATCTCTTCAAGTGCAAAATTAGTTCCATATCATTTGCTGCTCTTTGGCAAATTACCAAAGACCTAATTAGACTGAAATTGGCCATCTTCGTAAAACATGGTCCACTGACTACTGTCAGATCGTTTAATTTTTTTGATAAGACATCCTATTCGATTTGATCCTTAAACTTTACCCTAAGTAACTTATTTTCTTGTTTGTTCTAATGGTAAAAAATGTGATAAGATTACCCGAGTTTGTATATTTCTTAGTATTAGTTTTGTATATTTCTTTAACAGTTGCAGCTATCAATTGAAATTTTATACACTAAATATTAATTACTACTAATGAAGAGAATAAACGATCATAATAGATTTCTTAATTCTAAGGCAAATAATTACATTTAATTCAACGTAAAGTTTCTGATTCTTTCAATTGCTTTCTCTTTAGCAGAAATCAATAATAAAGCATAATAAAATTCAAGTCTTTCTAAAATATTTTTCAATGATTAGCCTAAATGAAAAGTTCTATCAAACAATAGTAATTTTTTTTAATTTTAAAGAACTGTCGGGTGATGAAATAACACATAACAATATAAAGATTAAGAAGATTGCCTCATTTAATTCCGAGTAATATCTAAGAACATTTTGTTAAACAATTTTAATCATTTTTATTATTGACCTATGTTGAGATGGGATAATTGCTTAATTTCTCGACCAATGCTAAGCAACAAGATTGAATGTGCGCTTCTCTATCTTAATTAACAAGCATTTTATTTCATCTTGGTACTTCATTGGAGCGAATCAAAATAAAAACAACTGATTATTATTTCCTCTCCCAAGCATCGTGAAATAGCGGAAAAAAATTGCTTTTCATTAAAGTCCCCACTGCTAATTCATTGCGCGTTGAAATGAGAAATAGCTGTCATGGAATTAATTGGGGACGCTCTTTGCACGTGTGTTCAACACAGCTTATATGGAATTTTTTTGTTCTTGTTGCTTCTGAATCTCTTCTGCAAATAACGGAGAAGTATAATTAGTCTCAACTCTCATTTCGGAAAAAGAGAAAGGATAAATTCAGTTTTGTTTTCTTGTTTACTTATCTGCAAATTTCAATGCAATTTCAAAAATCGCCAATCATCACGAAGATGAAGAGCATCCATGCATCGTTGTAAGTAAAGATATTAATTTAAGCTAGGAGTGATTCCCAAAAACATGATAGAGAAAATTGGTCGAAGCAAAAATTAATTTAGTAAGACCGAGAATGAAATTTTGAATATATTTTATTTTTAATCAGAATTTTTATTTTTAATCAGAATTTTCATCTTCTAAACCACTCTGGTAAAATATCTCGAATTTAATTTGAAATATAGTCTCTTGTGTAATTATCAATTATTTTTCGTTGATTTAAAATAGAATTGTGTTCTCAGATGGATTTGTATGTAAAGAACTATTAAAGTTTGAAAATAATATTTTTAAATAATTAAATATATGAAAATATTTTTTAAAATTATTATTGCTCGATATTTTAACTCTTTATCGAAAAAATGTTTCGTAATATAATTTCTTTTAAGACATTATTTTTTAATAATAAGCAAATTTAAGCGTGTATTAAAAATATCGCAATTTTGTTTCTCTTTACGGACTATGAAACTTATTCCTTATCACAAACATTTAGACATTTGGATACATATATTCAATATATATATATATATAACTAACTTTCTTTTACATCAGTCAAAATAAAATTTTTTCACAAAAGTGAATTTTTTAAGTCAAGCAACATAAAATTTAACACTAGCCCCAAAAATGAAACTAATTTGATTATTTTTCTAAAAACAACCAATGCACCTCTTTTGCAGATATTATTGATAAAATTTTCATATTTTCATTTTAGAATTTTTTAGATCTTTTAGGCTAAAATTTGACAAACTGCAATGCTTTAACACATGATGAACTTAGTGTTTCAATAATTTTTTTCTCATGTGCTGAAGTACATGTTCAACTGTACTTTAGAGTATAGTATAACATTACCAAATATTAAACTTTTTTGCTCTAGTACTAGACCAAAATTTACAACTTTACTGAGAATAAGCTACTGGATTTGGCAACTAAATGCTTAAAGGAAAATGTTTTAAAGGCCGATGATTACAATGACTAAGAATAAGTTGAAATAATTCTTAAAATTACATTTTTCCTTTGCATAAATTTATTCATTTAATTAGATGCAAATTAATAAAATTGTAAGTTTATTTTTGCTTATTGTAAAAACTTAACCAAGCAGGTAGAATTGTATGGGAAATTGTATAAATGTGATAAATTGTATGTATTCTGCAATAAGTTATTACAATAATGACTAAAATTTAATTGAAAACACATTTTATATAAAATTAAAATATGTATCATTTTATATTGTATGTATCATTTTATATAAAATTTGTATAATTTTATATAAAATTATACAAATGGTCTTGATGCTTTAAACATTAACAACAGTAATGTTAACATTTGGCTTTGGCTATATTGAGTAAATCAAGTTAATCCTACAATAATATTTACAAACAATTGATTATGTTTACTAAATGAAATAAGTTAATAATGTTAGTACTCATAGACTTCATATTCATTTAAACTAATATTATTAAGTGGAACTTGTAAGTGGAAATTGTAACGAATAATTTCCTCGGATGTCTAGTTTTAACTTAACTTAATTTGCAAAATTTCCAGAAAAAGAATTTTAAAATGTTCACCAAAAAAATCAAAACTCTAAAAAAATATATATATTTAAATGGTATACATAAAACAACAATAATGCTTTCAATTCAACCAAGTAGACTTGAACCAAATAGAATTCTTTCATTTTTATAGTTAAATTAGGAAATTAGTTTATAATAATTACTTAACTCAAATTATTATTTATAATTTGTTTAACGAAACAAACTTAATAGTTGTTTTAAAAGTTTTCAAATCATTTTCATTCATAATGACTCAGCAAAATTTCAATTTTAATATGTTAAGGCAATTTTAGAACTGCGATTGCCTTTTAGGAAAAATATGAAATTTTTTATATTTACAAGTATAATTATGAATCATAATCAAAAAGGCATATTTCCAATCTATGAAAAAAATACGCCTCTTTAATTTCTCATATAAAGAGATATTTTTCTTAGAAAATATAATTGAAAAGAGCCGAATCAAATTTACCCGTTTGTTTAAGTTAAGACGAAATGAGATGTGTAGATAAATTATATATTTATTTAAAACACTTCATAGTTAATTAAATAGAATATAAATTATAATGCATTATTAATAAACACATTTTATTATTTATATTATCAGAGTCATAAATGAGAATGGTAATAACTTTTGAAGTGTCGTGATTATGTTGTGTTTAAAATAAAATGGCTAACTAGAAATTTGTAGACGAGAGTTAATGCATCTTTTTGCTTATAGCGCTTAATAACAAAATGCACATCAAAACGTAAATTACAGTACATATTTATTTATTATAACGCATATTTCTTATTTTTTAAACTATTCGAGTATTAAGCTTTAAATGTTATTCCTAAATAGCGTTGACAAATAAGATGTGTATACTAAGGAATTATAAATGCATTTTCAATACTTTATAATTAATATAACATTAAACGGCATTGATAACCAATTTAAACAGTTAACTTATAAATATCAACAACAAGGGTTATTTAAGTCGTCGAAACTTGGCCACTTCTATTGGGTAAATATCGTATGGAGATTTTAGTAACATTATTTTAAGTTAGACAGTTTGCTAAAAAACAAAAAAAATTCATTGTTAAAAAAAAGATTTCAATTGCACATTTTGATACCGTGCGTAATTAAAAAAAGTATAATTATGTACCATTAACTTTAATTTCATCAAAAAATGATACGTTGTATAGCTTTTATCTCCAAGATTGTAATTATAAACGGAATTCCCCGTTTAAATGAATAAGCATTACCTGACAATTTTTTTAAAAACTTTCAGATAATGCAATGCAATTTCAGATCAGGAAATTTATTATTACTATTATTAAAATTATGATTAAAATTAAACCATTGTTTATTTATTTATTCCCAGAAATGTTTGAGAAATTTTTCATATACTTATATACGGTAGAATTACTGTAGTCTCAAATTTCACTGCAAGTATTAAATTTCTAAAACACTCTAACCTTGATATTAGCAATTATCTCAACTTGAAATTTGATTGAAGCAACCCTGAACGACAGAATATTAATATAAAAAGGAATGCCTTAAAAATAATTCTATTTGAAACCGATAATGATCTATTTGAAATTGAATCTTTTACTCGACTTGACCTAACAATTAAAACCATTTACTTATTTTAAAGAAAAGTGCCTCAATAAATCCTTTCCCGCAGTCCCTATTTTTAAACTCACACATCGAGTTGAAAATAATACGAAACATTATTTTCACATTCCCCACGATAGCCAAGACATTACAAAACGTTAATGAATCCAGACATAAACTCTTTAGTATACAATTCTAACTACGCTCAACCACCCAAACTTTGCATACCAAACAGAAAATTCCAGATATTCCTCGCCCGAAGGAATCGATATTACTTTTGGCTTCGTCTGCTGTTAGCGCAGAGCTAACAAAGCAGGAATTTCTCTTGGCTTTGTGGCAACAGAAAACAAAAATCACGTATCTTTGTAACAGGTGGCCAGCTTATACATGCCTGGGCGGGTAAAACTTTTACCTCTAAGTTAAAATGTGGAAGGACGCTTCTGAAGCAGTTCTGCGTGCTTAGTTCTAATGCATTTATTCATGTCCTATCGAAAAGGAAGGCTGTCGTGCTTTGAAACACGAAGAGTTAAAATATGCTATTTGAAAAGCTCTGGGCTTAAATCATGTACTTCCTAAAACTTGACGTGTTCCCCTATTTATCATATAAAGAAATAGCTTTGTTTTTCTCATAAGTCAGGATTCATGATGCTACACTATGAATGGTTATGCATTATACTTTAGAATAAGTCATGTTTTCTGAATATGCAGAGAAATAAAGAGCAAATAATAGGCAATTTTTCAAATTTTTCAAATGCTCTACACGTTAAAAATGAAGTGAAAAATGATTTTTATAGCTGATTTTTATGTAAAAAAAATTTATGAATCCTTTTTATTGATAGTAAAATATTGTTTTTTTTCTTTTTTTAACCAAAAAATGTCATTTATACTTTTGAAGTTGACACACTAAACGTTTCTAGTATCATTGAAATAATAAGCATATAATAGGGTAGCTATTACTAAATAAAAAAAGTTTTCTTCAGTCATCGTTCATTAAGTTTCTGTCAAAATATAGAAAAATCTTTCGGACATTTGGAAACTTTAGGTACATAGAATATTCTTTAGTTTTGCATTATATTTTCGCATTATAATTTAGCGTATACTGTTATAATAAAAGGAACCATCTACTTAATTAAATTACTTCTACGCAAAAAACAATAAGCATTGATTAAGGCAATAAGCATTTCATTTCTGGATAATATTCTCAAAATAAAAAATAACCAAATCATAAATTCATACTAGCTTTTTTTTAATAAAACTAATATATTTTCAATAAATCAACACGAGTTAAAATTCGCAGAAAAAAATATTTTTTTATTCAATTTTAGTGTAATATACACTTATTAGGGCCCAAAATATGCATCGTTTTAGAATGATCAATTTTTTTTTAAAAAAAATGAAGTAACTATGAAACGCAAGTAAATTTATGTATTTCAAAGTCAAATATCTTTTAGGCCAAGTTAACCTGATGGTAGGGTAAAGGATGTATTATGCAATGTTACTCCAAAAATTCATATTTCTTTGATGAATATTATTTAAATTTCAGTTAATAAATAAACTTAATGTTAAAATAAAGATCGCTCAAACAAAAATTTTTGAAATGATGATGGTTTGCAGAACGTTTGACAAATTAAACAACTAAAGAAGAGTCACAAGTAAATAAGAAAATATAATACGAAAAATGACTTTCTGCATGTTTGAAAAACTAAAATACTAAATTAAATGATTAACGTAATAACATTCTCTTAAAATAGGAAACAAAGAATGATTTTCTGAAAAATTAAACAATTAACTGACGATATTAAATTTTTCAGTAAATAACATTCAAGAAATTTCATGAAAATAACAATGACTTTCAGAATGTTTGAAAAGCTAAATTGCTAAACTAGATTATGAAGTAAATAACATACAAGTAAAAATTTAATTCTAGATGTGTAAAAATGATTTCCAGAATGTTTGAAACAATAAATTTGCTAGGAACTTGAGGTAATATTTGCTAGGAACTCGATCCTCAATGAGAAATGCTTATTTGAAAATGCTGGTACCCATACAAAAGGCTTGAAAACAAAAAAATAGATGCATAAAAAACGAATTCTTACTTTTAAAAAAATATTTTACTGAAAAACTACACTGTAAAAATGAATTTCTCAAAACTGAGCAAAAATGTCTCTAAATAGCTCCAAAACTATTAATAGTCGAATGGGGAAACCCCATATATTCAAAAATGAAACAGCATATGTTCACTTTTGAGAAAAATACATAGTATCAAAAGTTGTGAGAAATGTGTGAGAGGTATATTCGCTGGTTGCCGGCAGGATTCGAACCAAAAGACTCCTAACTATAATTTTACTAAGTAGTCCAGGGCGAGATAGGAAGCTTTGTATATTGGCAGCCACCATACACATCATGTCATACTAATTTCCAATGTCAATGTTACAACCGGCTCCAATTATCAAAGCAGGATCCCAATTGTTTAGATGAGAGATCGGGAATTTTAATTTCATCTTTTGCTTATTTCGCTACACCCTAAAACCTTCTTGAAGACTACAATAAATAAAACTTTCTACTCTCTTTGGACTAGTGCTGCTCAAATAAGGTGGGTAGGAAATTATACAACGAACACGTAAATCTTTGGCACGAATCCTGCCAACAGCCAGTGAACATCTGCCTCACCTATATCACCCTCTATATGCATTTCACTTAAAAATGAATATATGATATTTAAACTTTGAATTCATAGGTTTTTTAAATTTGAAAGTTAATTTTTTGCTATTTGACTCATTTTGATCAATTTTGAGAGATTATTTCTTACAGTGTACTTGCATAAGGTATTGATAGTACAAAAGGAAATTACTAAAATACTTAAGTTTCCTTAATGTAGAAAGAGACTAATAACGAATAAAGATAAATTCTGCAGAAAATATAACAAATAAAATAACTAATTAATATAATTAAATGTTTACTGAAGATGATATATTATTACAGATAATATCTACACATCAAATTTAATTATAACTCTAAAATAAAACAAAGGGTATTGTGAAATATACACATACAAAACAAAAGAGAAAAATAAACGAAATAATATAGAGAATCACGACTTTAAAAATTCGTATATAAACTTTTTGTATATTCTAGAGTTGTCCTATAAATAAATTGCAATAAAATACATCCACAATTTGATTTAATTTTTATTTAAATAACATTTTTATTCAAAAATATAAATAGAAATTCTAACTTAAACTAAATGTGCAATGCCAAAAATTAAAGTGAAGCATTAAACTAATATATTTTAATCAATATAGGTTTCAACTCTCTTACTAACACTTTTTTTGAACATATGCGTACAGAAGTTTTAGGATTAAGGACTGTCTTCTTTTTCAATTGTATGGGGAAACTTCCTTTGGTAAAAAAATTATTCCATGGAAAATGTATCTCGTTATTTATGCTTAAACCCTTTACTTAGAACGTCATATGGGAAAATGCGTACTAGAACTTCTTACCCAAACTCCTTTAAATAAGATGGGGGATTTCTTTCCATGCAGAAAGCCAAGTGAGTCAAAATCCTCATCATTATTTCTCATACATTTTTTTTATTTCTCATTCGTTACTTATCATCAGTTTAAAAAAAGAAAGCTTTCGTGGTTTTATTTATATAATAATAACGAAACCACATATAAACTTCTGTTAATAGTACACACGTTGAAGCATTGCAGAAATTTTTCTTGTAATATGCTACAGGAAAAAAAAAACATAACGTCGTATTATCCTTCAAAAGTAATCACTTAATTTTATATAAATATTTTGGTTTCATCGGTGTTACTAAGTGGTTTCCATAGAGAAAGAAATCCGTTAGAAGAACTGGCAGATAGAAGTTTTACCACAATGTTTTTCTTTTAATATTTTTTTTCTTCTTAGTTCTGCAGAAATTTCTTTGTTATAGTTTCCAACCGAATAACTCTCCATAACTTCTTTTCTCTTCCTTTTGAAGTTTTCTTCTTCAATAGGTATGTCAAATTTCTCTCAATTCTGTTTCAATCTAATTCTGAGGATGGTTGAGATTTCTATACAATTCTTGTTTTTGTTTTTGCCGAAACCCCACCCCACCTATACCTTCAGTTATAAGCGGGATATATCGAATACATTTTTTGATAGTTTTCCAACTCTCTGCGTTGTTATCTACAGATTTTTTTTAGTTCAATCTATAGTTATTGTTCTTTCTTCAGGTGGATGAAGAAACCAATTTGAAGTTTTCGTCGAAGGAAACAAAAATGACTGAATTTATTTCAAATATTGTTTTGTATTATGATAGGAAATCAGAACAATTGTTTGTTCTTTTAGTTTTATCATTATAATTATAATATATCGTTTAAACTACTGTGTACTTAAAATAATTATGTTAGTCTGTACATTCAAAATATACTTTGGAATCATTTTTAAAAGAATTAAGCTTAAGAAATAAATACAACTCAAATCATTATTAAGCCGGAAAGAAACGCTATGAAAATCCAATGCAGGACTACTGAGGAAGGTAGAGCCAATATATCCAAACTAGTTTGACTGCCTGGTAAAACTTAGAGGTATTTTTAATATTGGGCGTACAACTCCTCCACTGATCACACTGATAATCAAACACGTTTTGATGTTTTAGTCAGTTTCACTTCATTGATTAAATAGGTATGAATAGTATTTTTGCTTTTTCTCCTTGTCTAGTTATTAACTTGTGACTTCTAATATGCAACCATTTTAATTTTATATTTGACAAGGATTATTAAATTATATTGCGAACCACCTTATATATAATCTATCAAACTGCTTCATGTTAGACTATTGGAAGTTTCATATTAGAAATTTCAGTGAAGTACTGTTAAACTTAAAATATGTATATATATATGCTTTAAATGGGTAGTAAAATTGAAACAAGCAAATTATATAGAATTAAGTTTACTTTGTTTTAAATAATTTATAGTTACACATCAATAGTTGTATAAGTATATGACATCTTTAAAAATGCCAAAACGAGATTTTTAAATTTAATAAATCCTTTATTTAATTCATGTATATTTACATCAGTAATATATTTCGGTAAAATAAATATATAACAATGTAATTGACAAATACGCAAACTTTTCTGAAATTTTAGAAAATGTATAATTGATTTAGATTTTAATTATATAAAACTAAACATCTCATATTGTCCTGAAACTTTCGCTTAGTGTGAAAAGAATTTTTTCTTCCTTTAAAAATGAGTTTGTTTTTTTATTCAAACAAGCCAAAAATAAAGCAAATTTCATTAGAAGTATTTTTTTTAACATTTTTATTTTAATTTTAATACAGCTAAAATTTTTCCAAAATATAAAATAAATTTTAAAAAAATTAATAAGTAATCTAAAGTTTAAATAATTATTTGTACTTTTAAATGATTTTTAAAAAAAGTTATTGAAATATTGATTGCATATTTATTATAAATTTAATGCATTTTATATTTTGAAACGATATATTTGCATTAAAAATTCAATTTCTTACTATAAAATCATAGATTTTTTTAAAAACAACAGTACTTACAAAATATGAAACATCTATTATTTTTATATTATAGCGAGGAGATTTTAAATTCCGAAAAAAGGAGATAAGCTTTTCTCGAAAGTTTATTATTTAAAATATGAAAATTTTAAATTTAAAGCATCAGTACTTCAAAGAATAACCGTTTTATACTTAAAATCTATATTTAACCGGCTTATATTTCTTTTGCTATGAACCATGTATCCAAAAATCGATTTTGTATTACATTCAAATTTGAAATCTTTTGTTTCATTCTTTACATGCAAAGGGAATTATGAAATGATATGATTTCATTCTTTATTTTGAATTTAATTGATTTAGTTGAGCTCAAATTTCTCTTCAAGCAGATAAATCAAGCTTATTTTTTTAAATATTTTTTCTTATATAACATTTATTAACTGCATATAATGTTTGCTATGCCTTATATAATATTTATTGTTTACTAATGTTTGCTAGCAATATTTATTTTAATGTGCTTGTTTATTATTATAAATCGAGTTACCTTTTTTATTGGGAAATTTCATAGAAAAGTTGCATCTTATGAATAAATCAGCATATTTCGATTTTTAAAAGTGTAAACTTTATTTTATTTTCTAATTTAATTTGTTTCACTTTACTTCTTAAAATGATTTGAGATAATTTAGAAATGGTAACATTATTTTCCCAAAGAACATTAAGGTTTGAGACGTTTAAAATAAAGAATTAATTTTTAATCATTCAGATAATATATTTCATATATCTTCCTAAAAATAACTTTCACACAACAGTTTATACCATTTTTTGACTGATTGGGTATTAAATTCTTATATTTTAACCATTGAATTAAAATGTTTTCATAGTTCTTTTAATTTTTTGGGGACATGACAAAAATAACAAGTTTATCTATTATTGGAATATGCATTTAATAATAACTTTTTATCATTTTTATGTTTCCATTACCCAAGATTTCGATCATATTCTATTTGAAGATATTACTGAAATAACTCGTAAATAAAAAATGACTTTTCATAAGTTAACGAATAAAAAGTTAAAGAAAGTGTTGCAATATCAGTAATAGTTATAAGATTATAACTTATTTTGAAAACTCTTTGAATGAGAATTTTTTATGAAGTAAATAAATAAAGTTCAAGTTGAATTTATTGTTAAAGCTCAAATAAATGCATAGCATTAATTTATTTTATTAATTTTTAAACAAAAAATTGTTTTGGGTCTCTAAAGATTAGTATTATTTAATAAGTAATGCATTTAATTATTTTTATCCATAAAATATAGATTGAATGTTACTGATTGAATGTTACCTATTGAATTGACATAATGAAAAGTTACTTAAAATTTAAATTTAAAAAAAGGCAGGGTTAAGACATTAGGATACATTCAAATATCTATTAGGGAAAATCAAATACTAACTTTTTAAAATATTGTTAGTAAAAGTTTGTCCTTGTTAGCTAATCAATAACTATATACTAATTATATACTACATATGTTCTATTTACAAGTAATTGAAGTTACTTTATATTAAAAGGTTTGGTTTAAAAAATAGGCTATTTCAACGTGTCAATTAGTAGTAGTTAAATAATATTTTTTAAAAAAAAGAAAGAATGCTCATACTAGTTTTGTCCCTGCGGATTATTTTCAAACTTTCACCACTGACTCTAAAATCTAAATTTCTCTTCTATGGATAGATTTCATAGCGATAGAAAGTCCTTCATATTCAAATTCTATTCAATTTTCTAAATTGGCCGCCTCCAGATAGTGAGAGGCAGTTCATTGGCTATACCTGAGTGCTTTCGGAGACAAGATAAGCTTTTCGAAATGAGGCAATATCTTGCATTAGATCTTTCTTGTCCTTCATTTAAAATTCACTTCTAAGGAAATTTCAAAGAAAATTGAATTTCCGCATAAAAGAGTCCCTGCTTCTATATAGGACACTGAGGAGAAAATTTAAGTCGGCAGTTTTGTATAGAAGTTGTAACGCGTTCAAATCAGAATTTTTGATATGCAGTTGAAAGACCGGACTCAGCTTATAAATTAAGCTATCCCTCAGAATTAAGATTAATTTTAGATCCTACCATCATTTTTTTAAGTGAAAAGCTTTTAAATTTCAGAGTCGACTAGAATTATATTAAATTTATATTAGATCATGTAACATGCTCTCAGTTGTGATCATTCTAAGTTATAATCAAATAGAGTCGAAATTTTCATTTTTAGCATTTAAAAAAACTTTAAGCAATTACTAAAACTACTGATGTAAGAAATTCCGGTAAAAAATGCCGGCACCAAAATTGTCAATACTTTTTAACGCAAAATCCATTTTTCTGTTCTATAAAATCAATTTTTTACTGTAAAATTTTACCTAACAAAGAATCTGATACTCTGCAATGTTTATAACAGTGTTTGCTATAAAAGGACTGTATCGTTAAAATTAAATAACACTTGCGAAAATCACGGTATAAAATTTTGCAGTGAAAATGGATTTTTCGGATTATCCATCCGAAGAAGAAAGGAGACTATTTTGTATTAGTATTAGCATTTTGTATTGCTTCGTATTGTTCTGAATTAGCTTTGAAAATGTGAATTGCCAAACTTGGAATCAATGCAGAAAATGTTTTGCACGATCATGGAAATTAGAAAAATAAATAAACAAATAAATTTCATACTTAGTCTGGTTTGAAATAAAAAGCTTAATTTTGGAATGTGCTGTAAAAACTTCCGATACCTAAATTTGCCGGCACTTTTCACCCTAAAATCTACTTTTACTGTAAAATTTTGCGGAACGAAGAATATGATGTACCGTAAGTTTTACAGTAGTATTACTATTAAAGCACTGAACCATTATAATTAAATAAACATTACTGTAAAAATCACTGTATATAATTTTACTTTAAAAATGGATTTTACGGATGATGCTCCCAAAGTGCTGGTACTTTTTATCCTATTCAAATTTCTTCTTTCGGTGCTATCGTGAAATTACAGTTTGTTGTTTGATATTTTTTTTCAAACGTAACGTTTTTAAAATGTGCTAATAATGATGAAAACAGAAGGAAATCGTAGAAAATGTCTACATATTTATCTATGCAATATTTTAGAAAGTTGATTGCGTCTCATACAATTTAGTCGTATTACTTCTTGATGACTAGAGTTTAAAGAGTATGGAACTTCCATTACTTTATTTTGAGATTACTTAATTGTATGCAAAAGATAATAATAATACAAAATTATGGTTTTCCACGCAATCTTATAAACTGCTGCTTTGTAATAAAATAGTTTCTTATCTAACAAATTAAGAGCAGTACAAATTCCTTTTGCAATTTAATCTAAAAACTAAAGAAACGAAATTTGCTATGTTCCTGAAATTTTTCAGAAGTCTAAATGAAACATTTATTTATGGTTATAAAAAACTAAATATCTCTACATTTCTAGGACTTTTAAGTTTTAATACTTTATAAAAAATTTTATGTATACTATAAGCTTTAATTCCTTATACTTAGGATTTTTTAAGATTTTAAATTTTTTTTAATTTACCATGTATCAAATTTTACAAAAATGAAATATTTTGAGAATAGGAGTGTTACATCTTCGAAATAAAATAATGGACTTTACATCACTGTAAAAAATTCTGGTACTAATTACGTTAAAAAATATCGGCACTGGGGGTGCCATTGCATTTTACCTTGCAACCATTTTTATCTGAACATGATACGAAAAAAAAATCTGATATACCGTAATTTTTACAGTAGTAATGACCGTAAAAACACCGAATCACTCTAATTAAATAAATAAAATATCACTGTAAAAATTACGATACAATATTTAACGGGAAAAAAAAATTTGCGGATGATGTACACAAAGTACCGGTACTTAATACTGTAATCTGAACCGGAATTTCTTAATGTATAACTGCGTATATAGAACTTCATATTGCGTAGTTCCCCCAATAGCATTCCTTTATTTTATTTTTTCATTGTATTACGTATCAGTGCATTCTTAATTTCAACTTTATACTAAGTAAAGCTTCTTAAATAAAAATCAAAAGGTAAGATTAAGGCTCAAGATAAAAATAGATTATTGCTTCACAATATTTTTTTTAAATGCCCATTTAATCATACATCCCAAATGTAACTTTCAAAAAATTACATAAATATAATCACAAACAAAAAGGACCTAAAAAAAATAAGAATCTTTGGAAGTTTGTTCACATTTGGAAGATTAGTCAGCATTTGTTTTTGGAGCAAAGCCAAACAGACGAAAAACCCCTAAAACAATGGATGTTATTTACGGAGGACTCCAGCGAGTGAGAGGGGTTCTCCTGTGACAGATAAGGGGGGTTTTCCTGGCCTAATTACAGAGCAGAATAGGCTGCCTTTGTTATCTGTGAGCAAATGCAGAAAGAGACTGGTGGCTTTGTTTATTTCGTGGTAATTGGGACTTTTATCATGTGAGGTGGGAGTGGTTTTTATTGGATGGAATGATAGATCAAATTAGGTATCAGAGAGTTTCGCTATTGTTTTATTTCTTCCCCTTTTATTTGCATGGATTATTTTTATGATGAATATGCTGAGAGAGTTTGCGCTGAATAAGCAGACTGTGTAATTAATTTCTGATTTATGAAAATTAGTGCATTCCTTTCATCACGTTCTTGTATTTTTACAAAAATTAAAACAGCACGATATAAATTTTTACTTCAAAATTAAATTTACTGTAAAATGTGTATCAGCTCTCCAAATTTCAGTTTCTTTCACTCTTTTTTACAATGAATTTTTTTTAAATGAACTTTAAAAGAGGTAAAAATTTTAAAGTATGAAATCTTAGAATTATTATTGTGTGTATTAAATTTTTATACTGAATGCGCAATACTGTCTTATTTTTAATAATCAAGATACATTAGGTATTCAAAAGTTGTTACTTTAATAAAACATCTGAAAATGAATTTTTGAAACGACCTAGGAACTTCTTTTTATGTTTCATAAAAACAAAATTACCATTTACTTAGTAATATGATACTAATTATGTAGGTAGAAGAATGTTTGATTCGTTTCAGCAAATAAAAGATTGATTATAACGATGTAGAAATTCTAAACCAAAAAGCAGATTTCAAATTCACATAATCCACTTAATCTCATCTGATCTTCTACGGCTCGTAGAGTACAAAAAAAATCCAATTATTTTCGACCGATGATCGAATTGTTACAATTAAGATTCTTTTTTAACTGTTTGTTGGATTGTTTTTTTTTTAAATTTTCGTATTAATTTGCACAGAAGAATAAATCACATATTCGAACTTTTTTTCGAATAAACGGGCACTTTCTAGATTCCATTTAAATCTAAATAGGGGAAAGCAAGCCACAATCTTGAAATGTCAGTACCCAAAAAACTTTTTTTGACTATTTTGGAAATTTCCTCACTCAAAAATTTACACGAATAATTTCGCTCGAATTTTGTATTTTATCACTATAATTGCATAGTTTAAAATGAGGTAAAAGTTTAATTATTTCACAAACAAAAAATTTAGCGGCGTCTATTCAGTTAGTTAACAAAAAATGTAAATCACTTAAAAAAGTTGCATTTCGCTTAGAATTGTGTTAGTATGAATAAATGCGTTTCAAATTGTGCGAAATATGAAATATTGAAGTTAACAGTAATACGTTATTGGATCTAATTTTTTGAAAGCTGCTCTGATTAAATTATTTCTTGTTTTGTTATCTTGCATTTTAAATCTTATTTCCCAATTTAAAAGTTGCTCTGACTAAACTATTCTGTCCTTTTATTCCATTTCAAACGCTGCCCAGTATAAACTATTCGAATATTATTTATTTTCCTTTTAAACATTGTTCAGACTATATTTGGTCGTTATTTTCCAAATTGCGCATATTGCGTTCAAAAAAAAATATTTTTAGGATTAAGATTCCAAGTCAGTAGAAAAAGTTATGGGATTCCAAGAAAGTACGTATTTATGTCTGATTTTGGAACTTAAATTCAACTCTTTATTTAAGAATTACAGAGGAAACTAATATCCATTAAAAAGGCATCGAAATACATAAAAATATAATCATTTGACTAAAAGTTATTATACATTTTTGTGTATTGTACATGAATAGCTTATATTCATTAATAGTACAGTGTTTTATTTTCTCTTCAAATAACAAAAAAATAACAAACTTCAGTGTTCTTAACTACCGTGGAATTTTAAAAAAGGGAAACTAAAATCATTATACCGGCTATCCTGGTTAAGTTCTTTAATTATGCGCAATAATAAGACCTGAATCTTGTACATAGAGGCGATTCTTATATTCCATGATCTTACTCAATGAGTTTATTTAAAGACCCACTAAGGGTCTTTATCGGGCCTTTGGGAAAAATACCGGTTATTTCTTTATCTGTTCTCGAAAAGGACTGATTAATCACTACGATATTAATGAAGCCCTTGACTCTTGCATTCAGAGCGCCAATTGATCTAGTGGGGAAGAAAATAATTTAACAGTTTTTTTTTCTTTTATCGGAGGGTGGAAGAATGAATTAATTTAGTGAGCTTGCCGTTAGATGTTGATGCAGAGGTTTAACATGTTAGAATGTAAGATTGAAAACTTTAAAAAAAGTTCTCTTCATGAATAAGTAAGTGACTGTAAAAAATTTCCTTCCTGTCTATTCCGTTGTTGTTTCTGTTCTGAATTACGTGAATTTAATGAAGGAACTCATTTTGTTGAAGAGGTGTGGTGTAGATAAAATCAAACTTTGCAGTAGCTGATAATTATATTTGTTGTAATTTATTAAAAAGTTTATATTAAATTAATTTTATGTTTTGTTTTATATCGAGTGTTGAGCAAGCCAACCACAACTCTAAATTTGAGACTTCTAATATTCAGCTCCATAACTTTGAAATTTTGAGCCCAACCCAGAGTACAAGTGAACTAATGGTTCAAGCATTGGGTCAAACTCATCTTCTAGGAGGAATTTTTGATGGACCTAACCCGCAGTTGCGTTACATGGAGAGAAAAACTACGAAAATTTCTCACAGTTAGCTCGACGGCAAGGATATTCTAAGCAAAGACTGTCACTGTGAATATTTTACGCCAGCACTGTGGTCAGTGCTAACCAGGAGCTGAATTAGTATCATCTGAATGCTCATTTCCAGATCCACGCGGCTCATAATAGTCGAATTGTAGTTTTTATATTTATCTTAATCAGACTTCGAATTTAATTTTTTTTTCATGGCAGGTACTAAACTTCTTGCTCTTCGCCTCAGAAGATACTACTGTTAGTCATTTAACGTTACCCGATGGGCACATATGAACTTAAATTATGGCGTTGAGCAACATTACCCCAGTCACAATGACACAGAAACCAGTTTATGTTGGGGGGGGGGGGCATATTCTCCAAACACACAACAGATGACAGCATGCGGATAGAGACATCCATGCAAAGAGCGAAATTCAAATTCGCAACCATTGTCTTCTGAGTCAGGCACAATTTTAATTTGCCACACTGACTTAAATATCAAATAATGATTCTAGCTGCATTGTTTACGTAATTTTTGTTGTTCTAAAGTTGGAACTATTTGTGTGCAGCAACTAGAAACCGATATTTTACAAGCTTTAAATCCACTTTATTTATTTATTACTTTTTGCATTGTATAAAAAATGTCCATGAATTGATTTTAGCTCAATTTTGATTTGTCGATCTGTGGCGGGGCTTCAAGCTACATATTTACTAAATTCATTGGAATATTATTCTATATGGCACCCTTCGATATATTGATATCCGGCTAAAGGGTGTTCCTGATCACGAATTTCTGAGTCCGGGAGATATCTTCGCATTTTGTCTAGTGACCGGATAATAGCTTATGCAAACAAAAGTGAAAGCTGTAGATAATCGAGAGACTGACAGAATATTTGATCAGCTTACCAACCGAGGATGATAACACTGTGATTAGGTTGATTTTGAGTAGTCCTGTTGCAGTTGAGTTTGATTACTGAAAAGCTCGCGTGACGTTTTGTCTCTGAGTGCAAATACACGATTCCCTGCATCGTATCAGAGAATTTGCGTTGCATGTTCCCCCCACAGTGGAATTCGGAATTTAATCTTCTTACCTACAGTCTTGCCGTGTTGAAACTTTGCACAATCTCTGGACAATATAAAGTAGCACGCTGATTGAAATGATAAAAATAATTTCGAGCACAAAATGCTTGATTTCTTTTTAAAAAAAAATGATTGTTCTATGCATCTATTATACACTATTTTTTATTATATTATTTATATCTATTTTTATTTAATAATATCAATTTGTGAATTCAAAGTCTCCTAACGTGTTGTGAATTTTTATAATAAAACTGTAATCTCTGGACAATATAAAGGTAACATGCTGCTTGAATTGATAAAAATGATTTCAATCAGAAAAAGGGTTTAAAATTGTTTTTTTAAGAAAATGATTGTTCCGTGAATTCGTTATGAATTCTTATTTTATTATTTTTATTTAATAATGTAAATTTCTGAATTCAGAGTCTCATAACGTGTTTCTGACTTTTTGTAATTAGACAGCAAGTCACTGTTTTTTTTTTTTTCAAACTAAGCAAACCTTTTCACTTGGGCAAATTTTTCAAAAATATATCACATTTAATAAATGTTCTTTAAAAATTCTTACAAGATGCGAAATTAATTCTTACAAGATCTCTTTCAATAATAATTTCTTCTAAATTTTTATCAACGGACAAATAATTGCATTTTTGAAGTTTATGAATCATATGCGCTTTCCTGTAATTGATTTTTTTGAATTGTTGGTCATTTTTTGAACCTGTGTTAAAAATTAAGTGCTTAATTTTACAGTAATTACAGAGATGTTTAAGTTCAGTTTTATCTCAAGTCTTTAAAATGATAATTTGTAGTAAAATTTTATGTAACTATTGTGCAGTCAATAACGAGAAAAAGGAGGCCAATAAACCAAAAATTACAGAGATGCAATTGCCTCTTTCATGATTTTCCGGCATAATATGATGTATGTAGCTGAACCAACAGTAACTTATTTCATTTGATGGTTGACCATGATTTCAGGGAAACAACATGGCCGTACTAAGAGATGGACATTGTTGGACCAACAATGCCGATAATATGCCATCGATAATTGACCATCAAATCAGTAAAACATCATCTTCCAACGTGAAATGTTTGATGTCATTGGTTCAACAGTACCAAACATATAATAATGGGAGATCATCATAGCAGTAAAACAACGCTTTCCATTATAATGTGCAGAAATTTTGTTGTTCCATGAAAATCAAATATCTCTTGCTTTTAAATCCTCATAGTATTAATGCAGCACTTTCCTCATGTGATGATGGAAGATTATTGGCATATCAAAAATCATGAACATATGAGGAAAGCCTTTGAATGATGATGATTATCATATGATGTTGGACCATCTAGAATCGCACTGAAACCATCATAAGCGATCAAAATACTTTGATGAAACCATCAAGAGTTTAGACTTGGGAAGTTTAAAATGGAGCTGCTGTTCTGATGAAAATAAATTACGCGCCAGGTGACAGTGCTTTTCATGGAAGCATTGATAAAAGCATGGTAAACCAAAGCAGCTGCCAGCCCATTCAGATACACCGGTGATTAGGGGTTATTATTGAAATGAGACAGTTCCAGAGGACCAAAAAGCTATTGTATTGCGGCTAACTGTTGTTCTCTTTTAGGATTAATTGACTTCTGAGATCTACTGTCCTTAAATTTAGTATCAAGACACTTCTATAGAACGTACTTATAAGATCTATACTTATATACGCTTTGGAATATTGGACCATGACCTCAAAAGACGAATGTGCATTAAATGCATTCAAACAAAAAAAATCTTTCAAAGTATTATTATTGATGGTGTTCAGATTAACGGAATATAGAGACGAAGTATCAACGATGAACTTGACCATCTTTACATTACGAAATACATCAAAATTAAAAGGAGAAAATCGATTGGCTATTTAATGAGGTCACTGGATGAATGCGTGCATCTGAAAAGATTTTTATGATTCGAGCATTTGGGAATCGACCAAAAGGAAGACCCAAACTCAGAGGGTCCGATTCTGTAGATAAGAACTTCTTCGTAGTGATTTGCGAAAATAAGAGACCTGTTGTTGAGAATTTAAGTTAGGACTGAAGAAAATCCTTGAGCAAGCAAAGGCTCTCTCCGGGTTGTTACGCCAATGATGATGATGATGATAAAAGTTTTTGACATTATTGGTTCGTGGTAATGTAAACAAATTTATGAGAAGCATGCAAATGAAAATAAAATTCCTTGTATAGTAATTGAATAATTCGAGGTCACACTGAGCTAAAATATAATTGTCGAAATGGCGTTTTTGTACACTGAAAAAATGTGTTCTACATTCTTTTTAAAGAATATGCATACACTTATCAACAAATTTCTTAGACCATTTACTTAAATTTTCATATTTATTCCATAATTTTCCTGAGCTAACCAATATTTGTTTTTTAATAATTCTGGAATGAATAATTCTAAAACAAATAAGACAAAATTAAAATTTTATAGAAAATGTTCGAAAACGAATTTGTTCTAAATCAACATAAATGGTTTATTTTTGAAGTTTTGTGTACCCAAACAAATTTAAATGTAATAATTTTTATCTTTTCCCAATTTTGAAAGCAAACAATTTCAACTGAGATTGTAAATAGCTATTGTTTCAGTGAAAACACCAAACCTGAGTCATGAAAATCTCTTTCAATTCATTCCACTTGTCTGTTTGTTTTCCAACATTTACCCTTCTTCTGTTTATTCTCCTCAACTTCTTAGCTTGTACATTAAAGTTATATTCAAACTCGTAAATAAAATTTATAAAGTGTTCTAAACCAGGTTGCAATTCTTTTGTTTAAAATATGACATTTTAAAAATAGTTTTAATAAATGCATTCAACAATCAGAAAGAGTTAAAAATATATTTTTGAAATAAATATTGAAGGTAGAAAATGTTTGACATTATTTTTATATTCTAATAAGCAAAAAAAATTGCTAAAAAGATTTAAAATTGCTAATTGTTCAGCTATAAACTGTCTTCATTTTCTTGAATAAAGGAAAAAAATTTGAACTCTTCGTCAGTAACGGAAAAAATTCTAAAGGATTTCATATTTTTCTCAAAATGAACTTAGGAATTTAAGGAAAACAGTTCTTAATTTTCTTGAAAACGAAGCTTTACATATTTATTACACTTAATGACTTAAATCACGCTATTTTATTCCAGTTGCTTACCATTAATATATATCCTTTCAAGCATATTATAAATTCCGATGACTTTTTTGTTTGTTTATTGATTTGAGTATATTTATAACATAACGGTTCACGTAGTAATAGCTCACGCTAGACTTGATAATAATTGTAATTAATTTACACGGACGTTTCTTACGATGGTTAAAATTGTACTTTTCCGAATCAGAAATTTTTTAATTGCATTTATATTTGGCCTGATATGAATGATATGAATTTTCTTATTCAATTTAATTTTTGTTTTCATATTTTTCAGTTTATTTTTAAATAAATGTGCTTAAGGAAGTGGTTGTAAATTTTTATCGCTGATTTTTGTTATTGATTTATTTGTAATTCATATTTAGTTTGATGATAACATGACAGCTAATCGAACAATAGAATATAATATTACAACTGAAAAAAAAAACTGAGAAAAATGTAAAATTTTTTTTGGTCGTTAGTTATTTAATACAAAGAGTTACGTTTTAACACACAATAATAACCCACCACAACAAGGAGAAAAATGACATCTCTGGTAGAAGGGAAAAAAAAAACATAATTTTGCAAATCAAGCTAAAATACACGTTATTGTGACAATTCATTTTTTGAATGAATTCTTATGTAAGGAAATTCTATGCAGTAAGATTTGCTGGGAATTCTGGTTTTCAAAATTATAGTTATTATTATCACATATTTAGTAAACAAATAACAAAACAAAAGTAAAACCGAATAAATGTTTTTATGCCATGCTTCAAAGCATCATAACAAAATTACAAAGTTCCGCCAAATGTGCCAAATTTTATCACATATTATAAAACCATATATTGTTAATTTTACCAAAATCATCACCAAAAAAAAAAAAATTGGTAAAAATTACCAAACTTTTTTTGTGTTTCCATAGAGCCAGATACTTGTTAAATTTTGCTGTTTTCTGATAATTTCGATCATCCTTTTTTTTCTCATTGCAATAGCATTAAGAGAAAAAGGAGGAAGTGGATCGAAAACTTTATAAGAATGCCTTCAGTTACAATACCATTAATTACCTTAACATGGTCACCGGACGGCAAGAGAAAAAGGAATAACCCATATTAACGCTGTTAAAAATATTGAAAATGAAAAAAAGTTGAGAGGAATGAGCGAGAAGGTCAGATATAAAATCAACTGTTATTGACCAACAGAGATGGTAAGTTAAGCTAAGACCCTTATGTGCTATTAGGCATAAAGAAAAAAAAATCTGCTATACAATTGAAAACACACAGTAAGTGCTTCACAATAATTTTTGAGCGAAGTCGTGGCTTGTATTTTCTTTTTCTATTTTCAACTATTTTCTTTTTTATTGCTTACGTCATGAGAGCTCACTAAGAATTTATAAAAACAAATAAAACAAATTTTATTTTCAAAAAAAAATTTTTTTTTAAAAAAAAAGCTTAATATACAAAAATAAGTAATATCTAAAAATCTGTTTTGAATTTTTCGTCGGTTTCACGTTGAATATCCTATTGCTTAGAGGTAATGTACATAAAGTTTGAATATGTTTTCATAATATCCTTTTTTTTTTTACAAGTACCTGCGTCTAAAAAATATATACTAATTAAATATTTAAGCTGGCCATAAAACAATTGAGATTTAATGACTTACCAAGATATATTTAGGTTTAAAGATATCCTATTAGTAAAATCAAAATTTGAATAAACTACAATCGTTATAAAAACATTTTTAGGGATGAAATATTCGAAGAAATATACTTTAAAATGGTTAGCATTATTGTTTTAATCTAAAAAATTTTAAACAAATTAATATTTATCAATGATGCGTGAAATATAAAGTGCTTATTAAATGTGAAGGTAAAATAATTATTACTTGGACTGTATTATGCTATTTAACAGATAATGGAAAGATATAATAATAATATATTAAAACACTTACATATAAAAGAAGAAACTGCGAAATATGAGAATAACACAACCTAAAGTTATTTATTTTTGTTGGAACATATCATTTCTTTTCCTTTCCAATTTATGCCATAAGCATTCGAATCGTGCATTTCGAAATTAATTAGCTGCTGTATATTTCTTAAATTCGATTCTTGAATGCTAGATGTTTGCTGCGATCATTACATTAAATTATTAAAAATACCTAACGTAAAATTATTTCCTTAATTAGTGCAAATAATTCTAAATCTAAATGTTTTGAATAAACAAAGACATCACCAAATTCGTGCAGTAATAAGGATTCAATTCAACTCTAGCAAATACACTCCATTATATTTTATTGTTTATTAATTTCAAGTATGCAAATTTTGATGATCAAATGTTATTCATGTTGACTAAAATGTGTTTATAAATTTGTATAAAAACAAATTTATTTTCTTTATGAATAAAACATACTTTTTTTTTATTAATAGAGTAGTGAATCCAAAAGAGAAATTAAATCTTCCCTATTTGCATACTCTATTTCCAAGGCATATAATTTCAATCTCATTATCTTATTAACCAACAAAGTCATAAGGCTTCCCTTTTAAATCTGAATAAATTTTAAATGATATTGATGCAACTGCCTAACCTTGTAAAGCTTCCCATTTTACTCGAATCCTTATCGACAATTCTACATGGTTGCTCTTCAGAGTATGAATAACTATTTCGAATAAGAATAAAGAGAGGGAATCTAGTGGAAACTAATTATTTTCCGGATTATTCGAATAATGTTTAGAACGCAAAAGCTCATATCCCATTCATTACATCCATTCCAACTCAATAAACCAAATTCCCAATTCGAATCAACAATGAGAAGAAGCCTCAGATATTTCCGAACGCAGAATTCTGAAAACGGGGTGGTAGAAAGTCAGTGGAATGCTTTAAAGTGAGTTCTAATAAAGGTCTGAAAAGTAGCCATTTTCTGTGAAATCACTCCAAAACAGCTTGGCTGCTTTCCCGCAGCGGTTATTATAATGGTTTCTAATTGAATGGCCACCCTGAGCCACAATTACAGATGTAAGCGATGGGCATGGTTTTGTTCCATTCAGGCCAGGTGGAAAAAAAAAGGTGGAGTCCATGATTTCCCATGGTAAGTTCATTGTGCATAGAGTGAAATGACACGTGCCGCGTATTGTTTGCTGTTCCCACCAGCTCCTCAATCAGTGGAGATCACGTGGGGTCTTTCTGTTGCGTAATAGAAAAGGCCTGCAGGAGGGGAACTAGATCACATATTTTTTTTCTCCCCTTTTTTTTGTTCTTCAGTTTTTTTTTCTTTTGGTTTTTTTTAGTCATTCTTCTGCTCTTTTTTTTTTGTGATCCATTCACTTGCTGAACATCAAAGGCCTTTCTAATAAATTATCTTTTTTCGAGAGAGATGGGGTCTTTTTTTCTCATAGTTATCAGTTTTTATTTATTTTTCTCCAGTTAACTGACCAGGATATTCCACCCTACTCCTCTACGATCAATCGAGATCTCGAAATTTTATACTCAGTTATTTAGGAAGAAATGGCAGATTCTAAAGTATAGGTATCAGGAGGGGAGGGAGAGAATGTTTTTAATTGAAGCATCTTGGAAATACATTTCATTCTATTTACTACCTTCTATTATTTTCAAAATCATTCAATAAATAGTACAAAAAATTGCATATAAATTAAATTAGAATTGAAATGTCTCAATGTTCTAAATATAATTATTCCTCCGCAACACAAATGGATTCGAAGACCCTACCTCAACTGAATGTTGTTTTTTGAAGGAAAATTCAAAAATAATTTTATTTAGTATATGAAAAATAAATTTTATGCTGAATTTTCTCAAAATAAAAATTAGATTAGAAAAATCTAAAGAAAGTAATTTATAGGTTCTCCACAATGAAACATATTTTCATGAATTTTATGCGATTTTTATGTAAGTACACTACATGCCTCATTATTTTAGCAAACAAATATATTTCTTGATTACTTATTTTTATTACTGAAACTTATTTTTTATTTTAAACAAATAGTTAAGTTTATAAATTTTTTATTTTATTTTTATAGCAATACTTTTTCTTATTAAGAATTTGTTTTTTTTAAAAAATAAGAAGCAAACTAACTAAGAGTGTTTTAAGTTGTGGTATTTATTTTTATTAAAAAATAGTCGTTTGTGTTTATATTCGTAAAAAAAGTAAAAAAGCTTTCTTATAATGCTAATGCACTTCCTTAGCATCGTTATAGTTTATATATTCCCTTTTAAAAGAGAAAAAAAAAACTTTTCAACTTTCCATTACACTGGTACGACTCGAACTTAAAACGTAGTTGTACCAAATTAAAAAACAAAATACGTCGATATTATTAATCTCCTTACTGTGAAGTGCAAATTAAAGACATAATTTTTAATTATCGTCTTTGTATCGTTGTTATAGTGAGAAGAAAGACTGGCATTCGATTGAAACTTTTACAAAAAGTTTCAGCTCTTAAAAAAAAAAAAAATGAATGAGAAATTTTTTTTCTGAAGTATGTTTAAAATTTCACATACTTTGACAGCTATTTTTCAAGAAATTTAAAGCTCGGATGAAAAACGCTGATCATAATTTTAAGGAATGAAAGTTGCAAAAGATATTTGTCTGAATAAGCCATAAGTTCCTTTAAAGAAAATTAAAGAGATAATTTTTTGAAGCGTTTATAGTATCGTTACGATTATGAGGAAAAATTTAGCATTTGATTACCATTTTATTTGAAATGTTACATACCGAAATGTTTATCACCATTTCAAATGGGTGACGCTCGTTTAAAACAAATTGTATAAGTTATTAGAATGTAGATACTACGGTAAAAATATAAAGAAGGAATTTCTAAGATATTTAATGTGCATAAATTTCGGTAAAAGTTCTTTTATAAAATAAAAAAATAAAAATTATCTGCTGTTTTTGAAGAAAAAAAAACAATCAAATTTACTCACTTAAAATCTACGTCTTTTAATTAATGAGGCTATTAAATGCTTAAAGAAAAATTCCTAATTTTTTTAATCCTAAAATTTTCACTGTTTTCTAAAAATGTACATTAGTTTCTAAATTTGTTTTCTACAATTGTTATATTACATCAGGAGAATAAATTTTTTCAGTTGGTCATATGGCTGGTTTGCTTATTTTCTTCCGTCATTTACTCGCGTTTTCGAAATTGTATTAATAGTAATGATTCCCACATTGTCCGAATTAACATTTTTTTTTGTTATCTGTTACATTCTCCAGAATTAATTATCTATTATATATAATTCTCTTACGTGGCTCCCAAATTTTGGCTGTATTTCTTTTCCGCCGGTGGCAACTTTTGCTTTGTTTTGTTTACGTTTTGAAAACACCAAAGCATTCTGCCTTTTAATGATGTGTTTCTGATCTAATATATATAATTCTCTTACGTGGCTCCCAAATTTTGACTGAAGTACTTTGTACAACTAAATAAGATTCTTTTCACAGCACTTAAATGTTTACTTTATTTTCGTCATTCATAGAGAAAACAGTCGGCAAAGAATTCTGTTAGGTTAAAAAACATTTCGCTAAAAAAATAACGAATTCTAAAAGAAATAAAAATAAACAACTTAAAAAATAAAAATGCTGTTGCCAGCCACAGAGTTTTTTGAAAGTTAACTTAGCAACATAAATCAAAATGACATAGAAGCGCAACTAGATCAAAATTATGATGCCTGAGCGCTTGACGTAACAAATCCTTCAATTCTAAAAGTGTTGTATCTCCAAATGCCCAAATTAACAATTGTGTTCTTAAAGAAATTCTATAAAAAGTTTTAAATAAACAACCTACTTCTACAACTGCTTCTTGAAGAACTTGGCTCATTGAATAAAAATATTGTTTTAATTTTACAGTACTAACTTTACTTCTACTTTCATTATTCCTCTGACCCTCTTTCATTACATTTTACAACTCCATGCTAAATGTGAGGACTTTAAGTTGTTTTGTGGTTGAATACAGACATTTAGAAATGTGTACATAAAAAAAAATAATATTCAGAGGTTCATATTATACCCAATTATCAAAAAAATTCTCACAAAATTATCTTCATCCAAGCCGATGCTTTACATCCGGCGTTCAGTACTATTACATATTGTTTTACAACACATGGTTTTAGCCCTCGGGTGGGAAAGACTTTAAAACAAAACTTACAACAGTTACTTTTCTCAACAACTGAAATAGTTTCTGAATAGTGTGATTAAGAAAAATATGTGAACTGTTTGCAATTTCACATTAATATTGAAATGTACAGGTTTAGAATTTTCTACAGTGAAAAGTTTTCGGAACTTCAGTATTCAAAAAAGTATACAAAAACTAGACGTTAAGAACGTATCCAATGAGCGAGCAAAGCGAGCATTGGATTGCGAAGCAATCCGAATTGAACTGTGAAAGCAGTTCCGGGGGTTGGTGAGCGCCAGCGATCAGGGGGCGAAGCCTCCTAGTTTAATTTATTTGTCCATAACATGGTTTAATTTTTCTACTCCTTTATTCATTAGTCTTCTTAAAAAGTCCTCCATAGTAAAGATGGTTTCCGTAATTTTAGATTTGACAATTTCTTTAATCTGTTACTTTCATGAAAACTAATTATTTCCTTCATTTGTCCATAAGACATTAGATTTGCTTCTTTTATATATTCACTTTTTGTGAAAATCCATACATAGTAATGATGGTTTTCATAACTTCGGATTTAACGTTATTTTAATCTGTTATATTCATAACAATTAATTATTTGTTGGATTTATAGCTGACATGGTTGATTTGTTTCTTCTCTTTCTTTCTTCAGTCGAATTTTTTAAAAAAAATTATACACAGTAATAATGGTTTCATTTGCAAAAAAAAAAAATTTTTTTTTTTAACTTGTAACAATCACAACGATTTTATTTGCCCATAACATGTTTGACTTACAATTTCTCTTCTTTTATTCATTAGTTTTTTTAAAAATTCATACATATTATTGATTTCCACAACGTCACGAACTTAAAATAATAAACTTTTAGAATTAAATGTTGACCATATTCCATATAACCACAAATCAAATAAATTTCTCGAACTAACTCAGACAATGTTTAGAAAGAAGTAACACTGTTAGAAAGACATTAACAATTAAACTTCATTTCGCGTTCTAACATATATTTAAAAAATAAATAAAGTTGAAGTATATACAAAACTTTGAATTCACGTTTTGCTAAAATGTTTTACAGAATAATTCTTCAAGTTTGATAACAAATACCCATCGACAGTATAATATTTCAGGTCCAAAAACATCCAAACCATTTTTCTTAAGCTATTATACGCTTATATAGAAATTGAAATAAACACAGAACAAATTTCAAAATAAACTAACAAGAAGAAAAACTCTTTTCAAAATAGGAAAATATTTATTCTTCCTTTTTTCGGAATTCAATACAGATAAATAAGAAGAAGAAGAAAAAAAAAATTCCAACAGGCTTAAGCACAAAAATTTGATCGTTCCCATTCTAGCTCCCACCTTTGTCCCCCCATCACCATTTTTGGATCAGATTTGACATTTTTTGATCTCTTTTTCTTTTGGCTGTCTTCGTTTCTTCCTCTGCTTGTCTCTTCGGTTTCAATACTGCTGCCTTGGAAAGTTTTTATGGCCATCCCCATGAGGCCAACAGACGAAATCAAAGATTGGACGGACGATGAATAAAATATGAACTTTTAAACAAATGCAGTAAAAATGTTGACGTGTTAAGAAAGATGATGGGCCTCCTCCCGAGAGAGTGAAATTATAAACAAACGGCAAAAATTCTATCTACTTATATTTATTGTAAGCTTTCAATACACTTCGTAGTTTAACTTTAAAAAGCACAAACAAACTCTTTTATGATTTCTATTGATAAATTTAATTAAAAATAATAGCAATAAACACTATCACATGCTGAACAAAAATATTATCTGAAAATTATTACGTCTTTTTTATTTAGATTTAAAACCATCATTGAACAGTCGACCTAATTTTGAGTTCACGAATACCAATGTACGACTCCGTAACCTTGTAATTTTGAACGCAACCCAGAAGACAAGGAAAATCCTGGATCAAGCATTGAGTCAAACTATCTTTCCTGTGGGACTTTTAGATGGAACTAACTCGCATCAGTGTTAAATGGAGAGGAAAACAACGGAACCCCCTACCCGGGGTTAGTCCAACCCATGCTATTGGGCTACTGCTAAGGATATTTTATGTCAGCGTTCAGGTAGGTGGAAATTCGTATCCACCAGCCACCCCTGGGATTCGAAACCGGGTCACATGATTGGGCAGCAACGCTCTATCCCCTGAGCCACCATGGCCCTATTACTTCTTTTATGATTTAAATATTTAGTTTAAGGTCAATCAAGCAATAGTTGTGTATAGTAACAGTGGATCACGTGTTATGTAATGGACGGAGAGTTGCGCTTTAAATATTATTTATGGTTGTCTTCTAAGAAAACTGATATACATTAACATACAGAATTTTTCGTTCTTAAGTTCATTTGAAATTTCACACATGCTAGAAGCCCAAGGCAGTTTCTTACCTCACCAATAAACACCAATAGACTATAAATATGACTAAGTTTAAATTATTTAGTTTTCTAGTTATTTATTTTTTTAATTCTGGAATCCTTAAGCAAGTAATTTTAAAAATAGGCGTTAACTATAATAGAAAATCAATGCGAAAGGTTAGTACAAAATAATAATAAAAAAATTCATATTTTTAAGTCATGTTAATGTAGTGAGTAATGTCAAATATGAAAAGTGTTTCACACGTATCATGCTAAAGTTACAATTCGGATCAAGAAAAATAAGAATAAAGAGAAAATACACATAGTTTTACTTTAAGGCGTTGCCTAGAATAAAATGCACTGGAGTATGAAGATTAATATTAGAGGCTTATATAATTGATTGTGATTCCTTTAAAGATATGTAATTTGGGAGAGCTACTTTTCTATACATCTTCTCTTTCATTAAGCTCTATTTTTAATCTTTAATTTGTAAATGGTAATCGACTGTTTCATAGCTTATCGAAATAGAAAAATAGTTTGAAATATTTTTGGCGCGGTTTGTGCAATTTTTGAAGAAGATAAATAATGAAAAAAGTATTATTTTTGTTTAAAAAAATATAAAAATAAAATGGAAATCGCAATTATGTTGTGAATAAAATCCGTTCAACAATAGTTATCTAACAAAAAATTTCGAATCAAAAACTTTATTTTACTTTAAAAAAAATATATAATATTTATAATATTCAAAAAAATTATTGTAGGAATGTAAAGACATACTGCAGATTATTAAGTTATTTTTTCAAATAGTAAATGAATTAAAAAATATCGAGATCTCTTAATTCTTTCATATCAATTATTTTTCAAAATTTTATTGCTTAAAACTTTAAGGTATTATTATAATTTTTCGACTAATTCAATCTGTCTCCTAACACCTTAAAATTTATTTCCATAATTAAATCAAAAATGATCCAGAGTTCAATGTCATTTTACACACAGATTAAATAATAAATTATGCATGGTGGAAAAAAAATTCTGGTTAAATTACCGCATTGTATGCTAATTAGATTGACATGTCTGGTAAGAGATTTTAGTTAATGAAAACAAAATATTCGGTATTTAAACCATTCATTTGCTATTATTTTACTTTCACATGATAGCATTTTACCGGAAATTCTGTTTCTTATAATTATAGTTCTTACTTCCATATATTTAGTGAAAAATACAAAACCGATAAATGTAACCGAATAAATAAATGATTTTTATGCCGTATTCTAAAGTATCATTAAAAAATTACCAAATTTTATCACATTAACAACTTTTATCATGTGTTATAAGACCATATCTTATTATAAATTTCATCAAAATCAATACGTTGGAAATTACTAAACTTTTGGTGAGCCCATAGAGCCATAAATATAAATTTTACCATATTCGGGCAGTTTTGACCTTGCTTTTATTTTCAGTTTAGTTCAGTTAGCTTTTTTTTCACCTACATTTACAATGATTCATTTCTATTAACTTAAATAATTTTTTATCTTTTTTAAATAAAACCATTGGAAAAACTATCTTACTTATGCCATTTTAACACTCATTAGGGCGATTAGCTGTTCCATTATGTTAGTATTCCTACTTAATTAACTATTCATATGTAAAAATTTTCGTTAACTTATTTCTCTACCTGTAAAAATTCCATGAAGAGTAATTTATCCCCTTAAATAATTTTCAACTATTTCTACACATTAAAGTGAAAGGTATCATCTCTATAGATAGAAACGTTTAATCAAAATACTAGCACTCCCAAATAGGTATTCCAAAAGGTTGACAGGTAAGGCAATACTTCTTTCCAAGATATTTCGAAATGAAGACAGAGATGATTTCAATCACTTCCTCCTTATTCCTAATAAGAATGAAATTTAAGCCCGAAGCTAATCGTTTGAATTCGATTCAAATAACTGGAATGCATATTGGGTTTGCGATAGATGTCGACTTTTGTCGATTACGTGCCCAAATGATGCAATTTCAATATAAATAACTCGTGAAAATACATCTGGTGGCGAAATTTCATCATTCCTATTTCATCAGAAGTAAAAGATTAAATTTGTCGTTATAAGTGACGTTGAGGTTTAGCAACGAAACCTGAATCCGTTTAGGGAATTCCTTTCCTTTTTTTTTTACTCAAAAAAATTTAATTATTTAAAATTAGAAAAATTATAGACACTAATATTGTAATAAAAATATTATTTTAATGAAGAATATGTTTCAAATTTGAAATTTTAATGACTAGTAAATAAAACAAGAGTATTATTACTGTTTTCTTTATTTTTGTATATTTTCATACTAACTTTAGTTCAGATAATCTCTACACACAAAAATAGCATTCTCTAGTGGATATTTTGTTAATACTTAACGAGTATTTTGTTAACCCTTTTGCTTGGTAAAAATGCACTTATAGTTTTAAGTTTCATTGTGTGATAACTAAGACAAAATTATAAGCCTTTATTTTTATAATTTTCATTTATTTTATACTAAAATGGTTTTTCATGATTAGGAAGATTAATAGCGAAATTTTACCTGTTTGCCTTTATTTTCAGTTTAAATCACATTTTCAATTGAATTATCGTTTGGAGATCCTTCAAATCTTTACACGATAAAAGTAGTGTTTTTTTGTTTCGCTATCTGTACGGATTTAACATCACTTCAGTATTACAACTGAAAGCATTGACACATTGCAAGAGGAATGGAAATATTTAAAAATGCATTTTTACAAAGACAAATAAAATAGACAAATTCTTATGGAAATTGAAGATTTTATGGAAATGCCGGTTAGTTCCATCAGAAAAGTCCTCTAAGAAGGCAAATTTTACGCAATACTTGATCCAGGAGTTCTCTTGTCTTCCGGATTAGGCTCAAAATTATCATACGGAGTTGAACATTATACCCCTTTACAGTAATTGAATCGATAACAGTAATTAAAAGGAAAAAAAATTAAAATCATTAGTTTTGCTTTGCTGCAATGCACAGACCGATGAATTTGAAGAAAAAATAAAAAGATTTTAAACTGTTTAAACGCAAAAAAATGCTTTAACAACTTTTCAATTCTTATTATTTACCAGAATTGCAGACATTTCTTAAATTTTTATATAAATATATATCCTTGAAGTGTATGCAGGTATTTAAGCTAACTTTCAAGAAAACAATGCTTTCAGTTTAAGTACAATTATTCAAATTAGAGCTGTATAAATAGCTTTCTAAGTGACGAAGATTAAGTGAACTCATTAACTTGCAAAAGGTGGGTTTCCTTCTCTTTGAGAATGAGAGTCTGACCTTAAACTCTTAGAGGAAGGAAGGAATACTTCATATTTTAGAACGAAAGATTACAACTGAGAAATTAAATTTTATACACAACATGAGTTTCAACGTCATTTATTTATTTGCTTTCTTTATTTTTTTACAGGCAGAATAATCTTATATTCAACTGAAAGTCATTTTATTTTGCAACTCGTTAGAACTGAATTTCTTGCTTAATTATTTAAATAATCAATTAAACATTTAACTAATTCGTAATCAAATAAACAATTGCTTATGAAGGTAAAATTTTACAATCGCAATTTTAACAACTTTTCTTTTCGTGATAATTCTTAAATTTTAACCTGAGGTCCATTTCAGATGATACTGACTGCAAGTTTCAATTCACTTCACGCAATTACAGGGATAATTTATGCAAAATTGTAATTTCGACTACTTTCAACGTGAAAAAAACTAACAGACACGTAGCTAAATTTAAAAAAAATGAATTAAATATGTTTTTTTTATAAATCAGTTTGTTTTTAGTAAAATACTCAAATTAGTTTATACTTTTTTGTCAAACTTTAAAAAGTGAAAGATGTTTTTGTTCAACTTTATTTAGAAATTTATTATTTTTTTTCAGTGTTTAAAACTTTCTTATTACGTATAATGCATGCGGATTTTTATTGTATAAAGAAATTATTATATAATAAGTAGTAAACTGAATAAGTAGTAAACTAAAAAAAGAACTCTGTATCAAACTACGATAAAAAGTACCGGTGTTACGGGTGCCGGTTCTTCTTATTGTAAATTCCATTTTTACCGGAACATGCACGGAACAAAAAGTTTGATATACCGTAATTTCTACAGTAATAACTACAGTAAAATCTCAGAATCAATATACTTAAATAGATATTACATCAAAAATTTCGGTAAAATGGATTTTACAGATGATGCATCCAAAGTGCCAGTATTTTTATACAGTAAATTTTTCGGATTTTTTCACTGTATATAAAAAAGAATTTTTTTTAAATTTAAAACATGGTTAATTGTTTTAGAAAAACTAGTACTACTTATTGAACAATTTTCAAAATTGTAAACAATACGTTATTTTAATCAATAAGCTGTTAAATTGCTTTTTTACTTATCAAATCTCCAATTTATGTCATGAGGATTACGTGAAGCTATTCAAAAACACATTGCTTGAAAAGAATATAAAAAAAAATCACTCTGAAACCCAAAGCCTACAAAGAGAGGCGTTTAAATTAAAAATTCATTTTCCGTTACAATATACACTGCCTATTTCGCATGTAAATCTCACCAGCTATCTCATCCCTATTCAAAAAGCAAATTCCGAGGTCCGGACTAATACAGGCGGATCGTAAATAAAGCCGGGGCAAAAACTTCATATACACTCCGAAGACAGGATCAGGTAGAGGCGAAGGCTTAAGAAATCCCAAAATTTACTGCACTTTTTTACGACTCTTTGTGAGGTTTACTAGAAAGCACCGAAAAAGTGCTTTTACGACTGCCCCTCAAACCCAAAAAGTCCCACTCTTGAGCCCCTGGATTGGGCTCTAAAATAATAAATGTCGCGTCAGGGCTAGCGCTGGAAAAGGTATACTTTATGGGTCAGGCTAGATTTCGCTCAGCTTTATAGCTAAAGTGCGCATTATTTTTCGAGATTTTCTCCCAGCTTTTTATGATCAGTCAATAATCACTAGCATTTGATCCCATTTCATAAGAGCCGTTATAACTAAAAATAACATCCCCATGAGAACTCAAACTGTTTTGGGATATTTTCGGTGTATTTTATGAATTTTCCTTTACGGTTTTTGCGATGTTCAATTTTTGTAATGTTTGAGTAAATTACAGTTGAGTGTATGATCGTTGGATAACGAAATATATTAAAAACGCTTGTTAATTTTTTTTCTGTTACAGTAAGATTTATTCTAAAAATGATTTCAGGTGAAAAAGAAACTAATTTGGAAATTATTTTTCTATAAAACATAAAAACACAGCGGTCTAAAACAGTTTTCCATTGTTGTCGGTGCATTTTTGTTGGCCAGAAAATGACATGGGGGTTCCAATCTTACCACATTGATTTCCATGCTGCTTTGGTTGTCATCAGCATAAAACTAATGAAAGTCAAGAAGGTATTGTTTTCCTATAAATATTTTTGTATCCCTAACTTAAGGGTACTGCCATTTTTAAGTACTGATATAATTAAATTTTTGTTATTTTTCTAAATAATGAGTTTCTAATGGAATTTCCTTATTATTATAAAGTATTGCTGCATTTTAGGATGGAATCCATCACAAGAGGATATTTGCGTTAATGAGGTACCGGATTGATAAGCGAAAGAGGGAAGTGAAGGCAAAACAGTCACTGGCTCCTGTTCCATTGAAAGATCCAAACTTCATCCATTATGGCGTATACCTCCTACACACTACTGGTATCATAGAGTAGTGTTTCCCAAAGTGTGGTACGCGTACCCCCAGGGGTACGGGAACAGTTTAGAGGGGGTACACGTTCTTATGCGAAATATCTTGAAATATCTATACAAACGAAAATTTCAAAAAATTTTATTTAAAAACAAATCTAGCCATGAAAATTTACTATTACGTATTTTTCTATTGGCTGCTTTTTGCAGAGCTGCTGGTAATAATTAGTGATGTCAACAGCCAGTTGTGATTTTTAACTCTTGGGCAATTTTTTTATAGTAAAAAATACATTGTTTTTTTATTAGTGGCACGCAGAGTTACGAAAAATTTAGAAAGGTTTCACAAAAGTCATAAGTTTGGGAAACACTGTCATAGAGCATCCCCTGGTACCCAGTTGGACATTAGCAACCCTGACTGCTTTGATCAGATTTCCCTACTTACAAAAATTACAGTGTTCAACCAGCTTCACCCAAACATATTCTCGTCTGCCTTGGACTATCTGAGGTGGATCGTACCTCAGATCCCCTTTTCGTTGTGGGTTTTCTTGCGATCAGCGATCTTCAAGAGCTTATCTGAGACAATTCAGATAAAGAGGATAAGCAGCAGCATCATTTTAAGATAAAGCTATTTAAATCAGTGTTTGATGCTATTAACCGTTTTACAATTATTATTTTTTTGAGCAAATTGCATTATTATACTATTATAAATTAGAGATAAAGGTTTTCGTTAGATGATTTAGAGCTTAACAATCAGCTTCATGCCCAATGTAATGCATGCACAAAGAGTATTCAATATATCCGTCAGTGTTAGTAAGCAGAACTATTAAATTTTGGTTGTGAACTCACCAAATATGCTATAACAATGTACTTTTAATTTTGAATGTAATTTTAAAAAAATAATTATTTAGAAAAAGTATTTATGATTACAAACAGTACATATGTTCACAAATAGACTTTGTTAAAACTAATAATCAACGGAATAAGAAATTTATAGCATTATTAAAAATGCAAATATTTAATCAAATGCTCAAGATGTAATAAAATATTTTTACCTTAATTGTAAAATATTTTTACATCGAACAAATACAGCACCAAATATTTTTTTTAACAATTTTTCTTTTTGCTAAAATATCATATAATTAATAAGTTCAGTGCAATAGCCTTTTGTAGAGGTTACGGAGCTTAAATCAATCACGCAAAAGAATAAACTAATCCCATGCATGAGCAGCTGTATATTCCAAGCATGCTCGCTACAAAACGATATCTCTGAACATCTTCTAAATCCCAACATCCCGCCGTGATATGGAGAGTAGGCCAAAATTATGGGAGATTCTCAGATCACAGACTTAAAGCTTTCGGGGGTTATGGTCCCCTTTTATGGGAAACCTGCTCGAAGTTTATGCCTGTATTTTGGCGACAGCTGCTAAGATATGGCAATGACGTGCCACGCTTGCATATCCCGTGATATCAGTAAACCATCCACTAGCACGCAAGACCACGTGATTCACTCAGCCTATCATCGACTAAAAAAAAAATGAAACGGCTTTAATATTCATATTCACGGAATAAGATTAGATGTCTTGGAATTAATGCTATGTTATTTTTGGTGTTATATTTCATTTATATAGACTGACTTGCTTCATGTATTCAGAAAAAAAGTAGTGAATTTTAATTGAATGGATTATTTTTAATTAAAAATTTCACATTGATATTGTTTTTTCTCACATTTGTTTTTCTCAAGAATAAAAAATTTTAATTCGAACTTATTGTAGAAAGTACGGGGATAGTCTATCAAGATAAGGATCCAAAAAATTTCAAATTGAATTTTATTTGCCCCACAATTTATTAATTTATTAATCTATTCTAAATTATGCAACCTTACACATTTCGTGGTCGATTTATTTTTGTGCTTTGTTCGTTTGTTCTTTAGTTTTAAAATGTGAAATATCATAATAAATTTATCTACATTTCTTATTTTCAAATACCAATTAAAATATTTAATTATTTAAAAATAAATTTCAAATGTATTTAAAATAAGTGTGATAATACACACTTTTTTTATTGTTTAAACAGCAAATCATTTGCGTAAAATTATAACATAATATAGCTCATGTTAGACTTAAATACTTTTCATTTGATTGAAATCAGATTATATTAATACTTAAATATGTTTAATTTTAGTCTAAAATTTTTTAGTATATATATATATATATATATATATATATATATATATATATATATATATATATATATATATATATACTACAAAAATTTTTGTGTGTGCATGTCCCGCAGTGGACTGATTATAAAAAGACGGTTCTCAGTAGAACATAGAAGCAAAGCATCACTGGCTTCTGTCAGCAAGCGGGAGGGGGACCACTTTGATCAGTATGCGAAGGAACCGAGGGTGCTCGGTACCGGTCCTTATTAAATATTTCTGCTGTAAAGTGCTAGACTTCGTACGCAAGTCTTCGGACTACCATAGGAGGGGATCCTTCCTCTTTGCAGAGGAAAAAAATTGCGATTGCATCTCTTCAGATCATCCTGAGGGATGTTTCCCAGACCGTCGCCAATAGCCCATTATGCAGCAGTAGTGCGATGTAAATGACGTACCTACGTATATATATATTTTTAGATGAATAACTTTTCTGAAGCAAAGGTTAAAATTGTTGAACTTATTCTTATTTAGTTATTGATTTATTAAAAAAGGTTGCTGTTGATTTAAAGAGTAAAGAAATTTAAGACATTTTGATTTCAGATACAAACAATTTTATAGCATTTTTAATTCATATAAAAGCTTAAAAACTAATGATATAGATAATAAAGGCAATTGATTATGAATGATACGTTCTTACTGTTTCCCTAAAATTTAAAACTTCTTTAGCAACACTTCTACAGTTAATGACATTTTTAATTATTTTTTAGAAAGAAAAAAAGCTGATTTTCAATTTTTTCGTTTTTTTGGAAAAAAAATAATGTGGTTTCGTATAGCCGTAAGGTATACAAATAGTTTTATTTTATTTTTAATTAATACATAAAAGCGTAAACACTATATATGTAGATGAAGATAATTGATTACGAATATTCTTTTTTTATTGCATCTGGGACTTTTCTGAATATGTAACACGAAAAAAAATAATTGCAATCCCTCTTATTGTTAAGGGATTTCATCTCAAGTCATTAGTTGTCACTTATAGCGTGATTAGAATATTTGATAAGAAACTATCGCTCAAAATTTTGGGGGCTTTCGTGCTGACAAATGATGGCGGTGAAAGACCGTTTTCTCCGGGATTGTTAAAATGGATCATTATTCTTTTACGTGATCTAGTTTGGTAAATTTATCTTCGAAAATAATTACCAATATTTGCTTAACTTTATTCTTAACAGTGTATCAACAGTTCCTGGTAGTAAATATTATAATATGAATGGCTTATAAATATTGTATACTATGTTCAAAGCTTCTTTTAGATAATTTTTTTTTGCATTTTTCTCAAAAGGCTATTGTAGCCTTAATTTCTTTAAAGTTGTTTTATTTTTCGCCTATCCCCCCTTATCTCGAGAACTTTTTTATCAGTTATAAAATTCGTTCATCCACTGATATTTCTGAACGAAAAATAATTTTTTTGCAATCCGTTATTTATTTTTTATTTTTTTCACTTATACATAACCGTAAGGTATACAAATTCTTACACCATGTTTTCGTAAATTTGCAGAGCAAAATGCAAAATTGGAGATATCTGTCGAATTGTTCTTGAGAAACCAAGTTTTAATAAGATCGATTTTTAAAAATAATCGATTTCTTGGTAAATATTTGACCTACTCCGTTAAAATGTTGTATTTTACCTTATAAAATTGCATCCTTTAAAAATGATATAAAAATTGCATACCCTACTTTTAAAAATTTGGTCGACTATAATTAAATACAATAAAAAATAACGAGGAATTATTAGAACTTATTTTTGGTGTGGAAATATCTTTGCACAAACGAATTTTATAATTATTTGCAAAAAGTATAAATTTGGTTGAAAATGTTCTACTATGGCAAAACACGCAAACAAAAATTTTAAAGGGTCCAAATTTTCGACCGATTTCCTAACCAAATTATTGGGACCAAATTTTCAAATTTCATTTTAAAAGTCAATGGTATGTATAAAAGGATATGTTTATTGAGATAAAGTACGTTTTCGTATCTAATTTCGTAATTTAAATTGCATATTTGAGGTTACTCCATGAACCATTTAGTTCTACACTAAGAAAATAATCATGTTCAAAAGTCCCAAGATACGATAAAATTCACCATATTTCAGGCTCTATTGGAACGCAAAAAAGGAACGTATATTTTACCGTAGAGCATTGTTAATGATTTTTGTAAAATTAACAGTAAAATATGCTTTTATAATATGCGCTAAAATTCGATAAATGTGGTTAAATTTGATAATTTTATCATAAAACATTAAGAGCAATCTATAAAAATAATTTATTCGGTTAAATTTATTTTTCAGTTTTGTATTTTTCACGAAACGCGTGGTAGTAAGAACTGCATGATTTTGAAGACAAGAATTTCTGATAAATCACTACCATATAGATGAAAAAATTACCAAATGAATTGTTTAAATACCTTATATATTTCAGCATTATTACCACATTTATATTTTTTTCAACCAGAAATGGCTTAGCATACATCACTGTAATATATAACTAGACTATAACATTGCAACGATAAATAGACTTTTTTTCTGCCTCAGTATGGGGAAATCTGATCCTTAGATTAGAAGTTACTCAGGGTGCCCTATTTTTTTCCTCACTGTATTGGCTTATAGTCTAGACCTAGAACAGCACATCGTATTGGCTCGTAGTTATTAAACTGCAAAAACTACAAAGATTACAAAACTACAAAAGTTATCTAAAGACAAAACACCATTTATTGAGCCATATAGAGTTTGGTGACCAGTTTATCGTTCATGTTTGAGATTTCAGAAACATAAATCTTTGTTATAATTCAAAAGCACATTTCACTTAAACCCATTCCTTGTTTATGTCCAGACTGCATTTCCGCAATAATAAGTGTAACTGTAGTATAGGTTTTGCAAATTCGTTGTTGCTGCTGTTGATCTGTTTAACACCGAAACTTGCCACAAAGCTGTCATTTCAAGGGTTTAGAAAATCATTACCAATCCTAAATTTGGTTGGAAGCGTAACATATGTAGATATATATGCATATTTGGCAAAATTGGAATTATATAAACAAATTTGAAAATGATTCGATTTTAATTTAAAAATGTATAATGTTCATTTAAAAAAGTTAAATAAAAGTGAAATTTTATAATTATATCGGGTTGTTTTATAAAATACTTCAAATTTATAATGTGTCACAAATTATTGGCTTTAACAAAATTTTTATTATACTTGCATGTATTTTTTTACAGAATATAATCCTTATTCAAAAATGTTTTTGAAAAATTATGTATATTTTAAATTTTTAATATAATTTGGAATATTCTACAAGTATGGTATACTTTTTTTATCTATCATTAGTACATATAATAAGTATAGTGAATGCTTTTTCCTCTACTTCTTAGTATTACCATAGTAGCTAATATTTACAAAATAAAACGTAGTAAAAAGTTTTTTATTTTGAAAGTGTGTTTTTTATTTGATATTAAATTTTTCGATATTTTAATGCTTTTTTTAATAAATTTATCAATAGAAATGTTTTCGAGAAAATATTTTTCTAATCAAATAACAGATACATTATTAATAAGGAACTTTAATTTTTTTGTTTTCAGATTTATAATTTTAAAAGGAAAGTAATAAAATCTTATTAGTTTTATTAAATAAAAAGATATCATTCATATGTTTTAATGTATACTCATATGTTATATGTGATAATAATACTCTTATTATAACATATCAAAATTAATATAGATAAATAATGTATAAATAATACATATAGGTTATAGAAACTTTTTTCATATTTAATCAATATCAATTTCCTTTTCCGCATACATTTGGTTTTTAACTTAAAAATATAATAGATTGCATAAAATAAAATAAAAATATTGTGAAGCTTAAAAAATGCGAAATTGCACACGCTAAAATAAAAACAATATCTTTAATATTTTTTTAATAAAGCAACAAAAAATTATGCAGAACGTAGTAAAACCTTATAAAATTTAAATGCCACGAGAAATAAATCCAAATCCACATGCCTTTCTCTTAGAAGTTATATTATAATAGAAAACGCTTTTACCACACAATTTTATTATTTTCTCCACAGCCATTATTTCGCCGGCTTCGTGAGTGAATGCAAAAGCGAAAGAAATATATTTTAAAAGAATAAAGTTATATCTCTTTAGAAACACTGCTGCTGAAAAACTCACTTACTAAAAGGAAAGACATAAATTTTCGAAAAGTTAAGCTACAAAGATATGGCGAATAGAAAGCTAGGATTTGCATATTTATTTATAATAAAATTCATAAACATGATCCTTTCTGCATTTTCCTATTTTTAGAATAATTTTTTATATTTCCTATTTAAAAAGCGTGCATGATCTTTTACAACTTCAAATGTTTTGCTTAAACGTGTTTATAATTAAGCAAATATCAATACAATTTAATATATCCCAGTATACGATGTTATTGATTTGAAAAAAATAAATGTAGCTTTTTGAAGCTTTTTATTTTCCGTTTTTTTTAATGAAATTTATGTGAATAATACCAAGATTATGTTACTATTGCTCAGTTTTTCAAAACTATTTTCGATAAGAAAAACATTAAAACCTTTAAAATCATTACTTTAAGTGTATTGGAATAGTAATTTTTAAAACTACAAAATTCTCAAAAACTAATTTATTGTTTATTTTTTTATAAGTTTTGTAAAAAAATAATTAACAATGAGGAATTTAAGGGAGAAAGAATTAAATTTAACATGAACGTAAGAAAGAACTATTGATTTTTTTTTCTCCTCCGGACATCAAAAATAATTAGTCAGAGCTTAGAAAGTTTTTCTTTATCACTGAAGTAAGGGTCTGAAACATATATTGTGCATAATTTTTTTGCTTCATTTTGCATTTGTTTCTACAAGACATTACGAGACGTCTATATTTAAGTTTGGTGAAGAAGAAGGACCAGCGAGGAAACAAATGTGAATTAAATTTAAAAACTTAAATTATTTCTTTTAGTTTATTGAAACAATTGCAGCATTTTATTTACTGAAATCTGACTTGACATTAATTTCTCTGAATTCTGAACAGAAAAGAATTAAGTTCCTTAAAAATATTTTTTTTAAAAATTATAATTGTTAATTTTTACAGATCACCAAAAACTCAGTAATTTTTAACGAAACGATTTGATAATCATATGGTAAAATTAACAATAAAACATATTTTTATAGTATATGGTAAAATTAGGTAAATGAAGTACATATGTTGACTTTATCATGTCAAATAAGAGTTTGGCATAATGTCCACTTATCCGGTTAAATTTAATTTATTTTTATACGAATACATTTACTTTTCAGTTTTGTATTGTAGTAAGAACTATAATTTTAAAAACCAGAATTTAGGTTAGATTTAGAAATTTCCAAAAGAGCGGTTTAAATATAATATATTTTGGTTTTATTTTCCAGAATTAATTTTTTTTATTACCAGAAATGACATTACCATAAAGCATGGTAATTTTATCAGAATTTTTATTCTTGTAAAATGTTTACAAACGAAAAATTAAATTAGTAAATTAACTCAGGAAATCATACCGAAGCAGAATTTTAATAGAGCTGCAGTCAATTTATTTTATAAACTCAAAATGTCTGTAAAATATGTGACGTATTATCACTGTACAATAAAAAATAAAATCACCCAGTTTGAAAAGCATTGAAACAACGCGAAATTCTTGATTACGTAGATAATGTTTAATTTCTTCATTAAATTAATCGCGCGTGCACATTTTAAACAAAGACTACGAATAACATTTTTAATGGTTTCCTTATTTTACTTCAAAGGAGCTCCATAAAGAACTGGATTTAAATCATTTTGACGGTTCTTATGGTTATTAAATCTCCTCATTCCAATTAATTAGTTCCTTATCTTCATTTTCCTCACACAATAACAACAATGAGCATTGTAATCCTTCCGATTCATGATAGTGCCATTAAGGAAGTTACTGCAGAAGGAGAAGTTGTTGCAGAGACATGGCAACACACGTCGATGAACAAACCATTACTCACGGTTGGAAGGAAAAGAACAATTAAATCATTCCGATGCCACAGCTGCAAAACGTCAGGAACACGTGTTTAGTGTCTCCTTCGGAAATTAGAACAACTTGGGTAGGCTAACCCTTTCGGAAACGATGTTTTTTTCTGCTTTTTTTTTAGATTAGGAACAGAAACAATACGTGAGAACAAAGTTGTAGATAACAGTAAAAGATATTGAACATTTCTCATTATTAATGAATTATTAATGATTATTATGGAATTATAAAGGGTTATTACGGAATTATTAATAATTATCATGGAATTAGTGATTAATATAAAATTATTAATGATTATTATGGAATTATTAATTATTGTTATTGAATTAATGATTTTATGGAATTTTAATGATTATTATGGAATTATTTATTATTGTTATTGAATTAATGATTTTATGGAATTTTAATGATTATTATTGAATTATTAGTGATTGTCATTGAATTATTAATGATTTTATGACATTTTTAATGATTGTTATTGAATTATTAATGAATTTATGACATATTTAATGATTGTTATGGAATTATTAATAATTATTACTGAACTAATTATTAGTATTATTGAAAGTTTAAATTAGCATTCATTTATTACTTCTGAAATAAATATGATACAAATTGAAAATGCATATTTGTTCACATTTATGTAAATTAAAAATTTTTTTAAATAAAAAACTAAGTTTACATCTTACAAAAGATTTCATCTAGATTAAATTAATGAAATTTATTTAAGTCAGTGTAAATAGTTTGCAAAAAACAGTAAGGTACTATAAACCAATTATGGTAAAAAAAAGTTCCTATCGGGATTATGAATATTTATTTAATCCATAAAAGTGTATTATTTTGTTATAAAAAAAATTTATTCCTCTCTTCGTAGCATTAAAGGAGCAATATTAAAAATCTTATAATTATTAGGAAATCAAATATCATTTTGGCAATTCTAATGTTTTTTTATACTTAATAATCACTCATTATTAAAAACAGAAAAAAAAATTGTTAATTTTTCGTCCTCAGTAAAATAAATTTTCAGAACTTTTAAGATTTTTTTTACCTTTCATTCATCAAAGCAATTATTTTTATCATTAAAATGTATTTATATTATTTGCAAAATATGTTAACATGAGATTTATTTTTATATAAATTTTAGAAGAAAAAAAACAATCACATATTTATTAGTTTAAACACATACACATGCGAAAAATATCAATTATTTCATATTTAATTGCTTTAATTTATTATATTTCTTATACATTTATTGTGTGTCTGAGTCTTGCTCTTACAATTACAGAGCCGTTTTTGCTAGCGTCCTGACATTTGAACAGTGGGTGAAAGGGTAACTTTTTCCCACGATCCTTTAAATCGTTCAAAAATTTCAATTAAATCGTTCGGTAGAAGCGTTTGAAGCTGGAATTTTCCCACTGGTTTGAATCTAGCTATTGATAAAAATTATGAACTGTAATATTTAAAGATAATCCATTGTAACGTCACCTCGACGCTAAAAGTTTCTCCTGGCCTGACTGACCCATGCTCCCTCCAGCAGAAGAAAATGGTTAAGTTTATAGCGTAGATTTGAATAGATCTAAAAAAATGGAAAAAGAAAATACTTCTCTGAAAGTAATTAGTTTCATTGTTAAGATATTTCTTCGTTTTGATAAAAAATATTCGAAATTCGCGTTTAAACATTTTTTTCATTCTGTGCAGTTTTGTAGAAATATAAAATTGTATAATCAGTTGCCATTTTTTATATTTCAGATTATAGTTCTTTAATACGTAAAAGGTGTCTCAGTAATATTTTTATTTATGTCAGTTTATTGAATTCCCTTCTATATTAAATTCTAAAAAAGAAAAAAAATCTTCATTATTACTAAATCTGGGAATTTTTTTTTTTTTTTTTAGTTTACAAGGAGTAATGATGCATGTCCACCGAATAAATAAGTGTCTTACTATTATGAATATCTGTAACATTGAAATAAACTTTAGAACAAAAAAATGCTTAGAAATTAAAATATTTAAGTCAAATCGTAATTTCCTCTGCAAAAAGCTCTTTTGTCTTCATCAACGCACGAAATCTTTACAGAATTAACATCCAAGTATTTCATAGAATTAAATAGAACATACAAGTATAACATACAAGTATTTCATAGAACTTAATAGAACTATAAGTTAAATTAACGAGTATTATTTTTAATCAAATTCACAAAGAACTTTATAAATTTAATTAAAAATAATACTCATCAATTTAACTTTTAATTAAGATTTTTTTCTTAGCGTGGCGCTAAAATTATTTGGCCCCAGAGAAAATTTGTTATTGACAATGATGTTGCTGATTATCAAGAGTTGGCCTCTAGTAGCAGCATCATACAAAAAATGCAATTAATTTTTATTTCAATAGGAGGAGCTACTAAAAATTTATTTTCCACAACATGATAACATAAAGCTAAGGAGAAGAGAAACGTACAATATTAATTTATTTTTAAAGAAAAATAAAATATTTTAGATTTATTAATCGTTTCTATGTATGTCTCTCCTTTTTGTTTGTAATTATTCAATAAAGATCAATTTAGTGATTAATTACTCTTCACCCAGTATGAAAATCTTATATTTAATTTGCTTTTTTTTATTTGTTATAGTCAATGTATTAATTTATATTATAATAATATTTGTAGTAAAAGCTATGTTTTTATCAACCGAAAGTAAAAATATAACTTTGAAATCAACAAAGATTTAGGCATAAAATTAACTAATCATCAACAGTGTCAAAAACATTATAAATGAAGTGGAATTATAATGCTGTTTAATTTTTTCTTCTACAAGAAATATGGATAATAGGAATATTTTTGTCGCTACATTTCATGAATGGTAACAGACTCAAAATTATGTTTTATCTTCATTAAAAGTGAGTCTTCATCAGAAGCTTGGGTAATTAACATCTGATTTCATGTTCTTCATCAGAATTATAAGTATTTGTTGAAGTTTTATGAATAATTTTGCCATTAAGTTTAATCATTTGAAATGGAAATAAAATTTTGTCTTTTTTTTCTGCTTTAGAAAAAATAAATGATTTTCGACTGTTTTGCATGATTATTTCTCCAGTTAAATTTATTCTTCCCAAACACAATTAAAAATTACATTATGTTTTCAATATGGTTATTATACTGCATTATGTTTATGTATTTATTTTATTCCCTATAGAAAAAAGAAAAAAAAAATCGTTTTTTATTTCACCTTTCAGAATAAATAAATTTTCATCAATAACTGTTACTAAAATATTTTTTTTTTACTTTTCAATAAGAAATACTTTGATGTACAGTGCACAAAATAAAAAAATGCCATCACCCTGAACAACTTCTGATCTAATGTTTATTTTCACGTACTAGGACTTAATCTTTATGGTTCAAGATCCTAATTTTAAACATTATTTATATAATTTTAAATAAGAGTAAACGGTGCTTTAAATAAGGAAGTGAGGCAAAAAATCATACTTTCTCGGAATAAACACTTCTTTTTTTCCGATGAATTTAGATTTTTGATCCTCGAACTTTCGGAAAGGGTAACCGCAATTTGGAGATTTAGGCAGGACAGCGATTGAAAGTTGGGACCCCTTAACATTAATATTTCGTTTTACGTATTTCGCTATTTCTAGAAAACTTGTTAATTAAAAATGCTTAGCACACAAGAATAAAAAATTTATCCAAAACTAAAAATACATGTAAGAACTAATTTTCAATAATTATTCATGGTTTTTGATACATTTATTCTATAGCAGTCATATGTCTTGAATATTACGGTGCATAAATTTTTAGATTGTTTAAAAGTAATGACATTTTAAATTTATTTTTTATTTAACAATTGTCATTTTTTTTTGCATTACAGACGTTTAATCGGAATATTGTTGTTTATCTTCATAATAATGAAGCATAAATACACAAGTGGGCGACTTTTGTGCTAAAATACAAACTAAGGCAAACAACGTTAAGGAGCATATAAATATTTTTGTGCTCTTTTGTTTACCTTACTTTGTAATAATGAAGTAGTTTTGTAGTTTCTAAAATAATTTGCAACATTCATTCATACCTGTCAAGCCATATATAATTATTCTATTATTTTATTCAAACAAATAATTAACGCCTCAGTATTTGCATGTTTTCAAAATTACAAAATTATAATAATTATTTAGAAATAAGGTAACTTAGTAAATTTGTTCAAGAATATAACCTTACATTTAAATCTAAAATAAACCAAATTAACTTTAAATCTAAGAAAACTTTTGAAAAAGACAAAAAATGCATGCAAAATTCTCGAGTATGCATGTACGGATGGGTCATGTGACTTAACTATATGAACTACAACTGAGAAAAAAACAGCTAAAAAGTGACTTGTCCAGAGCTTCACGGTGCCAGTTTTCTATTATTTTCTACAAACCATCACCATCAAATGATTTGAATGACCTTTTCTTAAGATATGCTTAAAAATAGTGGGGAGATAATGTTTATGCCTTAAATAAAAATTTTCTTTTCACTTGAGTATTACTGCTATTCTTTTATGGAACGCTTAAAGAATATTTACGATTCATAACTCATAATTTTAATGACGATACAAATGCTTTAATTCATGAAAGGTATTAGTTAGATACGTCATATTTCCCAGAAGGCATTTACTTAGAAACTCTTTTACTTGAAGTCCTTTTACAATCTCAAGTTTGTTTAATTAATTAGAAATTTTAACTGAGTGGAGATTTTAGAGAATATGGTAGAAACTCTGCTATCGGAAATGGCTGAGGAAAACTTTTAATTAACTTTATTCCAAAAGCAGGAGATCTCCTTTTCCTGAAATCAAGCCGCCATTTCCAGATGGAAGAGACCATTTTAGTTTGTTATGTGCGGAAAAAGAGGATACTTGGGAATCACGAATAAACTAGAAAATGTTTGATTGCTATGCACACTTTCTCCGATTACTCGAGTGTTCATTTGGATGAACATTAAAGATAATTACTGGATTTTCTTGAAAGAGTTGGATAAATTAGCAAAACTTGTAGTAAGATAGCGTTAAATCTTTTAAGATATTTCAAGATGTCCAATGAATGGTTTTGATTTCAATTAATTGTGAATTTTAAGTTGAGTTAGAGAAAAGAAGCTGGAGATTTCAAGTAGACACATAATATTCTATTTTGAACTGTTTTTTAGTATTAATTTTCTTAAAGGAAAATTTGAAATAAAATGTCTCAAAACACTATGATGCAGTGATTTTAAAGGAGTAGGGGAAAAAGGAAAATAGAGTAAATAAAAATTAAGCTTTTATCTCTTTCAAAACTTAATTTTTTTCAAAATTTAAACTCAACTTTTATTTAATTTTAAACGAAAATTTAGATAAATTTTCTAACATTTAGAATTCTTTTATACCCAACTTTAACATGTATTATGCAAAAACATTGCATTCCAATCAATCTTTTAATGAACTCAAACAAAAAAATTAAAATAGGTAAATCTATTGTCATCATTTTAAAGATTTTAATACTCTATTGAAAATGAATCAAATAATAGTTTTTAACTTTTCTTACCCGAAACGCTTTTTTCGAATCTTTGCACTAGAATGGTATTTTTTCCTTGAAATCTGAGAAAAAAAGTATAGTCGAAACTATCATATTGGAAAGTTTACCGTGTTTTTGGCTCTATGGAAACACCAAAAAATCAGGTAATTTTTGCCAGACACGTTACTTATATTCAGTACTCCTTATTTATCAAAAAAAAAATTCTCTTTAGAGATTTTTTTATTTTAGAACATTAATTTTACTTGAAACTTATTTTATTCACATCAGATGATCAGGTTTACTGATGGATCTTATATACCCACACAGAATAATTTTAATGAGCATAATTCTTCAAATAATAGTGATTAATTTCAATGGTATTTAAAAAATTAGGACTATTAAACACAGAGAAAAAAGTATGGTCAAAACTAACAGAATATGGTAAAATTTGCAGTGCTTCTTGCTCTATGGGAACACCAAAATTTTCTGTAATTTTAACCAAAATGCTTTGGAAATCTTTGGTGATTTTTGTAAAATTAAAAATAAATATCATTCTATAATATTTGATAAAATTTGGTAAGGATTGAAAAAATTTATAATTTTATCATGACTCCTTAGATCATGGCATAAAAATCATTTATTTGGTAAAATTTAGGTTTCATTTGTATGTTTTTTTGCTAAATGTGTGGATATTAAGAACTATAATTTGGAAAACGAGAATTTACTGTAAACTGTTACCATGCGAACGGAAAAATTTCCAAATTAACGCTTTAAAAATACCATATATTTTTGATTTATTACCAGAAATATTTGTTTTTACCAGAAATGTTTTTACCATACCATGTGTTAAATTTTATTGTTTTATTTTAATGAAAGAAATACGCATTATTCATTCCCTTAAATTTTTCATTCATTAAACATTTGCTGGGAAATTTAGATCCCTTTAAAATTATTGATAATTATTTTTTTTATTTATTACTATTCACTTATAAATTTATTATTCATTTAAAAGTATGCTCTCCTACTACATTCATTGATTTTGTTTTATCTGATTCGAGATGATATAGCTATTTTAGTATGTTTTCCTTTTGTTTAAATAAAATAGAATAGAACCATATGCAAGAACAAATATATTTTTCTCTTTTTTTAATAGTTCACTTTAGAAATAAAAGAGTGGGTAAAAGAAATACGAAGTTAATATTTCATAACAAAAATTACTTTCAGATTGTTCATCACCGAAACTAGCAAATAAATTTAATGATCGGATCCCTAAAACTCGAACAAGTCGGAACATGAAATGGAAATCTTCCAGATAAAAGCTTCTTTCATAAAATATTCATATCGAGGAATTCATTTGAAGGAAATGCATATTTTTAACTTTTCAGGCACATTCAAATGTCCTCTGGTGGTCCTCCAACTGACTTTTATCTTCTGCACTCCATAATGGAAAACAACTCAGGCATGGAACAGCACTAAATTTGAAGTCAGTAACTAGCTGAAAGTGGTGTACTCGTTCCCCATGGACACGAAGCTCCGAGGCCCAACCTCGTCACCTGGCTGATAATTAAGGCTGAGATAGCGAGTGACTCAGAGTCGTGTTGCAATTAAGTTTCGTAGAGATGCGTTATTTGAATTCGCGACTTCCATAAATTTCTTGGAGATGTCACGGGGTTGTTTGGTGGAAGTGAGCGGGACGGGTTCCCCATGCGGGAAATGGAACTCTGTTTGATAGAGAATAGAATGATTTTGCAAGAGTAGCCTTTTTCTTTAAACACTCTCCAGAGTGATATATTTTTCAGCTAACTTGAATGAAAAGCAATTCGGAAGGGAACTCAGCAGATAGAAAGTGAGTGAGATCTGATTACGGTCATCGAGAGTGAGACAGTTAATCATGCGCATACGTGTCGGAGAAAAGTTTTTCGTTAAGTTCTTCAGGACTTGCTATTCAGAATAAGGACAAAGAAAAGAACGTAATTCAGCAGAAAATATTTTACTACATGAATATTTATTTGCTTTTTGTTTTATTGTGAAAATTCGGTCTTGCTAAATAGTGATTTTTAAATATTGAATTCATGTTTTATATTGAATTCATGTTTAATATTGAATATTCATATTAAATTTTGAATTATTCATATTAAATATTGAATTCGAAATTAAAAGTATAAAGAAGAGCAAAGAAAAAATAAAGAGCCGAGAAGGCTCAGTGGTCAAGGCACTGAGCTGTCATGTTGAAGAACTGGGGTTCAATACTCAGTGTTGCCTTAGAGACCATCCAGCTTCAGGTTGACGGGCAACAGCTCGTCTGGGAAGTAAAGGCTTAATGTGTCCAACACTGACCACATTGCCACAACTATGCCGTTTGTTACTAAAATGAGGAAAATTAACCTCTATGACCCTCCCCCTGGCCCATAACGGGCTGTTTCGGGAATACTTTTTTAAGAAAAATAAGAAGCACAGCTAATTGGTTAACATGCAGTTTAACTAAACCTATGTTTGAAAAAAAAATTAGAACTTTCATAGCACTTTTTTAATTCTAATTTTGGATTAGATTTTTATACTTGTTTCCAGCATTCCTTAAATTAAAAATAAATATTCATTGTCAAACTAGAATAAGCTGCCAGCTTCAAATTAGTTTCCAAGGCTAGAAGAGTTCAATCATGAATTTTGCACCCTGAATGTGTATAAACAGCAGATAGACAGGGAAATTTGTCTTGAGTTAGAAAAAAGCAGCCATTAAAGCTCACGAAATGTGGAAATGGGGGAGGGGGGGAGGACAATGCGATGACTCTACAGACCGTTTAAAAGTAGTGTGGACATTTTTAAAAATAAAAAAAAGAAGTCACTGGTTATAAATAGCTACGATCAAACGTCCTGACTCCCCAGAAACAAGGAAAAAGGAGCAAAAAGCTGTGAAAATGGTATGCTTAAACAGGGGATATTAATAGTCAACTATTCGAAAAAATAATCAAAAGTAATTCGAAAAATTACGATAAACTATAGGGATAAATAGAATTGAAAAATTAGTCAAGGGCTTCCTCTTTCGTTGCAATTACACGTCCTACCACAACTTGCTTCTGATCTGCAAGATTATGAAAAACAAAGTTTTATTTTTTTCTAGATCCCAACTACTGCTCAAACTTGCTACCCTTGCAACTTCTGGCTTTTCCCAAGGAATAAAAACCACACTAAAAGGAAAACGTTTGAACATCATTCCAGACATTTAGAGATTAACGACGGAACAGGTGATGGATCTTCCAAAACTAGCTTTGCTTCATGAAATCTATGATTAGCTAAATGAATCCCCAGCAATGCTGATAGTACTTTAAAGGTGATTCATTTAAATCTGTTGTGAATATGTTACTTTGTTCATAATAAAATTGCTCACAACTTCTTTTACCGTACCTCAAAATATCTTTGTTATCTCAAAAATAATTCATTCTAGAGTAAAAAAAGTGTGAAAATGAAGCGTTTTAAAAAGTACTAAAAATTAAGGTACTTAATGTCGTCAGAACGAGCTATGTAAAAGTAATTTAAAAGAGTAAAAAAAGGGCAAAAAAAATTTAAAAATAGAAAACGAAATATATAGTATATCTATTCTAACCTTTAGAATCATAATACCGTTAGTGAAGTCGATAAAATGAGGAAACAGTTGACGGGTTGATAGTTTGTTTATCCCTCCATAAACATATTAAATGTTCAAATATGGTAGATGTGTTAAACAAAATTAATTTCTCTTCGGAATACTGGAAGTTTTTGTTATTTGTTGTCATAGTTCCAAATACAGCTCAAAATTTTCAAATGAGATTCTGATTCGGGTTTAAATAGTAATTTAATCAGAAAACCATATTCTTACATCGAAAGCTAAAAAGTATGGGACTGAAATTCGTTACATTAACTTCTGTACACATTGTTCCACGAAAGAGATGATTAAAATTTTGGATCCACCCATTAATATAAATTTCTTATTACAAATGCATTAGATGGCTCTTTTTCTTTTTCATTACTGCTTTCAGTAATGAAACATATTATGAATTATTAGCTACATCAATTTTTACTTTAAATGTGTTACATCGTTTATGTTATAAATTTAATATTATTTGTAAATATTTAATTACGAAACGAAAAATAACATGAATAATACAGAGGGTGCTTAAATAATATGAGAACTGCAGCATTTTCTTTTTAATAAAGAATAATTTTGAAGACTTACCACCTTTGTTTCAAAGGATATAAAATGTGTTCTTACCTGTAAAAAAAGAAGAAAATTAATTTATTTACGAAAAATAAATAACAAGTGGCTATCAGTATTATAGCCATGTTATTTTTTAAGAAAAAATGAGTGCTTTTTTATTAAAAAGTAAATAGATATTTATGTAAAAACCAAATCAATTTAAACTAAACCATTTTCAAGAGTATGAGATTATACATTTTTTAGTACCACAAGATTTAGTTTCAGTGATCGAAAACAGATCTAAACATTCTATATCTATTCTCACATTCCGTATCAGGAACGCATATGATATGCATAAAATATAATACTCTTATGTTTTTTCAAAACAAAATTGCGATAAACATAGTAATGTTGAAAATAGCAAAGTTATTTAAACAAAAAAAGTCTTGAATGCATATCCTGGAGATGTATTTCAAGTGTTTGGGGTCTTGAAAAGTTTTGCTATAAAAACATTCATAAGTGTCCATATTTAAAAAAAACATCACCATTAAATTCAATTACTTATAGCATCGTGATGCGAAAAACGTATTGAATTCAATCAAAAACTAATAAGTTCATTCTTAAGATACATTGCTCTTAAGATACATTGTTCACAAATAAATTTTAATCATTTAAAGATAGTTACTATCTTACTACTTTCTGAGTACAAAAAAAAAAAATTCATTTTAGTTTATTATTTCTATTTTTATAGCACTTTATTTTTCTCTTTATCCGTACAACACTCAGTACAAAGAAACATTTGAGAGCTCCGCTTACGAAAGAAATTTGCGAGAAGCCCATGGGAATACATGATAACATCATGGTCTTTGTAGACGCTTAAAAATTGGGACACATCCAGTTTCTGCAACAAAAGTGTAACTTGTGCCTTTCCCTGACTTCGTAATGCATACATGTATGAATAACGCATTGGTATGTAGAGTGAGCGCTTTTTATGGTAAAGTAACTTGTTCTATTTTGAAATGCAGAAAGGCACATTTCCCATCACATATTGACGTAAAGCTACATCAGAAATGTTTAGAATACATGTATGTATTTTCTGCGGTGCCTACTTCCAAATACGATACGCTACGTTTTACTCTCTCTTTCGAAATAAGAATTATATTTATTTCTCCACAAAAAAAAAACGGTTTCAAGACCTCTTCTTGCTTGGTATTTTCTTTTTTTCCCTCAAATACATATTTATTACCGTAACTCTGTAGATTATATTTTATATGACCTATACGAATGTTGCCTGGAAATGCTTGATACATGATTGTAAAAATATATAATGATTAAAACATTTCATGAAATATTAGTTTAGATGTTTTTTTTGTTTATTGCTTTAATCCCTGTAAATTTATAAATATTAATTCGTTTTGTGTGTTTTCACAATATTTGAAATGATAGACTATAGCTGTTGACCAAAAATTTTACGGACATGAGAAATTTAAAAGACATTGCTCAAAATGCTTGCAATTTTAAATACATATAAAAAATATGTTGTGAATACGATTCAAATACTTTACACCACACGAAAGCTGTTAATTTTAACTAAATAATACTTCAATTGTGTGAAATTTTATATTATCTACAAAAATTCTATTCAATTTGCTACATAATTATTTTAAATTCTTGACTGTATTTATGATTAAATGCTTGTAGTAAGTTAGTGAATGTACTAAACTCGTACTCGTAAAAGACAAAATTTATTACTCGTAAGTTTATTACTCGTAAGTTTAACGATATTTTTAAGAACTAGTAGAGACGAATTGTCCTACTTTCAAATCGAGTTATTGCATTAAAATAAACCAAAATATGGATCTGATTTAATAAACTTTAATATATTAATGCATGATCTAAAATATTCAATTGATTTAGAAATTCTTTAAGAATAACTTAGAATTCGAGCTTCGAATTCTTCCTAACTAAGAATTTGAGCAGATTTGCCAATACCCAAATCATATCAAATATCCAGAATTTGTCGGTGCTCCAAACTTATTATTAAGATCCCTACTCGCGCTTTTATCAAAACCCTTCGTTATAAATGTGTGGTTGTAGTACGTCGAAGGGGCCGGACAGACCGATGCCTGATATGCAATTAAAGTGCCGATGGAGATTACAGCTGTGCATGATATCCGGTAACGGGGGGTGGGGAGCAATGGAATTGGTCAGACACATCCCCAAACCTCTATCTCGGGTATGACGTACCCGCATTACTCCAATAGTTTAATCAGCTCAAGTCCAGAAATTGGAGAGGGGGGATGCGAATGAAGAGCGAGGCCGGATAGATACCAGCAATCTCCCGGACCCTGAGTAATTTCATTTCGTAGAGACCAGATACTTCCGAGCGGGAAAACGAGATCAGAGAAGTACCCCGTTCCACCCGGAATATTGCCCATTCAATTCCAATTGAAATTGAAACGGGAGATGTGGGAGAGGTAGGGTGTATTCCTTCTGAGACGATAATTTATAAAAGGGTAAACGAAGTGGATAACTAAAGCGTTTTGCTGTTGGCCCATTTCCGGCCCTTAAGCGAGCCTTTGAGTAGATTTGTTCAGGTTACGTCTGTGCTGGTTTGAGTCGACACTGAGATTAAAGGTATTGACACTTTGAAAGCCTTTTGATTATGTGTGTGTTGATTCGTGATGTTAAATATAATTTTGACAAATGAAATTTGTAAAAGGAGATAGTTGTTAATGTTTGAGAAGAGAAGAACCAATGGAGCAAAATTATCTCGTCAGCATAGGCTCCCCATTATAAATAATTCAGGTCACAATATGCTGTGAAATAACGATGTACTTACATAATAGTAAGGGGTGAGATAATTGTTTAAGTTAAAAACTTCAATAATATCTAATTGCTTAAAAGTAACTCTAAGGTCTACCAATGAAGCTAAATTATATTGCGTCTCGACAGCATGGGGTTTCCTTTATAAATTATTCAGCTAACAATATGCGGTAAAATGACGATAGTTTACATAATAATTACTCGTGATTATTGTTTAACTACAAAATTTTAATTACATTTCATTGTTTAAAAAGGATTCTACCAATAAAGTGAAATTACATTTTTAGTTTTCAGTGTGGTTTCTATTATAAATTATTTAACTCTACATAAGCTGGTAAATAACGATATGTTTATGTTATAGTAAGGGTCATTAATGCTTATTTCTTATGTTAAAAATTTAAAATATGTGAATGGCGAAAACATGAACTCCTTAATTTTTAAGAAAAAATAAAGATTGTAGAAACATAGATAAATAACTTTATATTTCATTATTTTTTAACCTACAAGAAGTAGGATCTAAATGTGTACTTCTTTTTTAACGAGCACTTATACATATATCATATTATTATATTAACAAATTATGAAAAGAGATAATTAAATATAAAACAAAGATATCATGAACAAATCATGACTTATATATGATAATGAACTTTTAATTACAAGAAGATTTCATTTTGGTAGACAAATTTAAAACTATTAAACGTGAATTATAATCTTGAGACGATAAAGTGAAGCTGAATAGATGAGAAGAAAAAAGAGCGCCTTTCGTTCACAAGATCCTTTAAAAAAGCGATTTAATAACAGTGGGATTATTTTAAGTTATTGATACGTTTGTTATGATAAGTGACAATCTAAAAGAAAGTAATTTGTGATGCATGACAATCAATATATAGAGACTCTCGGTGGTTCATAGAGCTCTTGAATCCCAATGACGTGACACAAGTTAGAATTCCGGCCATGAATAGTTAATAAGAATTCTTCTCCTAGTGACCAAAAACATTGCTAACATATGTATGGATTAGAATCCCCTTGTCATCTGGCTAACCCTGAGAGATTTTCGTGGTATCCATGTAACACAAAAGCAAGTTAATTCCCTCAAAAGGTCATCAATGAACGTTAGTTTGTCCCAATGATTGGTTCAGGAGCTCCGTTGTCTTCTGGTTCAAAATTATTAGCGTAAGCTCAGAATTGGGTCAGCTGTTAATTGCCGGTTATAAAGAAAAATAAAATCAACTCAATAAAATAGATGCTATAAATGATTTATAATCGCAACAAAACAAAATGGTGTAATGATATGAAACATCTGTTTTCTGCTTAGTCTGACCATAATTTTTAAAAAATAAACCATAAGCAGGAATTAATTCTAATAGCAGTTAATGGTAAGTTATCGATATAATGGAAGTTATAGATATAAAGGAAGTTGAGATATTATTATTAAGGAAGTTATAGTTATAGATATTAATTAATTATCTATTTTATTTTGACATCAGAAATAATTGAAATTGTTAAAAAAGGATTTAATGTTAAAAAACCAAATTTTTTTTTATAAAGAACATCCTCTTGGACTAAAATTCCTGATGTTAAATAAGAGAAGAAAAAAATCACGATACGCAAAAGTAAAATGTCGGAATAAAAACTCAACCTATTAAATATAACTCGGAATCGGTGAAAAAAAATACTTTTGTTGATTATTGAATATTAAGTCGAACAATAATTGGTTCAATAAATCTTAAATATCCATTAAGCAGTCAGCTCCACACTCAAAGGTCTGCAACTATGAAATAAAAGATCTATGCCCGTTTTTCCCACGGATTTCTCATTTATCTTCTCGAACATTGTCGATTGAACATTTGTTCTCCAACTATTTACTTGGAAGACCCTTTCGATTGAGTCTGAGAGGTAAAGAAAGAAAATGGCAAAGAGGAAGAAAAAAAAAGACGAAATGACAAAGAACAAGAGAAAAAAAAAGCCCTCTTTCGGTGGTTAAATTTTCCAATAGTGGTTTCTGGCTTATGCTCACAGCTCAGGATTTGACGCTCTGTTAGTCCATACTCTCCAAACGAAAGTGATGGATGATTTTGACTCATTGGGGAAATGAAAAACACTCCCGACCATCTTCGATTCTTCTAATTACTATGAGAATCATTTTTCTTTCATTTCTTCTTTTCGCTTTTCTCTTTCAGCTGCGTTTAGAAGAACGAAAAAAAGAAGAGATTTGCGGAATTAAATTCTTAAATTGTATTGCAGATATTATACATTAAATAATAATCGCGATTGATTATATATTAGGTATCTGAGTTTGTTTTTGACACGAAGACGAAATTGAAAACCTGCCAATGTTTTGTTTATTGACCTGTTTGAAAATGTTATATTGTTAATGGACGCTTAAAAATTATTACAAGGCTAAGCGTTCTCTTTTGGCACATATCCTTTAAAAAATTTTTTTTGTAATTATGTCCTTAAACAAAAGATCAGTAAGTAAATTAAGTATTAAGTGTTTCCTATAAGAAAGTAGACATAAATCGTACATAAGGTATAACAAATTGAGCCCAGCTGTCTCAAGGAATCCCTCCCAATGAGGTGTCTCAGATTCGAATACCAGTCGTTTCATGTTCCGCTTTTGGCTGGCACCGACCACAGTTCTAGTGTAGAAAATTTTCAGAGGTAAACAAATCTTATTGTTTTCCTAAACGTGGAAGGTTTTGGAAGTTTTCCACGCGTGGCAACACAAATGCGAGTTAGTTTCTTCAAGGAATCCTCCCCGTATTTCAGTTAGTCTCTGTGTATTTATAAAATACATATAGATGTATATATTAATGTAATATAAGGACACGCGCGGACAAATCTTTTAAAAAAAGTGCGTTGAGTTCCTCCGCGCGGAAGAAGTTAGACTTCGTAACCTGCGACGTTAATTGTAGAAGATACAGCAGTCGTAGAAGGATCACTAGTTCTATTCAACGACTCTTTTTCCTGCTCCCTAATAAAGTATATGTGTATCAAAACAAACTAAAAAAAATATTTATAGAAAAACAAAAGTTTTATGACTTTTATTATTTTTATGTTAGTGAGAACCAAAACAATATGGAAACTGGATCCTACCACGTGATTTCCCGGCCAATAAAAATTTATCGTTAAACGTTAAACGCTTCCTTGTTGGAAGTCGTATAAGAAGCATAATTTCAAAATACAACCTGATTTTTATGCATATGGACAGAAGAACCATTCGCCCTGCTATAAAAATAGTATATAGTCATAATTAATGTACAACCATCAAATTCTATGAAAACACAGTAAGAAATACATTCTGTTAGAATATAAAAATCAAATTCCGTTCTATGAAGAAAAAAAATAACTTTCAATATTAAGTTTATAGTTGAAGTATGTAACGCATGTTCCGGCATTCGTTAATAATATATGTCGGAAAAATACAAAGAACGCGCTTTTAAGGAAATTTTTTTTTTAAAAAAACTAATAATAAGCTAATAAAAAAGACAAAATTGTGATCGCTTTATTTATTATGATCACTGGTTACCCATTGGCCATATGCCTTTTTTAAGGATTGATTCCGATAAACGCCATAACATTTCAAATCATGGGTTGCAAAAACCGTCTCAATTGATGTTTGTAGTCGAATTGGTTTTCAAATCCTGCCTTTGTACGTGTTTCAAAACGCCACAAAATACTTTTCCTTCCTCAGTATTCGTATTTATATTAAAATCACCGCCGAGACAATAATTATAAATTAATAAAAAAAGAATATTAAAAAAATCTCTTTTATTTACAACTCAAGAAGTATTTAGGGGATCCCTTTGGTCTCATATACTAAAAATTAGCTCACCAACTTAATGCATAACAAAATTAAAAGTGAAAATATGAATTCTAAAAAAAATATCAAGCAGCATCGGTCGCCATAGCAACGCATGCAATGACGACTCATGCGCACTGCTTTCTATTACCCTTAAACACAGTTGAAAAGTGTGAGGACATCCAAATAAGGTGCACGCGTCGTCAAATCCAAAACGACACTAATTTTGTCAATGAATATTAATAATTTATGTTTTCAAAGTTTTAGTTTTTGATATACCGTAAAAATTGTAGAAAGTTTTTGAGATTCAAATCAATGTAAATTTGTAATCTCTACAATATTATTCATTTTTACAGTAAAATCTGAGGAAAAAGTAGTCTACATAAATTTCTAGGCTTAGTTTCATCTAGTTTTCGTCATTCATTGGTAGCTTTTTCACTTTAACTATGATTAACGGGTTAACTATCATCAACGGCTTTCTAACATATTTTATCTTATATCACAATGTGACGGAGTTATATTGGATAGAATGTTAATTTGTCAGATAGGTACCCAAAATTCGAATATCACCTCTAACAAGTAAAGGAATCACCTGGCACAATGTCTTGACCCATCGGATGGTCTTGACAGTGTCTTTTTCCATTCATACTTGCCAGTACATGTGAACAAACAGACAGATCTTCCTGCCTATCTAAGGCAAATAGCTCTTGAGAGAATTAGAGAAATTCCAGTTGATGCAGTTCAGGTTTATACGGATGGCAGCAGAGACGAATGTATCAGAGTTGGCCGTTGATTACAGTAATCGATTACAACTGTAATTGATTACAGATAATTACAGCTATGTAATCAATTACTTGTAATCACGATTACAAGTAATCAATTACTTGTAATCGTGATTACAACTTTCAAAAAATTTTGATTACAGCTGTAATCATGATTACAATTTTGATTACAGTAATCAATTACTTGTAATCACGATTACAAGTAATCAATTACTTGTAATCGTGATTACAACTTTCAAAAAATTTTGATTACAGCTGTAATCATGATTACAATTTTGATTACAGTAATCAATTACTTGTAATCACGATTACAAGTAATTGCGATAACAAGTAATCACAACAAAAACGATTACAAGTAATTATGATTACAAGTAATCAAAATATATGATTACATGTAATCATGATTGCATGTAATTTGATTACATGTAATTGTGATTACTTGTAATCAAACTATACGATTACAAGTTATTACGATTGTATACTATAGTCAAATTTTTTATGTAAGTATTCATGTGTTTACATATTTTTATGTACATAGAATGTGCGCACGCATGAACGTACAATTTGCGATTCCTATACATACAATGTATGCACAAACGTTGTTTGTACGACAATATTCATAATTATATTGTAATAGACTTAATGCAATGCGCATATGCTTAGTACATATAATTATGCATTTATGATACATGTACGCATGTATGTTAGTTTGTTCAAAAAGGCAATGTTTTGTATCTTTGTATACATAGACAATGTATGTATGAACGTATATGAAGATAATGTTTATGCGTTTGCATGCTTTTATGTACTTAAGTGCATATATTGTATAAATTTACGATAATAGCACGTATATACAATGTACGTTTGTATATAAAATTGTACGTATTTGCGTACAATATGTAAAAATGTTATTTAAAGGTACAATATATGCACATAGTTGCGTAAATAAAATGCGTACATGTATACATGCATATTTATATGTACATTGATATATGTGCACGCAAAGTATGTACTTATGTACAACTTACGTATGTACTTGTATAACTACATACTTTGTTAATACTTATGCGCATGTAATGCATGGATGTACAAAAAAATAGTTATATGCACAATGTATGCATGTGCATACAACGTATACATGTACATAATTACAAGTAATGTACAAATACGTGCGTACATTTAAATATATTTAATTACAATATACACATACATTGTGCATACATTAAAAAAATTTATATGAGTAAAGTTATTAAAATTTGTTTTAAAATTATTCTAAGGTATATGAAACTCGACCTCATATTTTTTAGAAAGCAAACGATAATTTTATTTGGAATTTCTAAATATTAATTCCACACATAAAATTTACCGTTTTTCTTACCATTTAAATAATTTCTATGAATCATGCATTATGTTACAAAAAAAAATAAATCTGTATTGTCAAACATTTCATGAAAATACCTGAAAATAATTTTTTATTCAGAGAATTTCAAAATGATATAGAACAATTAAAGCTGAAAACTAAATTTAAATATCGTTTGATTTTGTCATTTAACTTGCTTGAGTCATTAAAAGTTAACTTACATGCATTTTATTTATTGCATTGTACACATATTTAGACATAAATGTAATATACATATGTATACGTGTAATGTATGTATACGTGTAATGTATGTACGCATGTACAATGTATGTACATACATTCATGTATTGTACGGGCATATATAGTACATATGGATATGCATACATGGAACATACGTGTATTGTACATGTGTGGATACATTCATTGTACATATATACATTGCACCATATGCATAGATAGGGATAGCATGCATGTACACATGTAAAATTTGTACGAAAGAATCATGCCCAATATATTTATGCACATACGTACTGTATATGAACACACATATGTACATTATATGAACATTATATGTTCATTTCATGATATGTACATTATATGAATATACATCTGTACGCTATATGTATATACATCTGTACGCTATATGTATATACATCTGTACAATATATGCATCTCAAATGTGTGTATGTACGTTCGTTATGCATGTCGAATGCATGTATGAATATATGTGAAATATAAATACGCCCAATGTACGTACAATAGTTCACAAATGTATTATGCATATTTGGATACTTACATTGAGCATGAACATATTATGTACATGTACATAAATACACTGGACATGCATATCATGTACATGTATACATACATATATTGTACATCCTACAGATATACCTATATTGTACATGCATACATATATTGTACTGTTCATAAATAAATTGCACATACTTGCATGGGACATTGTACAGACAATGTATGTATGTTCGTACAAACACAAGTACTTGTATATACATGCGTACATGAACATAGATATACATTTTACATACACAAATATTTGCATAAAATGCATATATTCATTGTGTATAAATGTACATGCCTACATTGTTTGCACATACATACGTAATTATTATCTATATACATACGTACATATATTTTATACCTACAATATAAGTGTATGTACATGTGTGTGATACTAAAATGTCTGAACATATGCACTAGATAAAATCATATGTACATACATTTCAGTTACATTCATTTGTACGTATACAAATACGTACAAAATGCAGTACATGTTAATACGTGCAAAATGTATCATTATAAAATACATTCTACTATCTACTGTAAAATATAATCATTTATAAGAATACAATAGTCTTGTAATCGTGTAATTAGATTACATGTAATCATAATTACATGTAATCAAATTACATGTAATCATATATTTTGATTACTTGTAATCATAATTACTTGTAATCGTTTTTGTTGTGATTACTTGTAATCGCAATTACTTGGAATCATGATTACAAGTAATTGATTACAGTAATCAAAATTGTAATCATGATTACAGCTGTAATCAAAATTTTTTGAAAATTGTAATCATGATTACAAGTAATTGATTACTGTAATCGACTATGTAATCATGATTACAGCTGTAATCAAACTTTGTAATCACGATTACAAGTAATTGATTACTGTAATCAATATTGTAATCATGATTACAGCTGTAATCAAAATTTTTGAAAATTGTAATCATGATTACAAGTAATTGATTACTGTAATCAAAAAATGTAATCGATTACATTTTTGGCCAACTCTGGAATGTATGCAAGACCATGAATTAAAAATGAAGAAGAGAAATCCCGACTATTGCTCAGTGTTTCGCAGTGAGCTAATAGCCATTGATGAAGCCCTTGATCCTCTTGCGTCTCCTCCCCGTGAAAACGAGATATGGGTTCTGTCTGATAGCAGAAGTGCAATACAGCACTTGACCAACTGGCAAAGCGTGAGAGATAGTGTTGGAGTGTCAATACTCAAAAAGTTCAAACGGCTTTCCATTTCGCATCAGATTCACATGCAGTGGATTCCTTACCCCATCGATCTTGAAGGTAACGAGATAGCAGACACTTTGGCTAAAGCTGGTGCTTGCGAGGCCTCTGTGTCGTCGGCACCCCTCTTCTTTTTGGAAATATTCTCAAAAATAAAACACAAAAATGAGACCACTTGGAATGCCCCCCCAAAGCACCCATGGTATCTGTGTTCTCGAACTGGAGGCTCCCTGGCCCAAGGTTTTAATAGACAGGAACATACTATTCTTGCCCGCTTTTGAAGTGATCACCTTAAATCAATGAAATTTTCTGAAGGATCCTAGAACTTTGAAATTTGTAACAACTGTTCTTCAGAGCAGGCTTCGCCTCACCACATCCTCGCGTGCCTGGGGCTCACCAAGTGTTGGTTCGACTCCAGGTGTGACTGTATTGTCCTTTACTCATGCTTTTTCAATTTTTTCTCTACAGTAAATTTTCATGGTAAAATTTATACTTATTGTTAAAAGTATGGACATTTTTTACATACACTGTAAAAATTCCCAATCAAATTTAGGAATAAAGTACCGGCATTTCCTCCGTATCTGAATCCTCCGTAAAATTTATTTTCCCCGTAAAATATTATACTACAATTTTTACAGTGATATTTATTTAATTAGAGTGATCAAGTGATTTCACGGTAATTATTGTACAAAAAAATTATGATATATACATTGTTTTGTTCCGTAGAAGTGGATTTTACGGTAAAAAGTGCCAGCGGTAATAAAGTAAAAGTAAAATGCAGTTTTATCAAAACATGTCACAGAATAAAAGATAAAATATGCCGCAATTGTTACAGTAATAATTACCATCAAATAACTGGATAACTCTAATTAAATAAATATTACTGTAAAATTTGATGTATAATATTTTACTTTAAAAATGAATTTTACGAATGATGCAAACAAAGTGTACTTTATACCGTAATTTGATCCGGAACTTTTCAGTGAATATTGAATTGACCCTAACAATAGCCTAGTATTACTGTACTTATACTTTTGTTGCAGTTGTATTATTTGTGTTTAATCATTAGAATATTAAATAAAATGCTTTAAAAATTCGTTATATGTGTTCTGTAGTGTTTGATCATAGTTTTGTATAAGGTTTTCAATGCATCGATTTGTTTAAAAAAAATAATTTTTCTACGAATAAACAAATTTGCTTTTTGTTTATTATAATTTCTAATTAAGAGCTTTTGAATAAATGAGCTTAGAAAATGGAAGATTATTTTAAAAAGCAATTAAAAATATTTTTAAATTTTTATTGTAGTTATAAAAAAGTATATTTTACTTCATTGGTAATTTTGAAAAAACGATTGACATTTGGATATATAGATTCTAATTGTTATTATTTTTATAATTTATAAACTGCTACTATAATTTATATACTTACAGTTGATATAAGCCTGAAGAAGAAAAATCAAAATTATGTTTTATTTGCATAAAGCTAAATTTGGTGCGAACATGAAGAAAAAAATACTGCTCAGATGCTTCGTAGTTTTTTTTAATTTGTAATAATGTTCTTTTTTTTGCTTGCTTTGAAATTCTTTATTCTAAGATTACAGGATGAAAGTTTAAATTTTTAAAATTTTATGATTCGGAATGAATTTAATAGGTAAAATTATTGCGAATGAAAAATTCTCATTGAAAGAATCTTAACATTTCAAAGCAAAATTTAATTTATTTTATTTCGAAAAAGGGTAAGTACCTTGCTCTAGGACCTTCCAGTGGCACAGTTTGCAAGGACGTTTTTCATGCCGCTGTTTAGGAAGCTGAGGGTAGTGAGTTCGATCCTGACAGCTGACAAAACAACCAGCAAGTATGCGCAGCAAGGTACACGTTAAACTTGTCATGGCTGGTTAGGATGCATTCATCGTTGGTCATGATGCGAAAGTTTCGAGAGAAAGGTACCAACTCAGACGCTGTCCACGTCGTCTGACTGCGGCCAAAATTACGTGGCATTCCTCGCATGGTCGTTGAAAGATAGAACCCTGAACATGGGGCTAAGTTTTTGGTAAGAATTGGGTGATGGTGATAATGAGTACCTTGTACTATGTTCAGAATAAATTTAAGAAAAATACTTAACAGCTTGAGCTTCTTAAAAATAGCAAATAAATAACGACAGTACTGTTAACCAACTGCTCGACTATAATTGATGATAAATATGAGAACTCTACATGGTGTTTATGAATGATTTTTCACAAATTTCTAAATTTGAAAGTTTAATACTCTGATTCGTCAACAGTAGTGCAGTACAATTTGCATCATCACTAAATGATCGTATAGTGGAAAGGCTAATTTTAAATCACTTATTTCTAAATTCCACAGTATAAGAACTCAGATTTAGTTTGAAACTGATATTATCAATTTAATTTTTTATATTTTAAAAAATAGTGTAGCCTTTCTTGCATTATTGTATTGTATAATGTATTATTGCATTATTATATAGCATGGCATTCAATAAAAAATTTTATATCGATATTGCAACTTTGAATACATTATTGCTTACTCTGCCACATTTAAGTAACTTTGACACAATGTTGTTACGTTGAAAGCAAAAATGCAAATTCGACACAGAGCGTGACAATGGAGTTAAAGCAATTTTTAATGTAATTTTTCGTTTCGGAAAACCGATCTGCAGCTAATAAAACCTCCTCATGCTCAAAAAGAAAACCCACTTATAATAGCTTTTAAAACCGATGAAAATGGATTCTTCGCTTTTTTTAAAATTACAAAAATCAATCCACTTCTCTTAAAAAGAAAAGATTTAAAATTTGATAGCAAAAGTCTAAGGCGACGTGCAATTTACTTGAAATTTAAATAACACCTTTAGAAAAAAAAATAGCACCAATCAATAATTTTCACCATGAAAAATTTAATAAAGAAAAAAACGAATTTCGTTTTGTAAGCACTAACTTCTAAAGTAAATTCGAACCAAGAGAAAAAAGTCAAATGCAATATCGAATTCTTGTGATTTGAATAACGAATTTAAATTCACTCGAAATTCCTCTTCTTTCTTACTTCCACATTCATCTTTTTGGCAAAGAAAAGTGTCTTCTATCTTTTCCTTTTTCTTTTATTCCTTCAGGAATTTTCTTTACTTTTTTAGGGGGGAGTTTCTCAATTCCCTTCACCTTGCCTTCAACAAATGGCTCTTAGAACAAAAGACTTCCAGAATACGATAGGAACGAACTTTGTTCACCTTCCGAAAAAAAAATTATAAGATAATTGAGCCAAATTTTTCTTTCGATATTTCTTCCATGTTGGTTCTTAGTCCTTGAGATGAAGAAAATGATATCGATATAAACTTAGTACAAGTAACTGAAGACTCATGCCTACTTTAACAAAGAATGGCTTTGATAAAATTGTATGAAGAGATAGTGTAGATAAAGAAGATGTTTAAAAATACTCATCTGGAGACTTAACAAGGAGTTGATAGTAAATATCTTTTAAAAGATCAGTTTTGATCTTTTTTATCCTTGAATAGTGCAATTATTACACGAAAACGGTTGAGTTTGTTGAAGAGCTTTAGAAGTGCCGTACAAAAGATTTTTGAAAAGGGATATATTTTTCTAATATTGAGAAATTAATTATGTTACAAAGTTTAGTTTCAGTAAGATATAATTCAATTCCTTTTATTTTTAACCGATTTCTCAAGTGTGCGTACAAAAATATAAAGAATTGGATTTATGAACTGCAGTTCTAGAAATGATACTCTTAAACTAATACTTTAACAATACAAATCTATTTAAATTAAATTTCTTACAATAAATGGAACAGTAATAATTGAAAGAAAGGTACAGAGATTAAAGTATATCAGAAAAAAAACTAAAAAGTAATTTCCATAGAAAACTTTTTTAAGATTTTTTTAATATATTCAACATAAATCTTTTTCGTTAGATCTCAAATAATTTATTATTTATCAGTTTTCCAGACAATGTCTTTTATTTCCTAAATTTTGACGAGTTCCTTGAAAACTATCATATTTAATTGAAATCAATAGTTACGTTTTTTCAACAAATAATAAACTAATGCTAATCTCAAACATTTGTGAGTTTAATAGCTTTGTGACGTCATATTTAATTTCAAAGGCTTTTTAAGTGAAATGCGATAAATTAGATTGACATGTCCAAAATTATAGTTAATGCTTAAAATAAAATTATAGGAAACGCGAACCAATTCAATTTAAAACTTGCAAAGCGAAATAAATTGAGGCACATGGTGCAAAAAAATATTTACAAATTGTTGGTGAGCCTAAATAGAAGTTAAAAAAAAAGAAAGAAAAGATAAGATAATTTTTTACACTTTTCACTATAAAAGGCAGGACTAATTTATTTTGATTTTTTTTCCAAACTACTATAGAATACCCTAAACTACACTAATGGTTTTCAAAAATCTTATCTAGAAAATGGTTAAAATTAAAGAATCATTTTTAAAAAAAATTCAAGTGACACCTTGCTAACGTTTCCTTCCAGAATTCCTGATTCTAGTTTAAAACGTTTGCATCAGATGGCACTGCAAATCACTTTTGCTGTTTTCGTCGTTCTGAAAGTGTTGGATTATTATATAACATTGGTGTTAATGACAGTGGGTGTGATTATTTGTGTGCCACGCTTTCTTTATTGACTCATTAAATTGGTAAGCGGAATGTTGCTAGAATTAAGATTGCTGATCCACATTTCATAATTTTAGAACGTAATTTTAAATCATTAAAACATTTTTAAGTATTCATACTGTTGATTCTCAAGCATTTTTCTCTGATTTAGACTTAAACTACCTGCATTGCTATCCGTAAAAACTTTTATTAGCTAAAAAAGTGATTTATGGTCTGTCACATGGTTTTGCTGTAAGAATTAATTTTATAATCCAAACCGTTTTGCAGCAATAAAATATTGACAACCCTTTTACTCTAAAATAGAACATATTGTCTAGAATAGAAAATATTATAATTTTTATGAATGATCATAATTATCATCTTATACAGATAAGTAGTAATCTTGAAGGAGATGCAGCACTTAAAAAGTATTACGTAATATTGCTCCGAAAAGTCTTCCTTTTTAGTCAGCTCTTAAAAAAAATAAATAAATAAACAGTTTCATAAAGAACTAAATGGTTCACGTTTCCGAAAAAAAAACTCGGATGTTCCCGTTCATGAAAGAGGAAACATTTCATAAATTTTTTTTATAATTTTCAGCAAACGCAAACGAGTTCATTATTTTGCTTACAGTGAGACAAGCCAAAAAATTATCGTCATGGGTGACTTTTGCACTAATGATCATATTTTCATGTAAATATATCCAATCTTAACGGTTCTCTTAGAACCATTAAAAATATGCTAATTACTTAGGAATAATTTTTTATTAAGTAACGAAATTAAATTACAAAATGAACATTCTCTGAATGAATATAAATTTTTTATTGACAGATTTTTTCTGACTGGCAAGGCATAGATAATAGCCGTAATCAAAAAGATATTACATCATTAGCAATCAAAGGTCTTAGACTATTGATGCTAAATTCACTCTATGAATATTTCGCTGTCTCAGGAAATCGTAAAACATTTTTTAATAAAACCTTGTAGATGCCTTAACTATATAAATAAATAAAAAACGATCTAAAAATAGTTTTAAAAATATTTAGTTACTTAATAGATCTCAAAATCTGATTGCCCCAAAGCAGATGTAGAATTGCTTATGATGATTGAATTATCTTGTTGTTGAGTAAAAAGGCATCAGACTAAAATATTAGCTAACCGTGTTTTCGGAATTCTGAAACATTAAATATCTTTTTGCTATATAAAAAATTTTGATGTACTAAATCAATTTTATCTTTACCAGTTATTTTTATAATCAGAATAATTAAAGCCTAATTTTAATGAAACTGATAATTTATTTCAAGTTGAAATGGAAAAATAAAAAAAATTAAACCTTCTTTTAATTTTTTTGCGAGTTCTAAAATGTATTTATATATTTTTCGATTTTGCCTTTTTACATACAATGTCGTTGAAAGCAAACTAAATTAATCTGTTTTTTCAAACAACTATTACATATAATAAAAACATCGATTGATAATAAAATTTAATGTTGATGTCTATTTACTCCTTTATATATTGCAAAAAATGTGTATTGCGGTAATTTTCCCACTACTCCTTAGTATGACTCATATAAATCTGAAAATATTAAAAAAAATATTTAAAAAAAACGTGAAGATATATCTATGTATGAATTTTTTGTATCAAATACAAATACATAAAAATAATTTTATCCATATTTATTAAAGAAACTTTTAGATGTATAACAAGTTATAATTTCTAAACATCCTATCTTTGATTTAAAAAAAATCACCTATTATCCAGTTCAAAGCCCAAGTATAAATTACCCATTATATTTTGAAAGCGAACTGGATTAGACCCATATTCACCACATAGTTATAATTCAAAATTATAGCTCATTTCAGAGATAATGTGTTCTAAAAAGAAGAGAAAATATTCAACTCATTACACCTAATAATTATTTGCAGACTCTTTACTATGACTAATCAATCCCATATGCATTTTTTAATAATTATCCATTATATTATGAAGGAGAACATAATAAGGACCATATTAACCACATAGTTAGATTCAAAATTATAGATAATTTCAAAGATAATCTCAGTTCGATAACGTGTTTCAAGAAAAAGAGAAAATATTTAACTCCTAAATATAATTTGCAGATTCTATGATAATAGTAAACGGATTCTATAATAATGTTTATCCAAATCTACAGGCATTCTACAAAAATTACTCATTATATTATGAAGGAAAACTGAATAAGGATTTTATTAGACATTTATTAATCAAAATCAATGCTAATTTCAAATATAAAAGCATAAAAGCTGGATAAATGTCTCTATGAAGAAGAGAAAAAATTCAGTTGATTGTGCCTAACTATCATTTGCAGATTTTTCTAAACATTTCCATATTAATTTATCAGAATTTCCTTTAAAAAAAAGCAAATCGTTCATTGAAATACACACTTTCAAATCATTATTCAATTACTACTAAATAAAAAGCACAACTCTAGAAACAAACAGGAAAAAAAATTACGCCTGATGTTTGACGATAATTTCATTTTCACCTGTGGGGGATCTGGCAACGAAAAAAAAACCCTTTTAAAATGCTAACACAGACAGCAGAGGTGTAATATCACCACGCCTATGACATGCTTGAATGAAAGAGAGGGGATGGAAAGAAATAAATAAAAAAAGAAAAACATTGAGATAGAAAGCAAAACGCCTCCCTCTGTGAAACAACAGGCAGCCAACAGGAAACAAGAAGGTCGCAAATGAAAACAGACATCCCATACCTAAGGCATTCCTTTTTCAATTTACTTCTAGCGATATTCGTTGTCTTGGAAACCACTGCTTACAATCTGATCAGGAGGTTTGTGCCATCTAAAAGAAACACTATCTGCAAAAGTGGATGTAGCCAGCAGTGAAGGACAAAAAATGAAATAAAACGTGAAACATATCCATAAACTTCAATTATAAGGTAGGGAAATTATAAACATTCCAGATGACGTATCTCAAAATGCTTTTTGAGTAAAATAATTTAATATATTCTAATGCTTAGCAAGCTTTCGTGTTATTGTGGGTATTAAAAAATAATAAAAATTGCAAGGTTTCAAAAAAGTGAAAAAGTGAGCTCAGAATTGAAATGGAAAAGAAAGAAAAAAAGGAAACAAAAACGTTGTTTATGAAATTTAAGTTTCATAAAACTTCATTAAAAATTCATTCAAGAATAATCATAGTTGTTTCTTAAAATGCAGAGTAAAAATATTTCATGTAATTTCTAGATAGATAAATTCGAAGTTAGTACTTTCAGATATAAGAGCTTAACATTTTGAAGCTAACGAAACACTTAATATTAAACACTTAACATTAAAAAAAGTTTATTAAGTTTCAATTTTACTTTATGGATTAAATGAATTTTTTAATAGTACATCAATCTAATTTATTTTTGTAAAATACCATCATTTATGAAAATGTGTATTATTTCCAAATGTTTAGATTAATTAACAGACTTCTTCTTCCTCTAAACTGCAGCCTGTTATTCGTTATATTATTAAATATACTTATTCAGCAAATTTTTTTACGAATATATATATATATATATATATATATTCGTAATAAAATACTAATTGTTGGAGAAAAATTTACGTTAAAAGTTAAAAATAATTTCAGTTTAAATAATTTTTGAAAATCATTAAAAATAGACATTAAAAATGCTAGAAACTGCGATTAAAATTTTATATAAAAGTCTTATTATATAAAGAAGAAATATATTGAAATACTTTTTCTAATCACTTGTTTTTCAGTAAAAATATTGAAGAAATTTAGTGAACTGCACTAGACTAGACAAAATTTAATAAATGACGTATTTCTCATACTTCTGAGTTCATAGAAATAACTTTAAATCTACATAACAATGAAATGTGTTCAATTTTTATATTCATATTAAATTCAATAATTAAATTGTATTTAAGAATACATTGCGATTTCAACACGTAAAAATATATGATGAAACCTACGTCTTAAAAGAAATAGACTTAATATTGCAGACATTTCTTCGATAATTCGGGCAAAGGAAGAGAGATTTTCAGTAAATAAAATAAATATTTTTTAAACGCTTTGTTTTCTGTCTTCTCTTCTCCCTTGAGTCTGAAGACTTTTTGAAACAACTGTATAAATTTTCCAATTTCAACTCTTTTTGTTTGAGTTGTGATTCGTCATCTTCCATACTAATGCCGCCAAGGAAGATACTTTTTTTGGATACAAAAACTCATTTTTCTTAAAATGTCGCCAGATAATTCAATAAGCTCTGTGGAACAGTTACGTTTAAACGTAACTACATTTTTATTCCCCATCTATCTAACTTGAATGAAACTATTTCAATCTATAATTTACTCCTGTATTTTTTTAATATGTAAAGTGATTTATTGAATTTTTTCGTATTTTAATATATGTCCCAAAAATTAAGATATATCAGCAATAAATGACTTGAGGTAGTGAGTATAATGAGAAGCCTAATTTTTTTTCTCCAAAAAATGTCCTATTACAACAAAATGGAACTTTGAAATATTTCCATGTAGGTTTCTCACAGTTTTGCAGAATATCCACTAGATAACAAGGAAATGCAATGAAACATATTGCTTAGTGTAAATTGAGTAGTGTTTAACAAATTAATCAAAAAAGTATATATATATATATATATATATATATATATATATATATATATATATATATATATATATATATATATATATATATATATATATATATATATACAGTGAAACCTCCTGTTATGGACAATCCTGCAAAACGGACCTCTCAATACGGACATATTTTTAGTTCCCTGGGAATCTTCTATGAATAAACCATTACGTACATTCTCCGCAAAGCGGACACTCCCGTAACCGGACGTGGACAGTCATTTTGGTCCTGAAACGTTGTTTTTTATCTCTACAAACCGGACACTACTTTTTCTAAATAAATTGCAAGTTAAAAAAATTCAACTTTTCACCATTTTTAAAGCATGTAAATAAAACTTTTTGCCTTATCCATAGCTAAAAATATTGTTAAGCTATTTCACCACCCAAAAATCAATCTTCCTCCTGTCACCTTGCTTTATCTTTGTAAAGAAAGGAGAGAAAATGGTACTGCACTCCTGAAATAATTCTGACATCGGCATCTTTTGATCATTTCATCTGGACCACACAGGTTATGAGACCCCTTAAGTTGAAATGACTTCTCTCAATGCTTCTTCCCCATTGAAAATTTCTTTAATTTTCTTATCAATTTGAAGACTGTATTTAACACAACTGGGGTAGAAAAAAGAGAACAGAAGTATAATCTTTGAGGTGTTTATATAAATGAAACATTTATTCAGACACTTGATAGCTGATCAATTGTGAATAATCATCTCCTTAGATCCTCATGACGTGAATCATGGGAGGTTTATTTTCCAAGAAGGTATTAACCATGTTCCCTATTAAATGATAAGTAGGTGTAAGGGGATGTGAACCTAATAATTGAAACGGACTGAAGACAGTACGCTCCTATTTGGTATTATATGTCTAACTTGAGTATCTATGCTAATAGGAAAATTATATTTATTTCTCTGTAGCTACATCCAGAATTATGTATTTATGTCAAACTTCTTTATATATTCTTTTTTATCTTTCTTATTGTTTAAATAAATATCCTTGTAGATATTTACAGTATCCTTATAAATATTATTTAATTATTTCTACATCTTTGAGAACAATTTACGGAGTTAAATTTCGTTATTAGGGTACCTTTCCCGTAAACGGACAACTCTCATAAACGGACAAATTTTTTGCTCCCATGAATGTCCGCTTAACGGAGGTTTCACTGTATATATATAAATATATATATATATATATATATATATATATATATATATATATATATATATATATATATATATATATATATATATATATATATATATATATATATATATATATATATATATATATATATATATATATATATATATATATATATATATATATATATATATATATATATATATATATATATATATATATATATATATATATATATATATATATATATATATATATATATATATATATATATATATATATATATATGTATATATATATATAGTTTTTGATTTTTTTTTAATACGAAAGAAAACAAGTATTTTCGAACACCTTATGACAGAAAATCTAGCAAAAATCGACGAAAGTAATCTATCGATTACTTTCGTCGTTATTTTTAGTAACTGTATAAAGTTTCGAGCACCTTGTGGAATCAATGCCACGGCGGATGCTAGCAGTTTTGAGGGCTAAAGGTGATCCTACATGTTATTAGTAGGGTGGTCATAATGTAATGGCTCTTCCGTGTATATATATATTTGGATTTTCTGAAAAATTGAAGACAATTGATAACTATTAGAAATTTATTAATTCTGGTGGCTTATAAATGAACTATATTTGTCTTTTCTCAAATTCAATTTTAATCTTTAATATACAAAACTGTTTGGAAGGCATTTTTCGTTTGAATTACAACTTAAAAAAGCTTTTTACAGTATATTCTTAAATAAACTATAATATTTGCTCTATAGTATTCTTTTATTTTATTTAAAACTGGTGTAACTTAATAATTAACTCTATAAATTTTTCAAATCTCAATTATTGGAAAACATTAAACATACAGATCGTGTCATTTTTTTTCTCAAAATACCCGGTAATACTTAATTTTCAGAATTATTTCTATACTGCAAAAATTGCATGAAATTAATCAGAGATTTACTTTTAAAATAACTTGGTTAGTTTACATCACACTATTCTTGTAAATTTAACAAAAATAATCAAAATAAATTCATCAATCATTTAAATTCAAACAAATATATGTAGGATAGTATTTATCATTTGGATGCATTGATTGCCAAAATACTTTGATATCATTCTACACCAAACGAAGCTCATCTATAACATCACATCAGGTACAGTAACTTCGACATCGTTATCTCAAACCCATTCCTTCCCTTATCGATTCTTCTAAAATTTCAGTGTTTGGTTCAACATTTGCATTCGGGTGGGTGAGAAAAAAAATTCTAAAATGGATTGAAGCAAAAGTTTAGTGTAAATAGCATTTGCGGTGAAAGCAAACGAAGCTCACCTTGTTTCGATGGCAGAACACTGTCTTGTTTTACCATAGCAAACGAATCTCGCGCATACATTTCGACCCACGAAAAAGATACACAGAAGTTTTTCCTACTTTTTAAACTTGTCTCCTTTGCATATATTAGCTTATAACTCGCATGTGCTTCCTCTCGATTCAAGAAGAGATTTAAAATTGTAAGGTCTCAACTTTACAGTTGCGATTTCTTGTTCAGATTTAATTTTTTCAAAATGTCAATGCGATAGTTTCATATTTAAAATTGTTGGATATTTCTCCATTTTATAAAATTTGATTTTAAAAAGGCTTGTGGTAAATTTTTATTTGCATAAGAGAACTTTTTTATTTTTTAATAATTATTAATTTAGGTAATTTCATTAGTAAACTAAAACAAATTCAACTTTATATTTTTTATTTATGAACGTTTTTACTAATAGATGTGTCTAAGTCAGGGAATGAACTAAATCAGTGTTCCCCAATCATTCCAATAATTTCCATTTGCAGTATTCCTTTTGAATTATTTATGTTACTATCTCAATAGAAACACATTCCAATTGATTTTATCTGTAACTGATTGATTATTGATTGATTGTAAGGGGACAGGCAAGTGAAGTGACGTCAGTTTAAGCATTTCTATAGAAAAAAAAACTGTATTTGTCTTACTTTTCCCAATTGTAAATATGTAATAGGTAATTATTGCATGCTCACTTTAAAAAAAACCTATTTGCTACATTAATTCATCTAAACAGTATTAATTTTTTTAAATAACGTTTTAAAGTTGCATCTTTTTACTTCGCATTGCTATTTTTGATAAATCAAAGAAATAGTGTTATTCTATTATGACATATTTAATATGAGAAAAAAACTTACTGGGAATTAAGATTGGAAGAAAATAATTAAAACGCTTAACGATCACAAAGGTCAAAATGGCTCTTTCGAAAATAAATAAAATTAAATAGAATAAATAAAAAGGTAGAGCGCACTTGGAACACCATCGTTTCTTGAATTCGCAAAACAAAGAGAAAAATGACAAAAGCTAAACATTGCGAATAAAGTACAAATAACAGTAAAACATGCTTGTTATATTGACGTTGGGTTATATAGACTGTTCTATTATATTGTTCTTTATTCCTACATAACATAAAGTATACCGTATCTTAATTTGCGAAAAAAATTGCATTGAAATACGTTATAAGCTCAGAAAAATATTATTAAAGTTTTGTTTTCCATAATATTCCATATATGTTACTGTGAGTAACCGAAGTTAGTGGTTGTTCACTTCCACCGGTTAATGTTGACAATGACATCGTCGTTTTGGTAAAAGTCCTAACTATATACTAGGTCTAGTTAAGTGCCACTGCCCCGTATATATTTGCCTGGTATGCCCTGCATCAATATTTTTTTAAGGTTCAGTGCCATTGCTCGGTATACCCTACACTGATGTTTTCTTGAATAAGTACCACTGCTCGGTTAATATAACCATTACTTTATTTTAACTAACCGGTTTACCCATTTAACCAGTATTCAGACCACCGATGTTTCTCCTAATTTAACCTCAACAGATATTAAAATATCGAATAAATATAATAATATCAACGAACAAATTAATATCAAATTTCATATAACAAATATTTCGGAGATTTACCAACGTGACTTCATGATTGTTGACATTCACCGGAGAAAGTCGACATTCCTTTGATTTCGGTCCTTCAGGGTAACATATATTTGTGTGTGGTACGATAAACTCGGGATATACCTAGCATTGATTTTTGGTTGTCTTAAAAAATAATTTATGTACTCTTGAATAGTTAGTTATACGTTAAGTATTTATTCAGAATAAAAACTTAGTTACAATGGTTACTTAGTTACTTGGTTACTTAGTTAGCTGTTATAGCAATTATTGGTGACGGAACTTGCCTTTTTCGATGATATAATTTATGTATATAGTACGATACTCAAGTTATAACTCGAGAGGTGCGTGGATAAGTAGTTCTAATTGGGATGAGTTTTTAATCTTATCTCACGACAGAGATTTAAATACTTTTAATGCTTCTACTGTCTACAATGTCCATGCTGAAATATCCCAAGCTCATAGTAACGGAGGTTTACGTGATTTAATGACTAGTCAGACATATTTTAAATTATTTTTGAAATTCAATACATAAAGAAATTTGACAATATAGCGGACATCTTTTGAAAATAAAAAATTGAAATGAAAATATTTCAGCTTGGGGAAGGCTACGGGTAATAGCTAGACAGTAAAAAAATTCGTCAATTCATTGTTTAATACTAATTAAGGTGTCAGGTTTGGAGGAGGGGTAAATGAATTAAAATATTTAAATATAGTTGTGCTGTACATTCGATTTGATTACTATTAAAATTTATTAATGTATAATATAAATCTGAAGGATGGTCAATCTGTTTGAAAAAGGTGGCTTGTAAACTAATACTCATATTACATGGCTATATCTGATTGATTATTTTAGAGATCAAGAAAATGAATATTTAAACAAGAGATGGCATTTAATCACATCTTTAGGCTTGATGAATATGGAAAGTGATAAGAAGAGCTGAAATAAATGACAATAAGAATATAAACTTCCTTCCAGTGACGAATTCTTAATTTAACAGCTGTTTTGAAGAACTGTTGTTACTAACCCTATGAAGTTAAGTAAAATGAGAGAGGTTGTTAATTGGGTGAAGACTGTCACTTTGAAATATTCCAAAATCAAACGCATTCGCAGTGATTATTGCATCTTGTATTCATTCGTAGTTCCTTAAATTTTTTTTAATTGAATTTTTTAACTTATACTTAATTAAAACATGTTTACGTTCGGCTACATCTTCTTAAAAAAATTAAGGAAGTAAGAAAAAAAATCTAGGGAAAAAAAAAACCTTTTTGCACACTTTTTAGAGGTTTGTTGATTTTGTTTACATCTATTATTAAGTATTTTCTCGTTCAATATTTATTTTGTCAAATGATGCATTTTAAAATAAAAAAATTTCAGTAAATGCAGGATGCTTGCATAAAAACTGCGTATAACTAAAAAACTATATATATATATATATATATACTTTTTAACTGCGTTAAAAAAACTATATATATATATATCAGATCCAACCACTTTTATTTGATAATGATGAGTATAAGATAAAGAAGCAATATATAAAATAAAGAATCAATAAAATTAAATAATTTACAATGAAACTCCAATTTCAAATAACTGCATAAGTATCAGGACCAAATATTTCGCACAAATAACATCAATAGAAAAGACTGATTTCCAAAATATTATTCAAACATTTAGAGAATAGCAAATTTTTTAGCCTTATTTTATCTAACGATAAAAAATATATCAGTACTTACATAAGAGCCTTAAACATTTTTTCTTTTCACTTATCAATTCCAACAAAACACCGCCAAGACAGCCGCCAATCTTCGTCAATTAGCGTCGCTTCAAAACACACACCCTAGCACTGAAGTCCTCTATAATTAAATCAATCACTTTTTCCTTACCATCCCAACCCGGCTCGATAAGTACAAAATTATTCAATATTTCCATCCAAACCAATCAATGCTCATTAACGCGGTAGAGACGCCAACAGAAAAATACGTCCTCGATGCGAAAGAGGTACCCGGGTTCCAGAGGTACTCAATCATGCATCGAGGGGTTCTGCCCCTTAGTGAGTGTTTGCTGAGCGTGAATAAATGGATTAGGTAACCCTTTTTGCTTGTCTTTTGCATGGAGGGTGAGACAATCCAATTGTTACAGAGGGCCGATGAGGCCATATGGTATTCTTATCATTAGTCTGCAGAAAAACAAGGTGAATAATTCTGCAAAAGGGTAACGTATTCTGCGGGAAAAAAACATGATTGTACTTTTGATATGAACTCCATTACAAAACGGTTTTTAGTAGAAACTGAAGAAAATATTTTTACGAAAAATGTGGACTGTTATAGTTTATTTCAAAATTATTTGAATAAATTTAAGTGTACCTAGTCGAGCAAACAGTAAAAGGCTATGTGAGGCAGGCTTTATTTATAAGTAAATGGTACTTATGAATCATACAAACTGCTTTGGATTCAATTTTCTAATTTCTATTTAAAAATAGGTATCCCAAAAAAATTATTTGACATTGTATTAATGAATATGATTAATAATAAATTTCGCTTCAATGAATTTCACAAAAATATTTTTATTTTTAGAGGTGAATTGTTTTACTGCACCAAATTTTATTTATATTATAAATCAAAAATAACGAAATAAAGTTTTAAAAAAAGTTTCTTATCCAGAAATGAAGGTAAGGAAAATAAGTGGTCAAATCATTAGCACATTGTGGCATCACCGGTTCACAAATAAAATGTAAAAATTGTATTTCTAGATATATTTTTAATAATCTTCATATGACATAAAGTAAAAGAAAAATTGCAATATTTTCTTTAAGAATTATTTTGTAAAGATTGCAATATCATATAAAGGTAACTTCTTAATAATCTTCATAGAAAACGAAGAAAAGAATTCGCCATTTTTTTTAGAACTGTTTTATAAAGATAATAATATAAGTTAATTTTACGTCAGGTTTTTAATAATCTTCTAATTGGAAAACATATAAAAGATTCGGTCTAATTTTCTCCAAGAATTATTTTATTAAAGTAACAGTTTATGTTAGAAATTCAAACGAATTCAGTACTTTCCAAATTCAATAACTTTAATGTAACAACGTGAAATCCATAATTCATTTTTGTTAATTCAAGTGTGATAATTTGCGTGCACTCTTTTCTTGTCAAAATATGGAAAAAGATGAAATTGCAGTGGCGCGAATCGAAATATTCCTTCTGATAGGCTAAATTTAGAGTTTATATGATGAATCACCCATGTCCATTCTCAATGCTAATGATAGATAAGTACTACAATTTTTTTAGGATTAATAAATCAAACGTTACACCAATAGCGTTCAAAAGTAAAACATGAACATAGTCTCAATTTCTAAAATAAGTAAAATTAAATATTTTTTAATGCTTTCTAAATCAAATTTATCATAGTTTCATTGCTTTTAAAAGTGAAATAATTTGAATTCTTATGAGTATAATAAGATAAATATGAGACAGAAGAAAATGTATTTTTGGTTCAAACATTTTAAGCTAATTTAGTTTATATTAAAGTATTAAAGTGATTTGAACAAACAGTTCAATGCAATTACTGTCTTAAATTTAAGAATCCTAGTTAAAATGAACTCGTTCTTAACCAATACATTAGCAGTCCCAAATTAATGTCTAAATGAAAAATTTAAGAGAAATAAAAGTATGACAAATCATGATCAAGGTCACCGAATGCCAAAGTTTAATTTAAACCTATTTATCTGATAATAAACCTATTTATCTGATGAATGACACTAAAAGATTTACTTTATACTATCTAAGAAAATTATTAAAATTGCGTTATGTGCTTCCGTCTACGATATGACGTTTTCATGTAGATGTTAAATGTTTCAGACACACTTTTCGGGTGGTTTCTAACTCAATTTTTTTCCATCAGTTAGTGTTAAAAATTTTCCTATTTTTTTATATTTATCTTCCTTTATTCAATGATATTCTGAGCCAGTGTCTTATTTTTTAGATCTCTCATCCGTAATTTATACTAATATCTTGCTTATCTGTTACCACAGGGCACCACAGTGGTATTATAAAAAGTGCCCTCTTAAGGCAATTTCATAAGAAACATTAAATCTCTGTTGCAATTCTCTCAGGTAATTGATCTTCACTATTTTCCATAATTTCAGAACTGAGTGGATGAAGTTTCTAAGTTATATTTTAGTGAATTGAAGCAAATCATCTTCCACTAGTTTCAATTAGAAACCATCATTCAATAGTCATAATGACGTCATAAAGCGGAATGGCGGATCTCAAATTTTCTCACCCATTAGCCTAGAGCCTCAATTTTTAGATCAGAATGATTATTTAATAATTTGAGTGGAAGAAATTTCTAGGTGCCACTTTGAATTAAAGCAAATAAGCTTCTATAAGTTTTAATTTGAAACCATCATTCAATCAATTTCAACTGACAATGAAGTCGAAAAGTGAGGCTCTCAAATTTTTTCACAAACTAGCTTTGCTTTCCAGATCCTCAATTTTTAGATTTGAGTGAATATTTAATAAGCTGAGTATATGAGGGCTCTAAATGAGATTTTTGTAAGTTGAAGAGAATTTGTTTCAATCAGGAAACCATCATTTAACCATCATTAGTTAAACCAGTTTCGACTTCTGATTGAATCACCAAGCTTAGTGGAGGCTCTCTTCTTTTTTTTCTCCCAGGAGCAAGCTTGTATTTTTGGATCTGAATTTTTTTATTTAAAGAGCCTAATGAATGAAGGTTTAATGTGGAATTGTGAGCTGAAGATAATTAGCTCTAAGAATTTCTAATAAGAAATTAACCCTTAAGTCACTGACTGTTCTGCCACAACCACCTAGAGTAGACCTTCTAGTAGGTGTTGGTTCTGCCCGTAAGAAGTCTGATCTTAACCTTCAGTCTTTTCCTCATATAGGAAAACCAGTTTTTCCCTTGTTATTAGACAGGGAAATAGTGTACAGAGGAGGATCATTCTCCTAGTTTTGCCCATTTGCTGAACCGCCTAGTAGGTTTTTATCAGTTTCGACTCTTGATGACGTCACTAAGTGGAATGAAGGTTTTCTGCTATTGATATATGAGCCCCTCAGAAGCCAATGCGGTTAAGTCCATTTTTTTATATTTTCTGATTTTTGGAAATTTTGATGAAATAAATAATAATCTTCTTAGTTATTAAAGGATTTACTCGTTGGTTACTTTTTTCTAGGTTAGACAGCAATTTTTTTAATAGCTACTGAATATATTATATAATAATTTCAGAAGCCATTGTGAATAAGTCCACCTTTTATCATTATTTTTTTTACATAAACTTTGAAATAAAAATTAAATTCTTCTTCTTCTTTCGATATTTGTTGGTAACACTGAAAAAAAAGAAATTCATAGTAACCAAGGTTGCCAGACGTAGTATTTTTAATACTACGGTAGTATTTTTTCACCAAAAAAGGGGTATGGTATTTTTCGTAATATTTTTTTTGAAATGTGGTATTTTTTTATTTTTTTAAAATTTTTTTTTCATTTCCTAAAACAAAGAAAAGTGCCACTTTAGTTTTGAAGTAAAAAACAATTTTTGAAATAATCCAACAGTTTATTTTCTATTAGTCACTGTATCTAGTGATGATTGAGAAAAATCGAAGTTCGTTTATACTAGAAGACATAAATTTCCTATCTTTTTCAACTGCCAAAAGGTATAAGTCCTAAAATTTTTAAGATGCTGTCATTATTTCAATAAATACTTACGTTTTTATTTGCACATCCTGTACATATCTTGTTTTTTTGCAGAGTTTACACCTCGAAAAAAGAGTTTATACACTTTTCTAATTAAATTAATAAACCAGGAATTTTAAAAACTAATGTATCAAAAAACATTAATTTTCTCAATTGTTGTGTTTTGGACTTAACCGCATTGGCTTCTGAGCGACTCATATACCATGAGCTTTCCTTAGAATCTGTATTTCAGATCTGAGTGAATAACTGAAGTAGCTGAAGAACTTTAAATGTAAATATTTTTTGACGTGTGCAAGGAAATAAAGATTATATTTTGCTTTCATGACTCAGTCTTTAGCTATAATTGATAAATAGTTTTAATCCTTTTCATTCATGCTAACTATTTGCGTCATAGAATTGGTACTGTTTGCGTTTTAATTTACTTTTAAAGGGTATTTTTTCCTAGATAAATTATCAACTGCTTGCTCTAAATGCGCTTAAAAGTGTGTTTGGCGTCGAAAGTACACAAAGATTGTCAATTAGTTACATTTTTCAAATAAGATCTACAAAATTTAGAGATTTTAGAAAAATAAGTTAATATTATACTGTAAAACAAGAATTAAAAAAAACGTGTTTTTCGAGAAATTTCATTTTATTTTCAAAAATGCAAAAATATTTAAACTTTCCACTACCAAGCTCCTCAATTACAATTATTCTAATAGTATTATTTCCCACGAATTATTATGATGAAAATATGATATTATTATGATTTATTATATTTCGTAATAAAAGCACAATATTGATAGTAAAAAAATAGTTTTCCCGTAATCCCGCTAAACACAAAATGTTTTTCGATTTTATTACTTCCTTCGAAGCATTTTTGCATAATCTCTCTTAAATACCCTGCGGTTCACAGCATGGAGATTTAAACTTCTCTATTCACGAAAATAATCATTCTAAACAAAAATGTCAAAATTAAAAATTGCAAAATTAAAAATAACGAAACTTTGTTTTGCAATTTCATTTTAAAACTTAATCAAACCGTAACGTGTGAAACAAAATAATTATATTTTATTTTTTTTATAAATTTACTTTGGCAAACACGACTTATGACTTGAAATTTAAAAATGCGATCCATTAAAATTAGCGTTGACACCTTAATAATCATTAATACCTTACTACTAAAGGATTTCTTTTACAAAAAAAAAAGGTTTAGAATAAGAACAAATGAAATTAATGATTAAATACAATTAATGCTTGTGGCTTAAAATAAGTAATTAATACCGAAAATTATAATTCTTTAAATTTTACTTTCAATTAATTTTTAAACCTCTATCTTCGCATTAACTGTTTTTTTTTGTACAGTTTTATGTTTTTAAAGATAAATGTATTTATGATTTTGAGATTTTAATTAAGAAAGTTGTGTTTGTTGCAGGCATAAAAAGTGATTAATTAATGTCAGGTTAATTCCTACCCCCACTGAAATGTAAATATTTTAATTTTAAATAAAATTATCTGCATTTTTCTCAACGATTTCAACCTTGTAATTACGCCGTCAATTTTAATTCTTATGTTTCATCCCTTGATAAATGTAAAAGTTATAGAAAACCAATCGATATAGTTGACAAATAAAATTTGATTAGAAGAATTTTTCTGAAACACATAACAAATGATTTCTCTATTTTTACTTCTAAAATAAATTTACTCCTTCGAAACATATGTTTAGGTTTTACACTTTTTTGAAATTACTTTTTTGAAATTATTTCAATGATTGTTTAACAAAAAAAAATTAATTTTAATTTACTTGTTATAAAATTGGTTGAAAGTGTAAACAGTATTTAGACAGTAATAATAAGATAATAAAATAATAAATGATAATAAATCTACTCCATTCATCTCATGATCAGTTCATTACACTATTGTAATAAATCTCTTTTAATTCTATTCTCAAGTTTAGTTTTTATAGAAAGTAATGTTCGATGTTTATTTTATTTTTCAGGAAAAAAATGACTATTGCCTTAAAGACCCTATTGATGATCGCAATAGCTTATGCAGTGGTGGGAAAAACTGCATTATTTTTGTAGTTTACTACAAATATTTTGTTACAAATGCAGTTAACAACAGCATTTTTTTTAATGTATTGACTACAAACTACTATCGAAATGTAGTTAAAACTTCACTAGTTTAAGAAACCGATCTTTTCTCGAGAAATTAATTTGCACGTATGTTTAAAATGATTTGGAATAAAAAAATTCTTTATCTTAAACATGAAGAATTATTTAGAAATATTTAATCATATTTACATGAATTAGTGTGTTATTTTAAAACATTTTTTTTTAAATTTGTTCATTCAATTGAAATTTTTATGCCCTTCCCGATAGCGAATATTTAATTTGAGAAATGTTAGGAAATTATCGAATACTAGCAATTTCGTGAAGTGTTCAATGATCTTTTCATTCCTCTAAGAAATTAAGTACATCGATAATATGTCCCCTTCCTTTGGAATAACATTAATGTTTCACGAGTGTACATTCGCATGTGAAAGTGTTAAGAAAGTGGTAAATTAAATATTATCCGGAATGGTATAAAATATTATCTCAAATATTAGTAATGGTAAATATTATCATTATCAAAATAATAATGGTAAATATTTTCATTATCAAAATAATAATGGTAAATATTTTCATTATCAAAATAATAATGGTAAATATTATCTCAAATATTAGTTATACGTGACTCTAAATACACAATTCTTGTTTACTCACGATCATAGACGCATTTTCAATCGCATCCATTGACAGACCTCGAAAGATTTGCACCCATCAAATTCAAAAAAATTAGATGTGTTAGAACCCTGATTCTTTACTTTTTTTGTATCTCACTACTCACTAGGCTACTTTTTTTTAAAAAAAGTAGTACACTGCACTATAAAATACAAAAATGTAGCGACTACAGTAGTTTCAGTACTTATAGTGCTCTACTCCTGACCACTGAGCTTGTGTATTTAACATACTTTTTTACCAGTGCGTATAACTTAAAATTAGTGAAGATGAATAACTTGTAAGATTAAAGAATTCAATTTCAACTAAAAGAGCATGAAAGATATGCTCAAAGAAAAGATATTGAATAATCTTCCACTGATCTACATAGTTGGAGTTCTAATTAATTGTTTGAGCTTTCCTCTGTTAAAATCATTCAACACTGCTTTTCATAGATCGAGCTTGACTTCAGGGAATCATTCTATGCATTTCAGAACTTAGTTAATGATATTTCTATTTCTTCACTTTCCCAATGTTTTTAAATCTATGTAAGATAATTTGGGTGCCCAGATTACATTTAAATAGGTTTGTATGTCTTTTCAAACTTGATTCTTTTCATCCATCTTTTTATTATCCTGTTCAAACTTGCTATTCTATCCCTGTTAGTTAAACTACGTTTTGCGTGTTTATCTCTTTACTTTTCTACTACAATGTGGTGTTTAGACACAGAGGAAGGTTCTTTTTTTTTCTTTTGTCTACGTAGCACAAAAAATAACCGATATTTATTTGAACCATAATATTGATACTTAAAAGCACAGATCGCTCATGGGCAGCAATAGAGGCACAACTCAAAAAATCAAGTTTTGAGATAAGTGGACTTAAAGTTCTCATTGCTAAGCAAAATTCATAAGAAATGCTTTCGTTTGCTTAAGCGAATATTACCTTCAAGTTGAATTATGAGTTGTGCTAGTATTGCTGCTGAAAGGATGCGTATTTTCATATGTATACCTGTTCCTAGTCCAAAATGCGTGTTTTTTGAGTTGTGCCACTATTGCAGTCATGAGCGAAATCAATACAACTTAAATTAGAACTTTTTGTTCGTTAAACTGAGTCATAGTAATTTAGAATTAAATTTAACATGAAAGGTTAAATCGTGCAACTTGAAACTGTGGGGCAAACTATAATATTATGGGTCAAAACGATCCGAAATTTCTAACATGTGTCAGTATTATTTTCGAATTGTACTGCGTGTTATTTCATTATGTTACTTATGCAAACAAAGCGTTCACGCCTTTTCAACTGAAGAAAAAAAAACTTTTCCCCGTTTTGCACAATTTGTTGCACGGAGCCGCGATGGCTCAGGGGATAGAGCGTTCGCCTACCAATGAGGCGAACCGGGTTCGAATGCCAGTCGATACAAATTCCGCATCCGGCTTGCACCGATCACAGTGCTGACGTGAAATATCCTCAGTGGTAGACGGATCATGGGTTAGAGTCCCCTTGCTGTCAGGAAGGTTCTCGTGGTCTTCCTCTCCATGTAACGTAAATGCGGGTTAGCTCCTCCAAAAAGTCCCCCACTAAGGCAAATTTCTTCCTATACTCGATCCAGGAGTTCCCTTGCCTTCTGGATTGGGTTCAAAATTACAAGGCTACGGAGTTGAACATTAGTAGTCATAAACCCATAAAATTAGGTCGGCTATTTAACGACGGTTGTAAAATGAAATAAAATTTGTTGCACAAAAGATTATCTAAATACGTAAAACGTTATATTGGAAAAATATTTATTTATTTCATAACCTTGTGCCAGATTTTACCAATTTAGTTTTATTAAGCATTTTATTTGATGTAAGACACTCTTTGATTCGCTAAGAAGAAAACAGGAAGCTTTTTGGGAAATAAATCAATTTTAAAAGAAATGCTTTGCAGTTTCCAAAACAAGAAAGAATTACAAAAATGTGTAAAACATAGAAATTTGTAAGTACATAATTAAAGATTAAATACATTTTCACTTAGTTAAATTCCGTTGTATTTTAGTTAATTTCAGATTGGGCAAAATCCTTTGCAATCATTTGATGTTTAACCTCTTTTACTGAATTTTTATATCATCAATTAAAGATGTAATTAGAATTTAACTTCAATGTAGTTCTTAACATTTAACTCTTGGTATAATGTTTACAAAACTATCACGAGTTGCATAAATTTTAGATGTTTAATACGTGTAATTTAATTTATTTTAAGGCGCGTCGTCAATTTTTTACGGTTTAAATCAATAAATAATTTAATTTTCTGAGCTTTACTAACACTGATTTTTATGAAGGAATGTTTAACAAAATTGTAAACGACAGCGTAAGTTTCATTTTAAAACCTGTATCTACAATATTATAAAATTTTTTAGCATGTTTAGCCAATCTCTCAATATTTCGCATAGCGTTTGTTTTATCTTAACCGTAACGCTAAAATAATTTTCTTTCCCTTAGTGATTCTGAAATCTGTAGGTAAATTTTGAGCACGACCCGAGAAGCTCATATAAAAACCGAAATATACGGTAATGAAATCATTCATTTGGTTACTTTTTCCGATCATGTGGTAATGATTTATAGGAAATTCTGGTCTTCAAAACTATAGCTAATATTAATACACATTTAATAAAAAATACAAAACTGTTAAGTAAATTTAACGGAATAAATTGTTTTTATGCCATTCTCTAAGGAATGATGATAAAATTATTGAATTTTACCGCATTTATCAAATTTTATCCCATTTCATGAAATCTAATTTAATTACGTATTATAATTAACCGCATTTACTACTAACCAGCACAGTAAAATATTTTATCGATAATCTTACCAAATATCATTACCAAAGCGTTTCGCTAAAAATAACCGAGCATTTTGGTGTTCATATGGAATCAGAAGCACGTTAAATTTCACTTTATTCTGGTAGTTTTGACCAAATCTTTCTTTCCTAAATGTAGAAAAAAACTTACACCTTATTATGGTAGATAATTACACATTTTTAATTGCTTCGTACAACTTTGTTAAACAAATTCACCTGTTTTTGCAAATTTATTAGAAATACTTCATTTATATTTATTATCCAATGTTTATTTTACCCAACAGTTCGAGGTAGTTGCATAAAAATCAGTGTTATTTTGCATTGAATTAAGAATATCCAAATTCGTCGTTTCGTGCCTTAGACTAATAAATTTCGACAAAACAATTTTAAATGACGTTCAATTTGGGGGAAAAAACTTGTAAAATAAAAAATCCTTCAAAAAAAGCAAATAAATAAAATAAAATATTTCTGAAAACTTTCCAGGTCTACAGAAATTGGAATTTATTGCATCTCGAGGCGCCTTGCCGCGCTTCATCGCGTCGTTATACATGCATCTCAGAAAACAGGAACGAACATTCGAAAATCAAGAGCAATCACGGTTCTATGTAAAAGACGCATTTCACGGGAGGAAAAGAGGATGTTTAGGACAAGGGACGTCCTGGACTTTTGCCAAATCCCTATTTTCGTACCAGGGAGCGAAGAGAAGATATATATTCTCATCAAATATTTATTACTTTTCTCGTCCTTTTGAAGGGGAATGTACAAGAATCGGTCATTTCCAACGAATATTCAAAAGTAATAGGAGGTAGTGGGTCTCTTCCTTTGAATCTTTCAATTCTCAATGGATGGTAAGAAGTTTTTTTTACAGAAAATTTGAAGCAAATTGCATTTATTTGAATTTCTTCTCGTTGATCCGCGATTTTTGTACTATGTACTGATGTTTTCTATTGTCCTGCTTTAAGAGAATAAGGCTTATCCGCAAATGAGCTGTTGACTGCAAAACTGGTTTAAATCAATTAACCTACTTTGATGCAATTCTTATTTAGGTGAGTTCAATGAGTTACAAATTTCTGAAGATAGTAATACCTTTTTGCAGTCAACTTAGTATTGATCATGTTTAAAAAAAACTATTTATTAAGGTTTAATTATTGCTAACAACAAATTTAATTTAGATCAATCATTGGTACTTAGGTTTAAATATACAGGAAAGAATAACAGAAAAGATATTTAAAACTTAAAATGCGTCAGCTTTAAGGATACAATCAAACCTGAATGAAGCATCTTCTTAACTTAAGCATGTCATTTTAACTATAGTTTTAAATATCTTAAAAAAATTAGTGAAAATTATTTTCTTAAGATTTATATCATGGAAGTTAGTAATTATGATGGACATCAATACAATAACTAAATACATTAAGTGAATCAAACGTAAAGAGAACTAGATCTCTTATACTCTAAAAAAATTAGGATAACTTCATATGTCCATATCCACATTCTCAACTTTTGAATATTTGCACCAAAACCTACTTAAGTAGTGTCTAGATATAATAAAGAGACAATGCAAATTAATGAGCCCGGACAACGCAACCTGAGGGAAAACAGAGGAGTCAGCGTAGTTGTTTCAGAAATTCTGTAATATAGAAAGTTAATTATTAGATAGTAGATCATCACCGATAAAATGCGAATAGAGCCTTTTTCGACATAAAAGGTGCCTTTTTAAACTTGCACTTATCTTCACTGCAATGTAATGAAACGAAGTTAGGAAGAAAAAAGAAACAAGTTGTAACAAGACACTAATTTTTGATGTTCAAACTTATCTTAATGTTCGAAATACAAATTGATTAAAAAAGTCCCCTTTGACAGAAAAATCTTTGTCAAATATATAATGATGGAAATAAACCATTAAAACCTACTAGTATTTAGGACAAATCACAAAAATGAAGCTTGATTGAATTTTATTATTAAAAATTTTTTTAAAAGCAAATACTTGCTCAGATAAAGAAACAAACAAAACTGTATGTCAACTTACATCAACTAACCTCTAAATGACATTCCTTTCAGTAACTTAATATAAGAACTCCATACGTGTTGTTGCCGAGATACCTAACAACAGGAAACAAAAGTATTGCCAGAACTATTTCAATAAGAAAGATTCAGTACCATTACACCTTAACACAAACCCATCCCTATCCCTTTCTGCTCGACATAACCAAGTTATGATTTATTTCCCTATATTTCTCCGTCCCTAAAAGCTTGCTAAGGAAGAGGTGAGCCTGGTCCAGAAGGCAACATTTATTGGGTCTCAAAGCATTATTGGAGGAATGTCTCAGGCCCAGCAATGGTTAGGCGTCGATTAACCGATTCACCCGAAGAGGTCGCAGCCGTTGGGGATTTCAAGGCCCGATTTGCGCTGATTAGATTCCTGTGCCATTCCTTTCGATCTATATCGTAAAACTTCCCCCTTCGGCTATCGTTCAGGCAGTATCAACTTGTATTATTTACAAGCACATGATTTCCAGCTGCATAAGCGCGACGAACATTAAATTAATATTTTCACAAGTCAAATAAACGTCAAGAATTTTGTGTGTACTTAAAAATAATGTGTTATTTCAGAACTATAAATTACATTTGTCATCTATCTTGGACCAATGAACAGATCTTGAGGCCATGAGTGCAAAAAATAGTTTAAATCCTGCTTGGACGGATATTTCGGAAATATCAACGTTTCATTTCTTCACAAATAAATTCAGATTTGATTGCTGGGTTTCTGAAACACATCTGGTGAAATATATTTTTTTTAAACCGTTTTGTATGTTTTTTCTTAAAAAAAATACATTGTGAGAAATTTTGAAATTTCTTAAATTCTAATATAGATGATCAAAGGTAATGTAACACTTTTAAAAAGAAAGCCTGTAAAACCGTTTTTGTGGAAAACCGCAAAATATCGAATAATACAGTAAATCAGTAGTCTCAACTGTTTTTTATCATACAAGAACAAGTTTTTTTCCTTAAAAATTACTACGAAAATCCGCAATCGACAGGTTTTTTACCTTAAAAAAGCAAGTTTTTACAACAAAGATAAATCTGCTGTCTTAACGGACTTATGCCATATCGGAACAAGTATTCTTTGGGAAAGTTACGAAGTAATTATACACATGCTTCATATGTGAACGTCATATGTCACCAGAATTTGTATTAATCAGTCATTGCAGGGATTGTCACTTCATTTGGAGGCGTGAATTTCGTCCCCTGAGTCATTTCGACTTGAGTGTTTTATTGTGATATAATAGGGATGTTACATTTTATTAAATTGAGATTGTGAGAATTTCGCTTCAATATTGTATCAACTTGGCAAATAAAGTCAAATTGTAGTTTTTTTTCATATGATGTTCAAAGTCAAAGTTGTCATATGATGTTCAAAGTTAAAATAATTGCTAAAAAACAAGAGCAAGGATGGAAAACAATCTTAAAATGATTGGAAAAAATGTGGAATTGGAGATTTTCAACTGACGGTTGTAATCCGCTTGTGATTAGGCTGAAAAATGAAAAAAACTGCTCTCTCAACATAACGGCTATAAACCGTTAAATATACTGAGAAATTCTGTAAAAAACATCAACGTTTTCTTTTTACAGTGAATCTGATTATGACAAAAAGTTCAACCGTATTAAAACGTGAAATTTTAAGTCTTAAACTTAGTAGCGCAATTTATGACCCAACTTTAGTGGAAACAAATGTTAAGTTTGAACCACATCAAAATTCGAAATTGAATAAGTTTTACTAAGAAGTAAGTTAATGTAAATTGCCTTAAAGAAACCCCTTATTAAATGTTGGAATCAGGGGCACACAACCTCCCATAAATCGACTCATGTTTGTTTAAATATTGTCTTAGGGAAGTTAAAATTTTGTAACCCCACTTTTTAAAGCAAAACGATCTATAATATATAAAGAAAAATAATCGAGCATTCTGCTTATACTCTGACTCTTAAAGTGTTGTTATCAGTCTGAACCAGAACAATGTCAAAATGATGAAAATATGGAAAAGATGTAAATGATGGAGGTAAGCAAAGGCTTTTCTTCTTTTTTAAGTTCGTTATTGTATGAAAATGTGTTATAAATAAGTATGAGTTCTTGTTTCAGGGCAGTGTTGACACATGGGCTGGAATAACAGGGATAAGAATGTTTTTTGTAGTTAGTTGGGAGATAAACCTATTCTCTTAACTCGTGTACTGTAGAGGCAAGTGACGTTTTATAAAAAAAAACAATGTTATGTAGCTATTTTTTCATATACACTCGTACTGCTGGGACACAATAATAGCTCTTGTTAGAAGTAATTACTTCAAGTTAAAATGATTTTTTTCTTTCACGTGGGCTCTAACTTTGTACATGCAGAGGCCTTCAATTTTTGTACTGTTTAAGTCAAAAATTAGAGAAAAATAGAAGAAGACGTTAAACAGGCTTCTTAGAGAGGTATTTTGTTTGCAACTGATTCTGGTGTTCTATTTCATGGGATTGTCTTCATTAAATTCTTAAAAACACACAGATTAAAGTATCCTACTGATTTAGACACATTTTTTTAAAGGAAGGTTTAATTTGAACTTTAGTTATATGTTAGGGGGGGCAAGTACAGTTCTTAACATTTTAAATTTCAAGCGATTTGTAAAATAATTTTCAAAATAAGGATAGATTTAAGATTAGAAACTATAGATTTTTCATGTTATTCTGGCAGCACCATTTTTCATGTCACGAAAGCTAACAGTACTACAGCAAATTGTAGTGCATTAAGATGGCTAAAATTATACAAAATTTGCATACTAAGTTTCAAATAAATTATTTTGTTATGTTTGTTAGAGTAAAGAAAGCTTTTCAAAATCAGATTTTTTTTCTTCAGAAAATGCAAAAGACTTCTGACAGAAAAAAATATTTAAAAAAAATTTCTGAAGAGGAATTTTATTTGCTTTAAAAATATAATTTATTCAAATCAAGAAATGGTTAAAGAACTCAAGGCCTACGCCTTGAGTAATTTAACCATTAATTAACTAACTAATTTAACCATTAATTAAACTAGCCTTGATTTCGGGAGTTTACTTTTTTCAGTTTCGTCTGTCAGCATAAGAAAAACAATTATATTTTCATTTTTAAAAATCGGAGTTCAAAAATTTTAAGGGGTTTTGAAAGCTAACGAACTGAAGTTAACATATGGATGAAAAAAAATCAAATTTTCATCAAAATAGCAGATCTTTACTCAGTCGGATATTTTAATGTGACATGCAATGATTAAGATGTATTTTCTATGCTTTTTATAAATTTATGCATTTATTCCTCCAGCAAAAATAATTAGTTTAAATTTTTTTATAAATACTTCAAAATTTTCAAAATAATACAATATTTCAAATGCCTTTTCTTACTATGCATTTAAAAAATTTACTTAAAAAAGTAGTTGATCTCCAATTTTAAGATAAAAACCGAAATATTACTCATTTATATAAATGTAAAAATAATTCTAAATTCCAGTATTTTAAAGCTTGCACATTTTCAAATATTTATAAAAAGAACCTTTTACTTAAAGAACGTGCAATTTAAAATTTTCATGAATATAAAATTGTAAGTAAACATTATATTTTATCAATTTTAAAAATAACTTGCAATTCCCAATTGGATTAATTTAAGGTCTGGGTTTAGATCTGAAAATAAATTAACTGCTTCCAAATAATCCCCCAGACGACACGCCGAAGCAAATAGTGGAGACTAGAAAATACAATCAAAGTAACAAAGAAAGAAAAAAGAACGAGTTTTTCTTCTGGAATAAGATCTATAACGGACCAAACAGTAGCGTTTCTAGAAATAGAAATGGACTTCGCTGATACATGCGCTGGTTTAGGGAAAGGCTAGAAGCGTAATTGCCCGTGACTCTCTGACCCTAACAGAAAACTGCCCCTATTTTCTTCTGACCAGTAGAATAAACACGAAGAATTTTCCATCCGAATTGTATTTTGGTAGCGATCGCAAAAACACTAACCAATACCATGCCGGCTGTATGTCTTGGCGAAGTAATATATTCCCCTGGTAGATGGAGTCAAAGAATAAAAAGGAACTATCCAGTTGAGGTGTTTTTTGCTAGTTGTTTTGCGATCGTTTTCATTTTCTTTAGTGTTCTCAGTCAAAGAATGTGTTACATTAAATGGCTTCACTTTCAGGAAATTGGTCTATCAACTAAAACTATAGATTTGGTGGTGATTTGAGAAGAGAAATTTTCCGAATGATGTCTTGACTTGAAAGAAAAGTAATTTATTTGTTTTGTTATCACTTTTATTACTAATTCTGAGGTTTAAACCTCCCCTCTGTATCGAAATTGCGATTCAAATCTGATTTCATTCCTGTTTCGTATCACTGCTTTTACCAGGAAAAATTCAGTGGTAGTTCATTTTATTTGTAGAGTAAGCACGGTGAGTTTTTAATCCGAATTGTACTTTGGTAGCGATCGTAAAAACACTCGCCAATTCAATGCGGCTGTGTGTTTTAGCGAAGCTATATATTCTCATGATAGATTGAGTGATAGAATAAAAAGAAACTATCCAGTTGAGGTGTTTTTTGCAAACGCTAATTGCTTTGCGATAGCTTTCTTTTATAGTTTTCTTTCAATTAAGGAACGTGTTACATTAAATGGCCTCACTTCTCAAAAATTGACCTATCAAATAAAACTATTAATTTGGTGGTGATTTCGGATAGAAATTTTCCAAGTGATGTCCCGCTTTACAAGAATGTAATTTATTTTTATTTGCTAGCACTTTTAATTGGAACTTGGCTGTGATTCTGAAATTTAACTTCCCCTCTTGATTCGAAATGGTGATTCAAACTTGATATCCTTCTTGTTTCGTCTCAACTTTTTATCTGGGGCAGTATTCTAAAGTTTCCAATGTGTAGCAAAAGTATGCTATTCCTTCATTTGCCAACTTTTATGTTTATATGATAAAGATTTACCAAAAATTCCGAAATTGAACTTAATAGTCCTTAATACCACAAATTTAGTGAAAACACAGAATTGAAAAGTAAGTTTAAGTGAACAAATAGATTTTACGCCATGCCCTCTGGTATCATGATAAAATTGCCAAATTTTACCACATTTATCAAACTTTATCACTTATAACCATATTTTATAATTATTTTAACAAATTCGAAACAAAGTGCTTCGATAAAAATTATTGAGCGATTAAATACCTTTAAAAACATTAGCTTGCTTCTAAACATCTTAGTTGAGTTAAATTAGATACAACTTCTTTTTTTGAAAAAATTCACTGTTTTTCAAGAAACAAATTAAACATTATTCTGTGTCACATATTGCATTTTATTGAAATAAATGAAAGTTATCAATTTACAGCTAATTTATTTAAAATATTTAACAAAATAAATCCTTCTGAAAAGCTGTATTTCTAATCGTTGTAGTATCTGTGTAGCAACTGTGTCTACATTTTTTGTATGACAAATAACTATGTTACTAGTTATTATAAATTAGAGTATGCTATTAAAAATAAATTTAAAAAAATTTAGTATTTATATTGAAGCAACAAAGGATCTCAACTATTCTTAAATAAATTTATCAGTACAACTTCATTTCTTCAATAAGTTAAGAAATATTTAAAAAAAATTAAAAACTGTATATATTTTTCCAATAATCAAACATTTTTGAATTTAACTGTAATTTTAAGGGTTTCGGAAAAGTATTAGAAAGGTTATAAATAAAATTCAAAATAATAAATATGAAGAACATGTTATCCTCTAATTTTATATTTGATACCACAATGGTTTTCTCATTTAATTTTTGCTCAGAATTAGTTTAAATGTTTTTTTTTTGTAATTAAAATATTAAATTACTACTATTAATAAATACTACACAAAATCTCATTAAATATATATTTTGTAAAAAACTTACTACAAGTTACAGAGTACAATTACTTGCAGCAGAGCAAATTCATATTTTAGAGGTGTATGATTAATATTAGAGGAAAGGTGCTTGTGTTTCTCCAATGCGTTGCGATAAAACTTTTCCCGCCGAAACCCTTTAAATGCTGGGTAACAGTTTTACAGAGAAAGAAGCTTTAGCCGAAACATAGATGTTAAAAATGTTCTTGGAAAGCTTTTATGTCTTAAGCATATTATTTTAAGCTAATAATATGTTGTTTTTATTTTAAATGTAGTAAAGTTCTCACAGTTTACCGTTACCATTATGTACATGTTCTATCCAGTTCCAGCCAATACTTTCAATACTGATTACGAAAATGGCACAAAATATCAATACGTGTAAATAATCAAATGGAAAGCATCAATGGTTTAAACTTTCGATCATATCAATCGATTTTCAGTCAAAGTCATATCAGTCCTGCAGTGCTTGGGCTCCTATAAGCATAAATTGCAAACTATTCATTTTAATCCGTGATATAATTGGGTATAATATGAAAAAAACACAACTACTTCGATTTAGAAGGAACAACATAATGGCGCAATGCTAAACGAATGGAATTTAGTTGTTGTTTATTTAGTTATTGTTATTAGTAGTTGTTGTTATTTGTTTTAGTTGTTGTTGTTTATTTAGTTGTATTTAGTTTCAATAACTTTTCTTTATAATGCAATAAAATCTGGCGAGCAGCTATTTAAACGATCGAACACTTCGTTTGTTTATTTGTGGCTTGAAGTCAGGCTCGCAGAAAATGCCGTTCATGGGATAAATTTAGTAGGAACAACACAACCTGTGACGTAGGCTATATTATACCCAATTTTAGGTAAAAAATAATGCTCGATTTTTTTAAAACTTTAATATGTTTTAAAAACTTTTAAAATACTTCTCCGATGTAAATACAATCAATTTTTATCATCGAATATAGTGAGTAATTTAAAATAAAAATCTTAGCATAAATTAAATCCTTCAAACCGTATTTTTTATAAGTTCTTCTTACGTGGAAGAAAGTCAAAAATCACCTTTAAACATGTTGGTTGTCAATGACTGCTTTTTTCAAACTCAATTTTATTTTTATTTCATTTTCTTTAATTGTATGAAAATTGTTTTTTTATGGGCATTGTCGAGTACATCTAGTATTAAAAGCAATAGATTGAATTTAAAAAGAGTTTTAACATAATTTATTTTATTTAACAACATAAATTTAAAACTGAAATTTAGAAAACGATTTCAGCAAGTCTTATTTATTGAATTATTACCTTAAAAAAGAGTGTTTTGTTACTTTAAAGTAGTATTTTAAGAGAAATAAACAATATTAAAATACTATTTGTTTTGCAATTAATCAATCAGTTGTAATTTGTGAGTCCTACGAAATTTAGAAATTAAATGTAACACACTTCTCTTAGAAACTGTAAATCTTTCTGAAACTTTCAAAGTGAAACTTTCAAAAATGAGGAGAAAATAACCTGAGGCAAAAATAATATCACGTTATTAGCTACACGAAAAAATTAAAACTTTAGTCTACATTTATGCAATGAATAACTCATGTATAAATATTTTCATTTTAGTTCAAATGCACAATGCTAAAGACGCTTAATCTTTTCGTGGCACTAGCATAATAGAATCTGATAAATTGATCAAGACATAAGTGTCCACTTCGACGGGAAAATCCGGACTAATCCGATGGCTGCTTTGTTTCTTATCGATCTCACACTTTCCAAGTATCGCATATAATGGCTTTACCAACTAAGCAATGCCATATACTTTTATCAGTGTTATTCACGTACAGTGTCACGCACAAACCGGATCACCGGATCGATGCCGGATTGTTGCGTGTCCGGTAGGTGTCGGAGGTGTTGTTTCGTGCCACAAATCACACGGAAGCCGGAAACGGAATGCCCACCTCTTCACTCTTTTCACTGGACATCACCCCCCACGCTCTTTGGTACAATTCCGGTCTGCTTTTCCGGTCTTTAACACCCACCTTCTCTAAAGCACATCTCTTGCAGTTACGAAATATTTCATACTCTATCGTGACCGACAGAGGGTAAACTTGAACGAGAAGGGTATTTAGAAAAGGGTATGTTTCTATTCAACCATTCACAGAAACCAGACGCTGTCTACAATAAACTCTCTTGAAGTTTCTATGGAAGTGCCAGAGCTAATGCCTTCTTCGTGTTCCTCCCTCATCTAAGTGTTCGAGGGGAATACTTTGGGAGACATCCAAACAGGGAATGCTTGAAGATAAAAATAAGATGGTTTTAATTATCTAGTCTAGTTTAGTCTATCATAAGCTTGATCGATTTCAGTCGGAAAGGAATTTTAGTGAAATAACAGCTGTGCCTTTTGCAACTCAGACATTTTAGATTTTGATTTTACGTACTTGCGTTGAAATTTCCGATAAAATTGATTTTTTCTTATAATCTCTTTAAAAAAGAGTAATTTTTGCTTGCCATGATATTGTTTTTGATTTATATATATTTTTTTATATTAAAATATTATATTTATTGTTATTTACATTGAAATAATGTATTGTTTATTATTTATATTGAACTATTTTTAGTCTTAAATTTTTATCTGATTTCAGTATATGTATAACACGATTCGACTAAAGCTTATACTTTTCACCCTTTAATAATATATGCGATGCCAAAATAGACATTTCATGTTTTCTACCTTTTAAAGTTCTTTATTTTCATAAATTTAATTTTTTCTTTAATCATTCTTAATCCTTTTCTAATTAAATAAAAAAATACTTAATTTTTATCCCATTTTATAAAAAGAGAATACAAATTCGTTTCTTGATAGTCTCTGTAATGTCTAACTTTTTATTCAATACAAGTGTATAACTTATTAATTCAGTGTCGCAACAAAACAGATATCAAAATCTATTTTTAACTTTATTTTCTTTAAGCTGCTTTATTTTTTACCTTACGAATGTTTGATCACAGGGTTGTATTATATTTTAAGGGTTTTTCGTGATTGTTTTTTAGTCATATTATTTAAAATTTAATATTTATAACGCGGAGTTGGCCTTATTTTTTACTGTTTTATTTATCAATGACTAGCCCAAAAAGTGCTCCTCTTCCCATGCTCCCTAAGCGTTGGTTAAAAAGCACGCATTCACTGGAGATTGGAATTTGCTGATTTGAGGACTGGCATAAAATAATTCAGTATCAGCATAATTCCTGCAAAGTTTTATGCCTCTCTAAAACTGTCTTTAAAAGAAGCATCGTAAGCACTAATGAGCTAACATAAATATTACAGAATCGACATTTCAAACAGATTATAGCAATATTTGAATGTTTTCTACTCTAGTAATTTAACATACACATTTAATTGTTCGAAAAAAGATCTATCTCCTTAACAAATACGAAAATAATAATTCACAAGAAACTAAAAATATTATATAATTTACATTAATTTATAAGTTTTTCCATTTTTCCTTAAAAAAAATTACTATTAAACCGAATAAGTTTCGAGATTAAGCAGATTCCACTTAAATAAAATAAAAACATGTTGAATAACTTAGTTTAAAGAAAAATCAAAATGCAGATGCAAAAATTAATTATTCATTAAAAAATACTTTCAAGCTGGTACTTTTTTAATACGGACAAAGGAAAAAAAATAGCTATCTAAAAAGAGAAGAAAAAAAAACACTTTTATTTCAAAAATTATGTTTTGTATCTTACAATATGTTTTATAGGAAAAAGTACTTGTCTTAGATAAACAATAATAAAAGCTATAAGGATAAAATACTGCTTTTAGAAATACCCAGAGATAAACCAGGAGCTCTACTAAGTCCCAGTTTTGTCATTAACTTCTGCACATAAAACAGAGGTTTGTCATTAGATTATGATTTACTGATGTCCTTATTTTGGCTTGGTAGCGCCGGATATAAAACTCGTATTTTTCCATGACGGAAAAATAGCTTCGGGAAGGTTTCTTGAATAAACTGTGAGTTTTAATTTACTCTAACCTCCCTTGGGCAAGGATTAGAATAAAATGTTCTTCTGATAAGCTCTTTTGAGCTTCTCAAGTTGAGGGTTGAGCTTTTTTCCCCCTCTTCTTATAAATTAAAATTAAACATTTTTAATGAACTCAAAGACGTATCGAGACAAGATTTTTAAATTGATTTTATAAATTGTTTTTAAAAATGCAGCTAATAATACTTCCGATAATTAAATTTCTTCTTTTTTCGTAAGAAGTTTTTAAATATTATATACTGTATTAGAATAAATTTGCTTAGATGTTTTTTTTTCTTTCAAAATTTTCTTCGGTAATGCTGTTTTATGCTAGCTTATTTCATGATTTTGGAACAGTTATAAAAGTAATATTATTTGATTTCAGCCCTGTCAAATTACTCTTTTGATATGATATAATTATTCTAAATTCGGTAATGATTAATAATTTCCTTTCACTTTAGACAAAAACAATGTGAATAAATTACAAATAAAAATACAGATATCCATGCTTTATTTACGGTGTTTTCTACTTTAGTACAAAGTACAAAGTATTACCCTTTCCTTTGTTGAACTTCTTTTAGCTTTGGTCGTAACTTCAAAAAGGGAGGTATTCTTTGCACCAAAATTATATAACATTAAATTCTACATGGAATAGTATTCTTGAATTTTAAATTTGATGACATGGTTTAGTCACTATCTATTGTTAAAGATGGGAATTTTTTTTTTCTTGGACGGAATACTGTTTTACACTCACTTTCCACGACTCGCCAATTACAATTAAAAATAAAAGATACCTTGTTTAGGTTTAAAAAAAAGCAAAATGAAACGTATGAAAGTTTAGAGCTCCTCAGAAACAATCTTAAATTTGTATTATTCATATTTGAAATGCTCGAAGTTAAACAAAAACATTTCCAGCTTTTTGGAAATAAAATCGTGGTACGACATTTTGTTGATCTCATTTGACTGGGCTATTTATTTCTAAAAATGTGATTGTTTCTTTGTTTTATTTACCAGCACTACTTGTCTATTAAAAGTTTGATTTATTCAACTGAAATATAATTCTCTGCACAAGAAGCGATCGAAATTATACATGAAATTGGTTTGAATAATAATAATAATAAAATTCTTGTTAGATTAGATGACTTGAATCAAGTGATTGAAATCAGTTGTGAATTTAATGTTTTGGTAACAGTTTCAATCAATTCCGATCAATGACTTAAATCATGAGGCATTCTGTAAACACTCGTGAATTGAATCGACAGATTAAAGTAAGCTGAATGATCAACAAAATAATGAAGATAGTCAAAATCAATGGGCCACTTTGATGATAATTTGTTGAAACTAATTAAAACAATCTTGGCATTTTCTTCTAAGAGACCTAAAATAATGTATACTTCATATATCTCGTTATTAACAGAAAACGTTTGAAATTTCGAGAAAAATGCTTCAAATACAAAAGAGTTGGAAATGAAACAAAATATGTAATTGCATGTATTGCGGATGAAAAAAGCAAGCATGAAATGTTTTCTGATGACCATGGATAAATTTTTTGCACAATCTGTAGTTTAACACATTCGAAATTTTATTAAATCACGAAAATTAAATGAAAGACTATATTGTAAAAAAGTGAAATGATTTCGCTCAATATCTCGTGAGCTCGGATCAATCATAAATACGAAATAATTATGTTATAAATACGTTATGAAAATGAATTATAATATTTAGGGAGTGATCCTCTCTGGCGTCATCACGATGCTTTTCTTTAAGTTTCTCTCAGCCTTACGGGCCACAGTTCCCTCTAGAGAAACTTAGTTGATACGGTAGATCTGGCATATAGATTATTTGACAAAACTGCGGCTACCATTTATCAGAAATCAATCACGTGAACTAGTTGCAGACAGTCGTCATTAATATTTAGAAAAGAATGAAAGGAAGTGTAAGCTTATTGATTGTCAACATCAATGTTTAAAAAGATTAAAATTATAAAAGTTTTGATTTTTACTTTTCCGATAATTCTTAGTATTTTCTAATTTAAGAATTAAAAATCTATTTTTGTTTTAAAATTTATTTTTGTTAGTTAAACATTATTTGACACTTTCATTTTTCTAAAGTTATTGAAAAAAAGATTTTGTATTCTTTTCCATTGCTCATGACGCACAATCGGGCAGTACAAAGTCTATACGATACATTCTAAACCTTGTTAAAATTTCAGGAAGCTTAGATACAAAGACTCAACTGCGAAAAATGGGCAAATGAAGCATGCCACAATGCAGAAAAACATGATTCAAATTTTGCTCACGATTTCTGCATTCAAATAATTATCAACTAATTTACCTTACAAAAAGTCAGAATATCTATTAATTTCAAAATTACTTATGATCATTGATTTTAAAATTCCTGCATGTTTCACTGTATGGAAGATTGTTCGATTAATTTCATGTTATAAAAAATATTTTGTAGAAAAAAAAGTTTTTTTTATGACCTGTTTAATATTTAACAAGTTGAATAAAATCAGGTAATGACACATTTTCAAAAATATAATGAATTTACCATCGATAATTTTGTATTTAATTTTTTTTATATCAAATAACATTTATTTTGTGACTTTTAAGGAAAATATATCATCCAAATAAACATTTATGCAGTTTTATTCACTTAGCAGAACTAAAGAGAAATATTAAGGCACCGATTTTGTGCAAAACTTTCACCTTCTTGTTTTAAAAATTTACTTTCGCTTAGTTTAACTATTTACGGAAGTTGTTGCAAACCAAAAACATGTAAACCAGGCAACAAGAAAGTACAAAACAAAAAAGTCGTTATATTACAAAAGTGAGATAACACCTTTCACTCATAACAAAGATAAAAAAAAATCCATGCCAAGATATAACAAGACATGGTTGCATATTTATTGACTTTATCCTTAATCCTAAGCTTATTTCTTTTCTTTACGTATATATTCCTCACCGACACAATACCTAAGGTGTATAAATCGGGTGAAAGGAGCTTAATATCTTCTGCTTCCTGCAGGGAATTGATGTTTTATCAGAAGCACTGTCTTGAAAGTGGCGTTTTGGCGAGAAATCAAGGGTCTGAAACGGTTTCTAAGATTAAAGGCAGCCAAGCACCTTTAATTTTTTTTCCTATAGCTCTTTCTACTCTACAAAATATCAGGAAGTAATTTTCGCAGTTTTTCTCTCGGCTTATGTTCTTAGTGCAAGAGAGCCTTTGATTCTGGAAAAGAAGTCAAAGATATTTTGAAAGAATTCGAAGAAAAATATATGAACTTTTCGTTGCAGATATATTTTATTCTAGTAAGAGGAGGTGGTTACCGTAGTGGGATTCAAATACAGTGCAATAATCTGATTTTATGATATTAAACTCATTTGTAGAGAAAAAATGCTTGGTAAATTTATTGATTGCTCCAACTTTTTTTTAAAGCAAAACGATTAATATAAATTTCATAAAATGCAAACTTGCTGCACAAATCAACTTAAATGAGTGCCTTTCAACATCTAAATTAAATTCTTTGAATTGCTTTGGTAAAATAATTACATTGGCCTTAAATCTTATAATTAATGCATTGTATTTCTTGTGTAATATTATAATTAATAAGTGTTTTAATAAGTGTATAAATAAGTTTGATTTTGATGAAGTGTATTGTTTGTATGTTTCTAAAATGTATTGAATTTAAATCCAGTCTAAAGAGCTTCCTATCCCTTCATTCATTTCTAAAGAGTTAATAGCATAATTTTTTTTTGAACATTTTCAACAGTTTTTTTTAGTGATTTTGGATGGTATGTGTACTGGCTTCAGTATCTGACAACACATTTTACGTCGAATTTCAAAAGGTATATGAAATCGCTTATTTCTTATATTAATATTTTGACTTTTAAATTGTATTAATATTTTGGACTATTTTTTTAAACTTAAATAATGAAAACTCAACAAAAACTAATGAAATAAATTTAAAGTTATCAATTAAACCATAGAAAAATTGTGATAAATTCTGAATGTTTTATTTTAAATGATATTTAAAACGAGTTAAACTTAATATGGGTTAATTAAATCCCTAACTCATATATTTGTAAATCTACCAGTATGAGGCCGCACTGGAATATACAAAAAATAGTCATAAAAAATGGTTGTGTATTAGGTGCCGTGATTGTGTAGTATGGCGGTATTAGGGTACTTATCCGACTGAAGATGATAAAAAACTTATTATCATAGTGCCGATATTGGTATAAGGGGTTTCATTACCATGGCACTTATAATGCTGATACCAATAGTATTTATTACCACATTTAATTATGCATTATTGTCAATAATGTTTGGCAATTTTTTAAGTCCTTCGAAATAAACTACCGATATTAGCTCATTCATCAAAAATAATTATAAAATTTTTTGTGTCGTCACTAATTATTTTCAAGAATTGAATTAAATTAAATTTAGTATTACAAACTGAAATAAAAAGATAAGTTTCATATTAAAAACCTAAATTAATGGAGAAAAAGTATATGAGAAACATAAAAATTTGGCATATTGATATTTACGTCAATAATACTCAACTAATTTTAATATTAGGTACTAATATTTAATTATCTAAATCTTACGAAAGATCTATTATCCATAAAAATGCTAATGATCAATGAAAGATATTCAACAATAATTTTAATATTAGGTAATGTCAATCAGTATATTTTTTATATTTACGAAATAGTTATATTTATAGCAGCACAAAGATACCTACTGTAGGTACGGAGGAAATAAGTTTATACGGCCCTCCGAAAGGAAAAAAAATACTATAGAAAAGTATTGATTATGGTAATTTTTAACTATCAGGAACAATAACATTATGTCAAATCATACTGAACATAATTAATCATTATTTTGATTGAATTAACTCCGAGAAACATATTTTGATTGAATTAACTCCGAAAAACATGTTTTGATTGAATTAACTACAAAAAACATGTTTTGATTGAATTAACTACGAAAAACATGTTTCGATTGATTTGATAGCATAAAGCCACCAGGAAGGTTATTAAATAGTAATAGAAAAAAATTGGAACTATTTTAGTTTAATTAATTGGGTCGGTATATGTCCTTCAGCTTTATGCATGATTTCGTTTTTTGATTAATACCAACTTATTGATTATTTACGTTTTTCACACCTTACTATGAACGGGCTTTCTTTAGTTATTAGCATTAGATATTTCTTTTTTATTCTTCTTTCCATAATAGTGCAATGCATACATCAATATTCAGCATAATTCAATTTTTCAGGAATAGCATAATAATTTTTAAATGTATGGCATTTGAATTTAGAATAATTTCCATATGGTTTTAAATCCACTTACGCTAATAGAAAACATCTATTCAAACAGAAGTTTCTTTTCTAATAAAGAGGAAATCGAGGAAGGAAGTCACTTTTGCGCCATGTCCCAGAAATGGAGTTGTCCTAAGCTAAGTTATACTTAAAAAGATCATTTCACTGACAGTCCCATCTCTCCAACAAAAAGGATTTCGTCCTCCTTCAGAAGATTAGGAAAGTGGTTTAGGGAGATGGGTTTGAGCAATTTCCCGCATCAGAGAATCACAAATGCAATCTTTGTGTATCAGTGACGCATCCAATAGAAACATTTACCATCCTTATAATATCAAGTCTTACCATGATTTATGGTCATATCAATTTTTTGATCATTCAAACGCTTAATTATTTCGTCGAACTAAGAGTTTAATGCTTTTATTCTTAATCTATGGATTTTAACTTATATGTTGCTTAAAAATAATGCAAGTCTCTTTTTTATAGCTAAATTAGTATTTAAAACAACTTTGCTATAAAAGTAAAGCAAATTTGCTTATTTCTTTGAAATATTTTAAATTTCGTTAAAGTTTCCATTAATTATTTCCAAAAACCGGGACAAGCATGTTCCGCAGACGAAAAACAAATAGTTGACTTTTTTATTTTAATTTGGTAAATTATATTTGTTTTTACCTTATTTGATGTATTAAAGTCGTAATTTGTCTTTTTATTCGAAGAAAAGGGTCCTGAAAAGGTTAGTTCATAAACTTTAAGTATAGCTATACATATATTTTAGAAAAAAAATGGCTACAAAAATTAAGAAATTCTAATTTTTTTGACGAAGGAAAGTGTTTCGTTTAAAGTGAGCAACATAAATACTTCTTCATAACTATATACAGCAACGAAGTACAAAGTAAAATTCAAATTAAGAGGCATTAAATCTTAAGGCGGAGGATACGTGAAAACTCCTAAGAAGTTAGCTCAATAATCCAATATTTTAAGGAATAAATGCATGTAATTACAATCTCTCTAATAATTCATACCATATCAATACATTCGTGCAATTGTAAACTAAGAATCACCCATGTAACCCCTAGAAAGTGACGCACGAATCTCTTCAAAACTGACGTAGAGATAAGTCATGCAGCGAGTTTTTTCTGAAGTTTCCTATCAAATTCCTGAATTTCCACTACAGAGAGAAGATATACGACCATAACTAAACTGTTTTTATCCAGAAAAAAATAATTTGTGCGGAAAATTACATAAAAATGATGTCACACAACTGAAATTGTTACTAAATTGCATGCATGTGACGTTATACTGATGCACAACTTTTTTTTTTTACGTTGATCAGGACATAGACCATTACGTAACTGTTGTAACCGTTGACACTGATTTTTTTTCTCTTTATCTCTTATTGCGTTACAGAGATGTTTTCCTATGCGAGTTAAATGGGGATTAAGTAAAAAATCAAAAATTCTTTCGTTCAGTGATTCTTTTAAACTCTACCTAGCTATGATTCCACCAATGATTCAGGGAGCAAGAAATATAATAAAAAGTAATTTATTAATTATTTCCTATCACGATAGGGGTAGAAAAAATCAGGACGCGAACACATGACAGCTCCGGCAGAAAAATAAAGATACAAAAATTATAAAATTAAAAAAATATCCGTGATATTTGTATGATACACCAATGCAAATCGTCGTTGAAATGAATTTAAGTAATAAGCAATTTTCTACTAATAAATATAAGCTGAGTACTTCTCATTTTAGATGCCATATAAGAAGTTTTATCCTCAACCACGTTGTTTTAACAGATTCAGCCCTTCGCCTTCTTTTATAAAATGAACTATAAGTGGCTGATTTCTGATAAAGATACTTACGTTTTTGAGTACTGCTTAATAGAAAGATTTTCTTTAGAGTTTGTCATACATTAAACCCTTTAACAATGTTTTTCGAAGCTCTGTCTCACGAAACAAAGCAATTATTTTACATCTTGACATAAGGAATTATCTGAGCTTCAGAACGAGCAAATAAATTAAATATTTTAAAAGTTATGAAACTTTTTTGAAAACCACAAACTTGGCAACATATTTCCACTGAGTTGAAAACATCAAATGCACTACCTTATTCTGTTATTTTGCAAATTTATCCAAACCCAGATAGTGTAGAATTGGAGTAAGTTCCAAAATATTAAAAAATTAGACCACATTTTCACGAAACTGTGATTTTTCTCCATTGTGACGTTTTGTGACATTTTCAGGATAAACGTAGACAGCGCTGGCTTTAGATAAGCTAAATTTGTCCTAACTCCAGCCTTTACCTTTGAGCCCGTTAGAGGCACTGTCATTTATATAGAAATTTTCGCGTAGGCACTATGAAGCTCAAAAAACATTAATAATAGAGTCACGGTGAATCGTAACGCTTTGTGAATTCTGTCTATTTATCAATATAGACTACGACTAGAATATATTCATTCATAACTCTCTTTGTCCTATGTAAAGGTAGAGAAATTTCAGATCAAGGAGCCTTTGCATAAGCTTCAGTGACATACTCCGCTCGTAGTTCTTTATCGGTTAAAAAATTATTTCCGAACATCAGTCACACTGCTAGTGTAACATTTACTTAAGTTCAGGTTTAAAATAAGATTTTGTACAATAAAAAAATAATAACTTTTATATTTTTTTCCGAACATTAGTCTTTTATTCCTTGAAAGTTTCTTCTTTTGCAATTGAGCAGAATATGGGAACTTTATTCAGTATTTAAATAATACTAAGTTAGCATCATTGCTACAGCAGCACTAAAAACAAAACTTTCGCAAATAAATAAAAATTCCCTCAAACCACCAGAAAAATCACATTCTATGCTTTTCTTTAAACACCACCTATCTTATTAACGTACTCCCACAAATAATCTAGAAAGGAGGAAAGATTATGAAAAGTAATTTTTCTCTCATTAATTATTTCTCGTCACAAAAGAAAAAAAAGTAAATCCAGAGATAGAAAAGCGTGATGCAGACACGTGACAGCTCCAAAAGAAAGAGGAAGAAATCAATATCTTGATATCCAAAGCTATCTGAGATTGGCATGGAATTCCATTGGATTCAAACTGGCGTTGCAATCGCTCTAATCATCAATCATGTGGCGAGAAATTCTTGGCGCAAATATGTTTTTATTTCTCATACTTTCTTCTTCAAACTTTCTAAGCGTAGTACATTCATGGCCGCAATACATATCTGCCATTTTGGAGAAAAATCTCATTATAATTTTCCGATGAATGTCAAATATTTCTTCCATTTTAGTTTTTCTTGTACTATTCTCCTCTTAGTGGTTGTTTTTGTCTTCAAATAGTAATTTCCGTTTCCTTTTCTAAAAATAAAGCGACTAGCCTTAAGGTGTTACATTTATTTTTTATCACTTTTTTTTGCGGAAAAGTGTGTTTACTTTTGTACATTTTTTAATTCTTTAAATAAACAGATTATTCAAAAAAATGTTATATCCACATTCCATTAAGTGACTGAGGTGCTTTTTTCCTTTGAAAATTAATGCAATCTTAAAAGTTAACGATGAGTTTGATTAATGACAATTTAATTAGGGTGGGTAGGTAATTAACATTTTTTTCCAATTTCCTTTGAATAATAATTTTTGAAAAGCAATTATCGACTCTGGAGGAATAAATGTTGTAAATTGGAGGTAATTTTTCAAACTGTTCTATAAATAGGAAGCATTTACACAAAACAAAAATTTGCATAATTAAATGTGATCTATTTAATAGTTGATACAATTAGTATTTTTTTAATTTGCATGCATTTTAATGTAATCGAAATTTACTAGTTAAATATAAAACAAAAACTGTCACAGTGATTGCCAACTATAACCTTAAGCATGTATTTTACAGAATCTCGATAAGACTAAAAAGTAATTAAATTTAAACGTAAGTAAATATGCAACTTTGTTATGAAGTTTTTCTTTCAACTCCTTATAAAACAACGCTGAGAAAAGTTGATTTGCTAAGATAAATATAGAATAAAGTTAAATTTTCTCCAAAGTGAAATATTTATTTTTGGAGTTTTAATGTTATGTTTGTTTTCAATACAAATTCCAATAAATTTTTAGTAACAAATTAGCTATATTATTGATTGCAAAAAAAACTCCTTATTTAATCATGTATGTTTGCCTTTTTATAAGAAAAAGCTCGATTTCAAGAATTTTCATCCATGCATTTAAAAAATATATTTAAATTCCACTCCGTGAATAGATATTTCATTGATGCAAGCATAATTTATAAGGGATTCAATCAGAAATGAATGATATTTGATAACTTTGTTTCTTATTATCTGTTTACTGAGTATTAAGGTAAATGTTAAATGTAAACGGTACTAAAAGTTTGGATTTCAGTTAATGTATCTTAAATGTACCAGATAATTAATTCAGACGAGATACTAATAAGTCTGTGGTTAAAAAAATTAGTCTCTCTTGAAAAGATTGTAAGAAGAATTTTTTAAATTTCATACAGCTAAATTTACAGCATAGTTCTGCTCATGGCTTATCTTAAATTTAAAAAAATAATAATCAAAAAATTAACTATAAAATAATAATAAAATTCAAATATTTTTTTATCCTTTCCTGCGCAGCGTCATCATTCTGGCAATTCTTAATCCAAGAATGTTACAAATCTTTAGAAACTATTTGCAACTAAGCGTTTACCAATTTTTAGCTACCACTATTCTTTAAGCAACAAAGTGACAAAATATGTCTCTTTAATATGAATACATTAACTTAGGTTGCAGGTGTTAATGCGTTGCCTGACTAAAATTTGCAACCGAAATTTGCAAAGGGTTATGTTGATTAAATCACTAGTTTGACCGTAGAGGTTTCATTTATTTCATTTATTTTTTATTTAACTAAAGAACGAATAATTTTACAAAAGTAAAGAGGACAGAGATAATAACTTCACATATAAAATAAATAAAAATCAACATGATTTGACTGCTCGAGCACAGCACTCATCAAATCAAAAACACGTCAATTTTGACAAGGAAAGACATAATTAAAAACGAAAAAATCCTAGGTAAGAGGGAGAAGCAAAAAAATAAAAGTTCATGACTTAAAGGGGGCGGTGCATAACGGTAGGATTCAAGGATACATGTTGTGTTTTTAGGTATTAATCTGGAATTAATTACATGAATGTGAAACTGTAATGTGCCCTAAAACTTTTTTTAACAAAAGAAAATATCACTGGGGAACGATTTTCCTTTCGTGTTTTCTGTGGAGTTAAAATTTTTAACATATCTTAGATACTTATGTATAACTAATTTCAACTTGGAATAATTTTCTCTTTTCAAGCCACAGTTTTTTTTAAACACAAAAATTTTTTGTCAAAATTTACAACTTTCAAAACGTTATAAATAACAGGAGGTTGCGTAAATGTTACGACAAATGTCTAGGTAAGATAGATCACATTGTCTGGATTAAAAGTGACTCGGAACCCATCCCGGCAAATTTCATCTTACGCTGCAAAGGGGGCGTACCTGTTATGAACTATTTCTTCGTGTGCTTCTGAACAAATCATAATAGGGAAGCACACGATGCAATTTTAATCCTGATGATGAGTCCTAACTCCTCGGGAAGTTTGTTGCAACATTTACGTTGTTGTTGTTGTCGTGTCTATGCATACAGTGCTAGTGCAAAGATTAGAATCCTCTAATAGTCTTGATAACAAGATTTGCAAGTTCTGGAGCCCGATGGCTATGGAGAATTTCGATGGAGGTGCTCCAAGTTGAAAGAGGGAGCCGATAATGGCCTGGCAGTCAAAAACATGGTCTGGAGTTAGTTGCTAATGAGGACAGCAGGCAGAAGTCCAACCTTTCCGGAGGCAATGGCACCCCTCTTCTATGAATAGTGCAACATTTACGTTGTCCCCTCTTTATGTTTCTAAATGTGTACATTTCGATAAAATTGGTATGAAAATGTTTTTTTAAATGAATCGGTAGTTTTAAAAGCAAAGGTACTTTCGAATCCAAATTAGGCAAGATCAAATACAAATGCAACAGAAATTTGTTGCCCTGTATAATCAAAATCCCTAGAATTTATTTATGAGATGAGAATTTTCTTAAACTTATTTTAAAATACGTGAAATTTATTTAAAAATTCTTGAGATGAAAATGAATGCAGAACTGATAGAATGAGTCTCACAAAATGAAAATTTTAAAATTTATTCCTAACGGGAAAAAATATCAGTGATATTTGATAAAGAACGAGAAAATGTAAAATAACAGGCAATAATTTTAAAATTGTTAGAACGTATTTTTAAAACATTATAACAAGTACGTAGAATGTCAAATGTTGATACTGAAATAAATGAAATAGATTTTTCTTTCTATAAGAAAATATAGTTTGATAAATTAAGAACATCTATCTTTAAATTTTGCTCTAAATTTTCCTCCTAAAATTGAAACAAAAACCATTTTGAAGACTTATAGTTTTTATAAATAATAAATTTAAAATTTTTAGCACAACGTAATATTAGGATAACAGGAAAATAATAACAGCATTTAACAACATTAAAAAATATGATTATCTGAAAAACGGGTAAGCAATATTCATTCGAAATTTTTTTAATGTCACAACATAAAGTACAAAACAAGTCGACAGCGAAGAAATAAAGGTTATTCAACGTCCAAAGACGAATTATTATCAGAATCCTTCCAATCTTCCCAGATGCGTTTCCCATTTATCAATAGAATGATTCTGTTATCCTTATTCCATCCTAAGACACGGTGACCAAACTAAAAATATTTCTTTCGGAAAATTTATTGCTAGCTATTTTAATAAATCACAAATGTCCTATTATAAATTATTTAAAATTTACGTTCAGATGCCCAGTGAAAAGTTTCAAAGTATCGCCTTATTTATGGTATAAGACTAAAAACAAGTGGGATTTTATTTTCATGAAACAGTTAGTTGCGTATTAAACAAAATGGCTAAGTATTTAGTTAGTATCTTAATGAAGCAAACCCGAGAGCTGAAAATCAATAGTTTCTATCGTTTGTAACAATTGCCGGTAAATATGTTCTGCTTTTAAGAGAAGTTTTAGATAAATAAAAGATATTCAAGATTATTATTGCAATCTCTTATTTTTAAGTCTCATGAGACACGTTATTCATAATTTTTTTCAAGATTATTATTTCTGCGTAATTTAGCAAATTACAAGAGTCTTATCATAAATTACTTAAAATTTACATTCGAATGCTGATTGAAAAGTTTCAAAACATCTCATCCTACTTATGATACACATTGAAAAAACTCTGTAAAAAAGTACCAGTACCGGGAACTCAGGGTGCCGGTACTTTTTACAGTAAAATCCTTTTTTCCCGGAACATGTTAAGAAATAAAAAATCTAATAAATCTAGCAATAATCCAGTAATTTTTCAATTTAGTAATCTAATAATCTAGTAATTTTTCAATTATAATTATTAAAAAACCACTCGAATGAAATAAATAAAATTTAAGATGTAATATTTTACGGTTAAAATAGATTTTACGGCTAAATAGATTTTAAGGATGATGTGCACCGATCTAAAGTGCCATTACTTTATACCGTAATTTAATCCAGAAGTTTTGCAGTATATTAAGATAGAAACTGCGTTTTTCAGAGGTTTCTATTTTTAAACCGACCTTGAAGTTTCTATTATTTATGACTATCACTGTCTAATATATATTGTGCTTATAATTGAAGAATTTTTTTGTTAAATGTTTATATTTAAACAAATGGAATAGATTCCTTTTTAATTTTAATAAAAAATATGTTTTTCTTCAATAAAAAAATTAGTCTGATAAATTAGAAACATTTATTAGTTTTTTAGAAATAATACATTTTAAAATGTTAGGGTTAAAATAATATTCTGATAGCAGTAAAATAATAACATAATAACAGCATGAAACAACATAAAAACGTATTATTATATGAATAATAGTATCGCAACATTTATTCGAAATATGTTCAATGTCACTTAATTAAGTAGCTTGGACAACACAACTTAGAGGTATCAACTTAGTTTATAAATACATAATATTTTTACTTTCTTATGAATGAAGAAGATAGAAATTTTGTTTATCAAAATTATTTTTGATTAAAAGAGAGAGATATGGAGAAAAAATATATACAACTGTTACAATAAGAATTTTCCAAAGTAACATATGCCTATAAGTAAGCAATGCTAGTTTTTCTTTTTATTATATTAGCACATTTTTTAAAGTTTTTTAATGACACAAATTTAAAGAATTTTTCCGTTCTTTCTTATTAAGTTCCTGCTCTTATCAAAATAATATGCACGTGTTAGTTTCCTCTTTTCTTTAAAAAAATTTTAAACAATAGTACTGCAAACTTTTCAATAGCAACCGAACATTACATGTCGCATCGTACAATAAATAATGCTTTAAGAAAAGGATTTGCCACTATTAACTTTATATATTGTTTAAAAAGGGTTTCTAAAAGCAGTTAGTTTCAATTTCGACGGAAATAAGTTATTTGCAGGCGTATAATAAAATGGTTTCTATTTTTTATAAAATTGTGGTGGAAAAAATGAAACTTGTTTTTAATTTTTCTATTTCGAGTTAGAAAAAGAAAATTAATTAGAAAAAAAAACAAACAAACAATGGTATAAATCATTTTAATAAAAAAAATGCTTCTAACTAACATTTTTTGCACTGAATTAAGCGAAAATCACTTTTTCTTTCATTAAATTAAAAATTTAATAAATTATCATAAATTATTACACGAAAAAGCGAAATATATTTAAGAAACATATGTCTTGTTTCATAAATATCATCCTGTATTATAAACTATGTATTACCAAGTTTCATGCAAGAACATGTTTTAAATTATCAACTCAAAACTAGTTGAAGTTGTTTATTTAAGTCTCACTAGAGCTGCACAATCGGCTATTGCCGACAGTTTGGGAAGCATGAATGACGATGATCTGAAGACATGCCTTCACAATTTTGAACTTCTGCGGAGGGGATGGCTTCCCGCATTGGTAGCCTAACGACGTGCACGCAAAGTCGAGCACTTTACAGCTTAAGAACAGTTACTTGGAACAGTTTAACGTGGGCCGATATCGCACATCCTCGTGCCCTTCATAGTCTGATCAAAGTGGTCACCCACCCACACACTGGCCACAGCCAGTGATGCTAGAGGACTCAACTCAGTGATGCACTGTGGGACTCAACTTAAAACTAACTTACTCTACAGTTTACTTGTATTCACAGAAATAACTTTTAATAGTTTTAAAATCTATTTTAGCGTTTAATTTTCTCATGTTTAGAGGAAAAAATACTGACTTCGTTTAGAATTTCTACACTGTTTTCATCTCCTTTTTTTGTAACTTATTATCAACGTACTTCCTCCGCATTGAAACTAAGTTTCTTTTCATCTTATTGGCTGACTTCACAACAGGGTATAAGCGAGGACGTAGACAAATGCTTTCTAAAGAACAAAATAACCCCACTACTACCTCCTCCCATTTGCTCATATTTATTCTGCAGTTTCTGATGTTCCAAAAAGAAAGACGAGGAATTAAAGAGAAAAAAAGAATTTATGGTAGGTAATGGAATATTTTGGCTGGCTGCCGACTTCCTCTTAAGGGATAAAGATACAAGAAATAAATAACATCTCATCATCGCTAGAGAAAAATAGTTAGAGGAAGTAAGAACTATAAAGATAACTTTGTCTATTATGCTTAAGACACAACCAAATGTTGGATGTTCGCTAATAGTTGTATATTTCTGATTTGTTGCAATACGCTAAAAGTGCGAGTTAGTAAGGTTTGTTTAACTCAGTGACTAAATATATTTTTCAAACTAATGATACAAATAAATATTACGATAAAAATATTAAATTACTTTGAAATAGAGTATCCATGTGACTTTATAGAAATTAACCCTTTCTGGTACAATAAATTTCGATTAAAATTTTTAGTGAGGTGTATTATAAATAATGTATAGTCAAATTTCACGAAATTTTCTTCGTTTTTGGCGAAACTGTTTCTTGGTATATGATCCGAGCAAAATATTCGACAAAATGACAAATAGCTGCTATCACTTTTTCAAATTTTGCCGAAATTAAACAAATATTTTGTCATTTTATTGTTTTCTTTTTAAAATAAAAAATTTTAAAAAAAAGTAAAGCGCCTAATGTGTCTAAGTTTTTCTTGTAATTACTTTATAGTGGTCACCAAACGGATGATTGCAGTCACCCAAACAACACAAGAAGAACAGATAAAACGGAGACATAAATTGCACCCATACCCGAAGTGGGAATTGAGCCATGATCTTCCTGATTTATGGCAAACACCTTGACCACAGTACAGTCCGATTGGCTTGATGTGTTACTTCATTTTCGATAATCTGGTTTGCATTCTAGTACCATCATACAAGTAAACAATCTTCTACTATGCAATAAGACTAGGTTTCAAATTGAGGAAACATTTACGTCACATTTCAGAGAATTTGCGTTTCGTCAAATTACGTGATTTTGATTCTCAAAAATAGCTAAATTGAGCTCAAGAATTGCTGAATGATCAAAAGTGAGAATTTTATTTCTGAGAGTGCAGGGTAGTAGCATATGCGACCATCGACAGTACTTTAGCTCTTTGTTATTTAAAAATAGTGGTTTCCAACCACTTAGAAGTAATTAGTTTGACATTTATTGTGGTTTGTAACAGTTATTTATTTAGTGTTGTCAGACTGGCTACACTGCACCGGAAAGGATTTACAAATGTGAGATTATGTCGTAACAGAAAGTTACATATAGCTGTTTATACTGTAAATTGTAAATAATTTACCAAAAAATATAATCTGAATCATTTATCAGGAGTTTTGTGTAAAATTACAGAGAATTAAAAGCGAAATTTTCTGCTTAAGGTCTGGTTTCTTAGGACAAGCGCCTTATCTGGGCGTCAGCGGGACGTCAACGTCACGCTGACGCCAACAAAATACTGGTTTGTTAGCTCAAGGCCTGGTTTCTTAGAACTAACGCCTTATCTGGGCGTCAGCGGAAAGTTGACGTAGATCTGACGCCAAAAAAATACTTTTTTGTTAGCTCAGCGTGAGCAGTCGGTCCAAACGCAGACATTATCTCTCATTGCGCATGCGTTAATAACGTAAACAAATATTTATTTTGAATTTGTATTGATTTTGTTATTGTCGACCAGTGTTTTAGAGAACAAATAATGACTTTGTTCAAGAAAAAACACATTATAGCTGAGCTAAATGAAGAGTGCTATGTTTAATGAAGAAGCTATGTTTAATGTCAAAATCAAAATCTTGGCTGATTTCAATGTGCTGTTGGATGTTGTCCGCCATTGCTTCTGTGGTTAACGTCACGCTGTAATCCAACTGCAGTTGAGTTGGACGGCAATTGAAGTTCAAGATAAGCGTTCGATGACGTATACTATCAAACTCACAAATAAACCAATCAGAGGTTAGCGCTGATTTCCAGCTGACGCCGACGTTTAGGACGACAGGCTAAGAAACCAGGCCTTTAGATTACAAATAGTTTTCATAGGAAACTTTGTAATTAAAACTCTCTAAATGCCTTCCTGTCTCTTAGACACAAAGCCTTTTCTCTGTCTAAAACCACACTGTATGGGAGTGAAATATGAGCCCCTAAAATATGATTGGAAGAAAAGTTTAATTTGATAAGACACCCAGGATTTATCAAAGGCGAATCGAACCCATAGCAAAAGCCATGGTCAGTTCAAGAGTCTACCCACCACACTGAATATGGGAGAACTTAAAATGGGAAAAATTCTGGCTCAAATTATGGTAAAAAGTTCCAGCACTCAGTGTGCCGGTATATTTTATCTGAACATGATACGGAACAAAAAATCTGTCACACCGTAATTTTCGCTGTAATAATTACCAAAAATAAATAAATACTACTGCAAAAATTACTGCATAATATTTTACGGTATAATGAATTTTGTGCGAATGATGCACCCAAAGTGCTGGTACTTCATACCGCAATTTGATCCCGAATTTTTTACAGTGTACCTATGAAACGAATAACAGAGCATGAAAACTCCTGAAAAAAGTAGAGACAGCTTGCCATAGATATTCAAAGAGTTATCAGCTAGCAAAGGCTGAAGAAAAAAAAGGATTGTAAATCTAAAAATTGCTTCATTTATTCATTGATATTTGCATCGTGTAAGAAAGGAGACGTTGCCAAAAACTAGAATAGAATCTATGCCAAAACGAATGAAACTGGTTTTAAAATTGAAATGTGGACACATTAAAAATGGATTAAAAACAAAAACAAAATTAAGTAATATTTCTCCTAATATAAGGCTGTGTTAAAATATATATGTGCTTAATTTGATCAGTAGGCCCTTACTGTATTGTATGAGCCCTTGCTTACCGAATGGACCTCTCAGTTATTTTTTTTTAACACGTGAAATTATTGTTATGAATATGTTAATAAGCTATAGTGGCAAATCTGCTAAAAGTATGAAATATAGTACATGTTTCTCTTATATTACATAATAAATTTAATATTATTGCTAGGATTTCCAAATTTGTAGAATTCAATGAATTGCAACAAAGTGTCCAGTTTACAATAAAAGTTAAAGTATTCATGGGTAGTTTCAAAATTTATTTCAATAAATTAGTCAATATTATATTATTGGATGAAGTTAAGCAAGTTTACATTAAACGTAAAAAGATCAAGAAATGATGTTAATCGGAGGAAATGTCTAGCTCCTCTTTTTATAGACGATTTTCTTGACGATACAGAATATTTTCAAAACTATCTGCAATCATGCTAATTTCTAATTAAATCGTAATATATTAGAAATATAACATATTTTAAAAGGATCCCAATACTATGTGCAATAGAGTAATTAAATCAAAACATTAAATTTTTTATTACCCTGAAAATTTATTCATTTATAGTTTAGTAGGGGAGATTGGGGTCAATTGTAACAGGGTACGATTGTAACAGAGCAAAAATTTCGAGTGTCGGGTTCTAGATTTGTTTCCTAGGCGGCGCAGAAGGTGTATTTAATAAATCTACGTGTACACCCCTGCTGGCAACCAGTTTTATGTACTTTTGAAAGAGTTACATCACAAAAGTTATTTTCACGCTACGTAAGTACTTTTTTGGTATTAGAATATTATATTGTAACAAAGTAATTTTGTTTAAACAAATAAAAATTATTAACCGAATATGTAAGTGGACACCTTAATTAACATTTCAAAAAAATATTACTTTTGTTAATTAACTAGCATTGTTTTTAACAAATTAAGATGAAATGGCGTTTTGGGGACGATTGTAACAATAAGTAAAGGGACGATTGTAACAGCTGAAAATAAATAATCTTATGTTTACAAACCATTACTTAACTCTTTAAGAACAACCAATAGTTTCCTGTATCATTTATATTATTTTGCATGTGCATTATTTTATTTGTCACCTTTCACAGCATAAATTAAAATTTTTAACCCCTTAAAGTTAAAAGTTTAACCCTTTAGGTCTCTGCTCATTAATATTTTTACTCCTAAAATATCAGTACTATTTCGATCAATAACAAAAATATATCAGAACTATGATAATATGTATAATTAACTATGTTTTAGTTGAATTTATAAACTGTTACAATTGACCCCGTAAGTGGGGACAATTGTAACAAATGCGCGACTGTCAAAAATTGTTAATAACTAATATAATAACATTTCAAATGAGGTATTTATTTTTTTCTAGTAGAGGATAGTCTGCTTTACTCGTCTGTCAATTAATACTACCAATATATTCGATTTTTTGTTAGTTAAAAATAGTTAAGTAAAAAATTTTACAATTGACCCCACTCTCAACTAATGCATAGGGAAGATCAGATGGATGAATTAGAATTTATTATAGTTAGTCGCACCGTTTCTTTCAAGTATAATTTCCTTCAGCATTTGAAAGACTATAGTTAGTGCTATAGTTAGTACATTATAGTTAGTGCTATGCATTCCTAAATTTATTAGCCTTGAAACACTTATAAATAATCATTTCTAAATCATTTATTGATATTGCATTAATAAACATACTTGTTTGCGAACAGAGGAAGATTACGAAATACTCCATTGGTTTTGAAATATAGATTCTTACAACATCTAAAAATATAAAACTAAGCTGATTTGTGCTGCATTTCTCTAATCCACTCCACTGCCGTAACAAATGTAAATAAACATCATTCCAACTCTAATTGAAATTCCGGGGAAGGCAGCAACAAGAAGTGAATCTTGGAGGCAAAAAAAAAAGAGTATTTCTCCAGAATAAAGATATCTCTACATAAAAACCTCAGATTTTCTCTAAACTCTGCGAGTGGCTTGTGACGTGCTAAGGTTAGAACTGAATTCACGTGACAAACATTTTGAGGCATTTAACCGGAAGAAGAAGTCACTTTTGAAGTGGACGTGCGCTGAAAGTTAGAAGCTAAAACGGACTGCCTTCACCGCTGCATCACAAACAGCCTCCTAACTGTTTGTTATTCAGAGAATCCTACCCTATTATCCTGGGCAAGGATGGTCCCTCGCATCCGAGAAAAAGCACCTGCATTTTCTAAGGTTGGTTAGAATATTTTAGAACGGGTAGGGTGCGTATTACATGACCCTGGCATTTAGTAGGCATAGTCTGAATGCTTTAAAAGGAAAGCTAGACGTTGTTTTCTATTTGCATTTTGTGGCCATTTACATTTATAGTGCGACAGGAAGCGGTGCGAGACGGTCGATTTCGAAAGATGACTTGTTTTGTTTATTTTCATTTACTTTTGTAAACAATGCTCAAAGTAAAAACTCTTTACATTAGCATCGCAGGTTTTGTTTTACAAAAAGGAAGAGAAAAGCATATAGTCTGAGTTTTTCGAAAACATTTATATGATATTTTTTAAATAATTTAAATTTAACTGATTTATTGAATCGCTTTTTCCTGAATATATATATTTTTTTACCGAATTTGATTCTCTTCTTTATTTTACTCTTTGTGTGGTAACATCGCTTAAAAAGAGACCCAACCCTTGTAGAGCAACATCATTTTTTTAATATTTTCAAAAGGGAACCATTATTTACCAGATCAACTTTTCATTGAAACACTATATAAAGTCTCAAACTTCTGAGAAAAGCTGCTTATTAACCTCCGTACAAAAAGTTCTTTTTTTCTTTTGATTTCTTGCTCTACTAAAAAGAATGGTTACTCTTTTTAAATTTTATGGTGTCTTTTTTCATTTTGTTCAAACAAGGGAAACATTCGTTAAAATTTTTAATATTATTCTAATAATATTAGGAATTTGTAAATTGTAAGATTACCAATTATCTGTATTCAGAATCATAAGATGTTTTCTTTGTGTCAACTATTGCATTTAGCTAAAAATAATTTTCTCATTCTTCTATAGTTTCCTTAATAATTAAATAAAAGTTAGTAATAGTTTTCTTATTTTCCTTCATCCGAAATCATGTTTGTTCCTTTCTTAAATCCCTCCTGCATGAGCACGTTAAGTTAATAGATTTTTCACTTATTAAAGCAAATGATGACTTCATTCACAAAGGAAAACCATTTACCACTCAGCCACCATTAAGTCAAGCGAATGGGTTAAAGATGATGTAGAAACTATGATTAATGGAGAAAAGCACAAGAATAATTTTTGAGACAGTGAACATAAGAAAGACATTTATGAAACTAGTTCAGAATGATAAATTGATGCTGGAAACATATACCATAAAAAAAGATACTATCAAAATCATCACTGAAACCATTACGAATTCGGTGTTTAACCTACAGCAGATAGGATTTGGGATTTTATTCTGTGGAAATGAAAACATACTAAAACGAGTGCAATTGTAGTTTATTAAAATTTTATCGTTAGTGCCATAGCTTAAATAATTGCAAGAATGCTAGAATTATTTCACGAGGTTTGGAAATTGAAATAATTTTATGTATTAAGATTAAATACGTAAAAAAATTCTAATCACTTACCACTAAATATTAGTCCGTTAAGTTTGCATGTAATATAATGGAAATTGCTGAATTTAACCTTTTAAATGGACAGGTTTTTTGTTGTTTCCTTCACTCTAAAATGCCCGAAGTTAAATTATGGTCAGTGACCGAAAAAAAATGTTTCAGTCACTGATAATAAAAGTACATTTACTCCTTTAAAGCTATAATGACCATAAAAATACAGCCCGTAAATTCCTTCTTGTAAAACATATGGCCATTGATTGTAAATTAGCTTTTTGCTCATTTAAGATAGTTTGGGCCTTGGCATTGTATGAAACTCTTGCAAATTGTTAATAGAATCTAGGTGAACCGTAAAATGAGGCGCAACAGTATAATGCTTACATCTGTTGCAAAATGAAAGAGAGTGTTTGTTGTGAGCATTAAGAGCCCTTTTGTCCGTAGCCTGATGCTGTAACCACCATGGATATGCACCATCGAATTAAGTTAGAAAGCTTTATTTAGTAACTAAACAAATCAACGGTCAACCGTATTAATTTTTGCATAAGTTTCGTTAAGTTTGCTAGAATTACTGTCATTCGGCTATTTAGTCAAATAATAAAATTGGCTGTATTTATTTTTCTGATTTGAAAATTAATATCTCTGTATTATTCTTATATGAGAATTATTGTATTCCAAGAATATATACAAAACTCTACTTAAATGTGATATTTTAATCTCATAACAAAATTTGAGGTTTTCAAATTAAAGTTATCTAGAGATATTCGATGTATTTTCCTAATGCATGATTTCTGCAATGTTTAACAAGTTTTTAATTTTTAATAGTATAAAAATTCGATTTTGATAAAGTAATAATCTAATAGAATATTTAGAAGAAGAAAAGAAGATTCTAGTGCAAAACCTTTTACTTATACTGTATAAAAACATTTAAAAATTACAATACCCTTTAAAAAATGTTATGAAAATTTATCACATTTTAGCAATATTTAATTTGAAAAAAAAAAAACTTTTAAATTCTCTATTATTAAATCTTAAGTTATATTTAAAATTGTTTAAATATTATAATAATTCATACTATAACTAAATTTACAAACAATTTCTCACTTTTTTGCCCTTGTCAATTAATATACGTTAATGATTAAAAAATGGCCTACATAAAGCCATATTCTTTTTTTTTGTTAACTTTACGGAAAAAAACCCACTTAAAATCATCTACGATTTGACAATAAAAAAAACAATAAATAATTTTGTTTTTAAAAAATACACTGTTTACATATGAAAGAAACCTTCAATTTATAATTTATAACAATAATAACAGCCCAATGCCTCTCTCTATAAAATCTCTTAGTATGTGTTCGTCTCGTTTATTTATTCCTACATCACGTGACCATCAAACTCGTAGAGGAACATATTGGTTGACGCAGATCGTGATGCATTAAACACGTTTCTTCTTGTCAGGCAATTAGCTGTGACAGGTCCAGATGTTTAAAAGGAAAAATCTTCTCGTATTTTTTTATGTTTCTATATTTTAGTCCTCTCTTTTTGATGTTTTAGAAAGTCACGAGAAAAGATTTCTCATGTCGCATCGAAGATGCATAGCTGTCTGTCACAACTAAAACTGTCCAGAAAATTTGGAAACTTTTTAAAACATTTGAGAATAAAGGATTGGAAAGCACTTCTCGATATATATATATATATATATATATATATATATATATATATATATATATATATATATATATATATATATATATATATATATATATATATATATATATATATATATATATATATATATATATATATATATATATATATATATATATATATATATATATATATATATATATATATATATATCGGAGAAGGAGTTCTATCCAAACGTATTAAAAACGATGGCTAGGCAATATCAATTATTGCCGCACTTAACATATTAACAGGCAATGATACCTAACTATAAAAAAAAACGAAAGAAACTAAAACTATATCAATCAAAGCAATATATAAGAGAAATAAACAACTTATAAATAGCCAAAGAAACTATAGACTCGTACGCCATAGACTGTGAGATAAGTACTTTCATATGAGTACTGTTTTTTATGTATGTAAGTATAATTCATCTGGCTGATTTAGCGTTTTGTAGTGTCTCTGTTTATAAAAATTGACAAAAATTTCATACTGCGTGAAAAAAGCATTTAAAAATATACCTGCGAGCCCAAAAATAATTTGATTACAGTTGTAAGTTTTTGGTTAGGAATATTATTGAAAACTTTAATTTAGGAATAGTTATGGCTAATGGCAATACCTTATATTATTTAACAATGATGATAATTTTATAAATTAATAATAAATATAATACCTGAAATACATTTTAATTGTTAACTGCAATATAATTGCAATATTTTATACCTACTTTAATAGTGAACAGTAGAAATATTTTAAATTACAATTATGTAAAGGGAAATATTAATGACCTTTGAAATATTTCAGGTATCCAAGGGGGATTTAATATTGAATCACATGTTTGTTCGATACTGTTATATAATGCAAATACCTGAGTGATATTGCATTGTATAAAATAAATATTGCTGACAATGTCAAAACATCGCAAAGCGTAAATCAAAAATATTTCCGGGAATATGTTTTCTGAAAGAAAATAAATCGTAAAAATCAGTAATATTAAATTTGTCAAAATAAAATAAAGTTACCCTAAGAAATTTCACAGTTGTACCGGCAATGCATAAAATATAATATGGCAAAAAAAATTGAAAAACGAAATCATAGAATAAAACTAAAATTGAAAGTAATCAAACAGAAAACTTCAAAAATGAAAAGAAATATTTATATTACGCGTGTAGCACTGAGTTATAAAAAAAAACGGGGACGCCTTAGAAAACAATCATGCACGAAACGCGACTCCAGATTCCATTCCGTAGTTCCAGATAAACTACAATACGTAAACGCATTGGAATCTGTAGTTTCTGTTTCCTTTTAAGTAATGACAGTTTCCCTTTTACAAAGAAAGGAAAAGAAAAAGATGAAAAAGTCACATTTTTACTTTTTTGGAATGTCAACTCGGCGTTGTTTGTCTTTCACTTCTGGAATTGATCGTTTTTAAAAGATTCTTTTACCCTTTCACGTGAAAACTAATAGATTTCTTCGCAAATCAAAAAAAATAAGAAAACGTATTTTAAATGTATTATTCTATATTCTTATTAAACTTCATCTATGAATTTATTTGATTTACTGTACTTAATTCTTTTTTCCAAATTAAATAGAAATTTGCTAAATTAGAGGGTAACATAATTTAGATTAGTGTGTTTTTTGCCGTTGGCTTAATAGTTTCTCATTATTTCCAATAAAATTACGAGATACATTTTGCTATTACATAGAGATGACTTTAATTATATAATAACACTATAAAAAATATATTCTCAAACATTACAAAATTTTCTTCGTTTTTGGCGAAACCATTTCGTGGTATATGTTCCGAGCGAATATTTTGTCAAAGTGATTATCGCTTCGTCGATGAAATGAATTTCGTCAAATTTAAAGAAATATTTGTTCAATCTAATTATTACGAAATAAATAAAATTAAAAAAACTCGAAATACCTTAAGTAACTAACTTTTCTAATAATCATTTTATCGTGTAAAGCGTACAGGTCTATCGATGCCACGCTAATATCCAAGGTGGACAGATAGAACAGAAAAATAAATTAAACTCAAGTTCGAAGTGGGATTCGATCCCGTGATCTTCCTGGACGAAGGACAATTCCTTACTCACCACAGCATTCAGTCGGCTTAAATAGTCATTTTATTTTCGATCATCTAGCGCACTGCCGATTTAGCAAATGGGCAAAATAAGGAGAATGTTTCCTCTCTAAACACTATTTCCCTATGTAATAACATGGAAAACCCGGTTTTCCTATGCGGAAAAGACTGCAGGTTAAGTGCAGAACCGTCAGTGGGCTACTTGTTTCGCCATTCCAGTTTAGAGTTAAGGAAACATTTTCGTCATATATTTGAGAGTTGGTGTTTTGTCACAAATCATGTGATTTCGTAATGAAATCATTCTAAAAATTTGCGAAAGATAGCTCAAGGATTGCTGAGTCATCAAAAGGGAGAATTTTATTCTTGAGAGTTAGAACACAAAATTTATTTTCTTTATGCTCCAAAAAGGAAAAAAAAGGAAATAAACTATTTAAAGTGATAAACTATTATTATCTGGTAATTATATAAACAAGGTTTAAAGCAAAATTCATTAACTACTTGCATTGAATAATTTTAATGAATTAATATTGTTTTTCAGAATACTAATTAATTTTACAATTAACATGATTATTTTTATATATGGGATAGTTCGAAATTGTCATGCATACTTATTTTAAAGCTTTAGAACGTTTCAAATCAAGTCCTAAAGTACAACAATTTAATGATTTATGGAATTTACAGCACTAGTGCCTAAATGAAGGCGGAAAAATTATTGCAATGATGAATTATTGAAGTCAATCACTCTAAAATAGCAAGAGGAATATAATTATAATAAAATCATGGAACAACTAATTGATTCACTTAATAAAATTTACCTTTCCAACGCAGAGAAACAATTCTGATAAAACTTACATACTATATGATAATGACATTCATGGTTAAAAAACACATATTTCTGGTTAATAAAACCAAAATATACGGTATTTAAATCATTCCTTTGGTAATTTTTGCTTCATATGGTAACAGTTTACTGGAAATTCTGGTTTTCAAAATTACAGTTCTTATTACCACACATTCAGTAACAAATACAAAACTGAAAAGTAAATTAACCGAATAAATGGTTTTTGTGTCATGGTCCAAAATAACATGATAAAATTATCAGATTTTACAACATTTACCAAAAACCATAATATATTTCACCAAAGTCAATACCAAAGCTCTCCAGTAAAAATTACCAAGTAATTTCATGTACTCGTATAGTCAAATACATTTTATCACATTCTGCATCTCAAATACATTTTATCATTTCTTATACAATTGACCATACTTTTTTTCTCAGTATAAGGTACTGCTTTTCAATGTTTTTTAAGAGTCTAAATTTTTGACAATAATAACAATAAATTGAATAATTTAATTACTCTTTTCATTCATTCATAATTCAAATTTTCAGTTAATTCCCAATCATTATTGAACAAATTATTTACATATTTTTGCATAAATAAGTATTATTGGCTTCATTTTAAATAAATACTCTAATTACTGAAACACCACTGTTGCCATTCGAAACAGAGAAATATAATTAAAATTAAAACCATTCGGATTAATTCCAACATTTTTAAGATATTTTAGCGATGTGCTCATTGGTTATGGGAAATGAATTTAACCGTTTATAATAAAGCACTTGGAGAAATTAATTTCGCTAAAAAGGTTATATTAAGAGAAAAACCACATCAGTATTATAACTTTTAATTAAATTTAATCATATATAATCGCAACTATCTAAGAACGCATCGTTCAAATAAATTAAGTAGAAATTCTCATTAATTTACTTTTTGCATCGTAATTTTATTCCATTGATCGGTCCCGAACAAAACTGCGAATAGTAAAGGAAGCTATTAATGGCTCAGAAAGAAAACGTACGAGCCACGAGAGAAATTTAAAAAAGAAGCTCATTGACATTTACGTTGATGAGTTAAACGTAGACTCGTGTTGATGAGGATCGTCGGGGTTGAGAGGTACAAATAATGACCGTTCTTTTGGGCCATGGGCGACGAGCACAATGGACTAACGAGCCCCTCGAAATGTACGGGATCCCTCGAGTATCAGGGTTTTGGATTCCATTTTCGGAAAAAGGCGCTTTGCCTGGCATTATTCTCCCCAACGTATAATGATTTGGGTACAACGAAAATGGGAGAAATAATAATGAATTTCTGAAAATGACGAAAAATTTTTCCCTCGTAAAAAAGATTTACCTTTTTATTCTGTATTCTATTTTTGGGTATATCTTTTCCTTTTAAAATGGAAACTGCTTCCCGCATTTTCATATAATGTTATATTCAAAATCTCAGTAATTCTTTTTTTAATGAAATATGTATCTTATTATAATTTTACTGAATTCATCAAAACAATGACCGTTCAATTTTTTTTAATATTTTATTTTGAAATTAATGGATGGTCTAGGCTTTTACATTTAATATCATCCATAAAAAATCTGCATTTTACATAGTAAAAAAAAAAACGTAGTTATTTTGGAAAATATAATAATTTTTAGTTTATTTATTTATTAATCATTTCATATTCAAAGGTTTGATCCGAGAAAAATATTCTGAAGTACTACTATACTGAATGAAATTGACAATTCTGGCTAAGAAAAACTATAATTCTGGTTCATGAAACGAAAATATACTATAATTAATCCCTTTAATTGGTAATTTTTCCGTTCATATTGTAACGGTTTGTCGTAAATTCCGGTTTTTAAAATTATAGTAAAACATACAAACCTAAAAGATAAATTGAACCGAATAAATGGATTTTCAACAAGACTCCTTTTTATCATGATAAATTAACAAATATCACATATTATAATATGTTATTCACGTACTATAATATGTTTTACATCTTAATATAAAGCCATTTTCTATTTAACAAAACGCATTACAAAAGCGATTTGGTAAGAAATTACGATAATTTTTAGTGTTCCCGTAAATCCATAAGCACGCTATACCTCACCATATTCTGGTAATTTTGGCTTACTTTTTTTCTCGGTGTGTATAAATAATATATTTTTATTGAGTACACCTCAGTTCAAATTCGGCTCAAAAGATCACAGATATTTTTTAGTACCATTTAAAGGTATTTTTAAAGCAAAATTTCTTATCTGAGTTAAACTATGTTTGGCAAGAATTTCCGTCATGGGAGTGTCGTAGTGTGCACAAATTAATAAAAAAGTACATCTTAATATCTTTTTATTTACTGTTCTGATTTCCTCTTTCAGACATAGAATCATACTAGTTGAAAGAGTTGACATTAAATTTGCTAGATAGTTTGTGCCCAATAATTTCTAATCCTTTCAAATCGAAAAACATAACTGCAAATTTTCAAGTAAGCCACAGTTCAACTCGGCTCACAATGGATCACAATTATTTTTTAATATCAGGTAAAAATATTTTTTAATGGAAATAAAAATTTTTATCATTATAAAACTTTCGGTTTTGTAAAAATCTATTGCAAAGTAGTGTCGAAAGGTGCGAAAAATGATAAATCTCAACTACTTTATAATTTTAGATTAATGGTTCGCATTTCCTCATACTAACAAGCGATCTTAATGTTCTAGTTGCTATTAACAATTTGATCTTAATGGTGCCTTAAATATGCTAACTTTGCGTAGACGATGTATTCAGTTTTGGAATTAGGGTTTAAATGTTTCTCCATATATAGCAAATGATACTAAAAAGAGTAAATAGCATTAATAGGTCTCGCTTGACCATTCTCGTCATTAAATTATTATGACCACAGTTTGGGGGTCAAGAAGTGAAATTTGTTGCAAAACTGTTCTGTTGTACAACCAAAGTACATCTTTGCTTCTGATTTCGTAGCTTAAAATACGGTTGGATCAAATTATTTAACATACTTAAAGTAAGAATATTAAGGATGCATATCAGCACAAGAAACATTGGTCATTTGATCAAAAGTTATTGAAGAGCTTCATTTTTGTTGTATTTCTTTCTATGCACTGCAAAATGGTTTACTTACGATGGTTCGAGAATGAACTAAAAACAGAATATGGTAGTATTGAATTGTCGAAATAATTGTATGAATTAATCGAAGTGTAATTATTTAATAACTACTGCTTATTTTCTTTTAAGACTACACTTTGAATTTAACATGTATTTTCTTAAGCAACGTTGCAAAACGTTTTATATAATGAAAAAGAATGAAAATTCTATATAATAATAATTTTAAATAATAATAAAAATTCTGATAAGAAAAAAAAAATACAATTTTAGTGCAGGTTTACGATTTGTTTATCAAACAGCTAGAACTCCCCTATTTTGTATTGCAGAAAAGCAAACAATTCATAAATCAGCATTATGCAACAAATTCATACACACGTTAGATATAAAGACATAAACTAACACAATATAAAAAGGTGAAATCATTTAAGTGTTATTTTATTTGTTGCCCTTTCTCGTGGTTTCAGGTTTTTCGATTGAGTAAAATGCGTTTTTAGAAGCGCATCCGATCCAAATAAAGATTTACTATATTCAGTATAATTTGGCATGATACTATTGCTCGATGCCAACTCATGATAGTCTTCATTAACCAGTGTCAATTAGTTTTCACCGCACTTGTTTTTTCAGGAAGTCGTAAAATTTTACTACAACATTCGTTTTCCGAATCTTTACCTAAATTTGTAACCGAATCTTTAGTATTTATTGAAACAAGACAATTAGCACAAAACCAGTAGTTAATACTAATAATATTAATGAAATTGATTATCAATAATAGCATTTCAATTCTTATAGTATCCCTAAACGAAGACATTTTGTTTCTTTTTCAAACATGATTTTTTTTAATTTCAGTTATTGTTGAATTTAAACTATTTAGTTTTATAGAAAGAGTTTCAAAATCATTACTAAAATCAATATAAATTCGTGTTATCAAATAAATTTACCATGTTTATTTTAGAAATAAAATTACTAATTTGGTGACACAGTCATCAGATAGCCACCTCGTTATTCATTGAGTTCACTTGACGAAGCGAATAAAAAATTAAATTAATTCTTTATTCAAGAGCATGGAAGAAATTTCTTTTCTAATTACGTTTAGCAGTAAATTGAAAAGCATATGTAATATTATTTTTTTTAATTTTAAAAAAACAATGGAATAACCTACACTTGCTGATACCAAAAATCACTTTTAACGCCTCCTCAGTACATAATTGAAATGTTTTGAAAGGCTCTAAAGATTTTTGCTAAATTTTCCCCTTTCACCTTTACAAATTACCGAATGCTGGAATTAAAGGTAGTGGGGTTATAAAAGAGACGCACGTTCCTATTTTTCGTATTTGAAAAGTCAAAAATCCTCATAATTTATAATGTTCTTAATTTTGCCAAAACGTTTAAATAAGTAAATGTGAATTTTGAAAACTGCTACAGATAAAATGAAAAAGAAAATTTTAATGCAAAATATTTTATGAAATAAATAAATGACTGAAAATTTATTAAAATACTTTGCTGAATTGAATTATGTTTTAAAATCACATTTGAAAAGTATCAAAATAATTAATCTAATTAAAAGAAGAGGAAAAGTAACAGCATATAAATATGACATTTATGTGCTATTAATTTCTAAAAGCATGCTTTATATATTTAATGTTATTTTCTTTCTTTCTTCATAGTCTTTTATAATTAAATGATAACTAATAACCCTTTATAACTAATTTACTTGATACGATAAATATTGATTTTAGTCATTAAATATCATACATTTTGTTTTTGTTATCACAAAATTATAAAAAAAAATATTAACTGTCATAACTTGCTTAATTTTCATTTAAATATATTCATATTTATGTTTATCTCGAATTTAATATTGATCCTATCAAGTATTTGATAAACAATAGAGATGTCCTAGTGACCTAGTCAGAAGCTGAACTTGATCAGTATTTCACTATCATTCAAACAATTTACGTTTGCACCATTTCTATGGTGCAAACGTAAATTGTTGAAGATTTTAAGAAACGATTCTTGTTCCGATCCAAATCAAAACGTATTCCTATTGGTTGGATGCGTAACTAATTGATCACTAATGGATGTCAAGTGGACATGTAAGTGAAGTGGCGTCTGCTTACACTCTCAATAGTCTTTAACAAAACAGTCGGTACTGTCGTAGTTTTGCCTCACATTGATTAAATCATTATTCACATTAATTCCAATAATTATTAGAGTTCATTTGAAAACTAAATTTTAAAAATGTATAACTCTTTGGAAATCAGTAGGAATTTTTGGATAAGAGATAAAACCACTGAAACCGAAGACCGGGTTCGTGTTAAAAGAAGATAAAGAGGGGAATAGCATGGTTATTAATGGCGGAAGTTTAAGAAGTTTGAGTTATATTCATATATTTCGCTGGAAATGTGATCTTTTATTTAAGACTGGTACTTTAGTGCAAAACCTACGTCTGGTTTTAATGTTTGCAGGCACGCTATCGAATTAAACACCGAGTGTCTACTCGATTTTTATTTCGATTTACGTCTTTATTTTCTGTTATGATAAAATAAAAATCGAACAATATGTTTGTTTCAGACGAAGGAATTATTTTATTTCTTACTTCTCTTTGAGGAATAACAAGAATCTCTTTGAAGAATAACAAGAAATTTGAGCTTGCTCATAATTTAAAGTTTCAGGAATTATTCGAAATAATTATTTATTTCTAATATTATGATTTTTTTAATACTTATATGATTTTTTTAATGGTTATTTTATTCCTCCATGTATTTTAAAGAAAACGGGTAAATGCTTTTGTTATTTTTAATGCTTTTTTATTTTAGTTTTATGGTAATTGTTTATTGCTGAAGGATTGCGATCCATTATTTTTTTTTAATAATTCCCTTTAAATAATTTTTATTACAATGGCGTTTACAATGGTAGCTGTACAACCAAACACTTGTTTATCATAAATCATAGCATATCATGTATCATAACATATCAAAGGAGTAACTAGATAGGATTTTTCCGAAACTCATGCTACGCAAACATTTTCATTTTAAAACCATAAACTGATTTTACATTAAAATGAGAATTTTTTGAGTTAAAAGGTCCTTACTTTTTTAATTGTAACTACACATATTGGTTTCACAGAATAAGTTTTTCCATCTTTTAGGAATAAAATTTAAACCCTATCATTCTGCTCACTCTGGTAATTGTGGAAACTTCGTCTGCAAACATATATTGGTTAGAGTGTAGAGTAGGATGCCCCTTGGACTGAGTACAGTAACTTACAGCTTTTACTGTAGATAAAATCTCCCATTGAATTAATTAATTGTCGTATTGTTTTTATCGCGATTTATTATTATTAGGAAAAACCCCTTCTAATTATGTTCCTAGCTTTCAGAAAAAATATAAAAAATGACTAAATTATAGATCACACTAATGTAAACTCGTTTCCTTGTATTTATTATTTAGATTCAAAATTTTTGATTCGGAGAAACTCGTTAGATATTTTATCGTTAAATATTAAAGTTTTATCTTTCTAATTCTATTATACAATTTTGTATTCATTATTTTAAATGCATATGTTGATGGAACTTAGTTTATGCAAAGCTTTAACAAAAAATAAAGGGTAATGAATTCAAATACAAATTTTAAGGATTTTCATAAAATCATTCGTAATGAAGTAAGTATAGGATTACTTTTGATTCAATTTGGTATAATGTCTTAATTTTTTTTAAAAAGGTAATAATAGCAGTAAATGCGCGGAGAATCAAATTCTGATATAATTACGGCATTGTATAGTAAGGACATTTCTAGCAACAAAAAACCTGATTGATAAAAACAAAATTTACAGCATTCTAATCATCCGTTTGGTTATTTTTCGTTCATATGATAGCGGTTTATCTGGAATTCTATTTCTCAAAACTATAGTTCTTATAAAGTCCTAAACTGTGGTGTGATCATATCAGTAACCATGTCTTATACTTTCAGCCATGTCATATTTCATCTATCAAAAAGTACCTCTAGATAGAATCAAGTTAACATGCCTAATATACTAAGGAATTGGTATTTAATATTCTTAGTGATAGTTACACTGCATTACTCCCCATCCAGAATTTTATTTGTGATAAAATTCGATGAACGAATACCCCTAATTGATTAATGATATTTATTTATTTATTTAATTTCCCGCTCATTTTTCTTCTTTCATTATTTCCCGGGAGAATTTAACTTACTTCACCGAATTGAGCTCTATTTAGTGACCGAATCAACTGTTTAATGTGGACCATTCATCGATGTTGACGAATTCATATCACGTCTAGAGATCACCAATATGGTAATATAATTAACGACCATGTTAACCTTCATCTATCAAAAGGTACCTCTAGACAGAATTAAGTTAACACGTCTTATATATACTAAAGAATTGGTACTTAGTGGGAGTCAGGCCTCATTACCAATAAAAAGCTGAAGCGCAGCCAAAACGCAATAAGAAACTGAAACGTAAATTTAACCGAATAAATTTTTTTTTTTGCCATTCTTAAAGGTATCATGATAAAATTACCTAATTTTACCACATTTGCCAAAGTTTTCCTCATATTATAAAATCATATTTTATTACTAATTTTACCAAACCATAATCCAAGCTCTTCGGTAAAAATTATCGTGCTTTTTGGTGTTTGCATAGAGCCGTAAAAAAATATAAATTTTAATGTATACTAGTAGTTTTAACCATACTCTTTTTCCTCATTGTACTTAATTTGAGACAGATATAAAATCAAAAGATTAATATTACTTTTAAATACATTTTGATTACTGATAAAGAAAATTCACTCGCAAAAATCACCCTTAATAGCATTAAGTAATTTTATACTGATGACAGCCAAAGACATCTGGAAATTCAAGTGAAAACAGGATTCACTTGTCAATTTTTATCACATGATTTTCTTTTATATAAATATCTGGTAGATTGAAAAAACTATGAGTAGTAAGATTTTTATTTAATAATTTGATATTTCACGTTTCTTTAAACTAATTTAGAGCCTGAATTTCTTGGAAATGTGTTGAATACAGCTCTTTGAGCGTATGAAGTATTATGTAGATAAAATTTTCTATATGAAAGGTTTTTGGAACTCCAAAACCAGTACGAGACGCTTAAAGATCGTAATGACGAGTCTCTTGAACAACGGATACTAAGAACAAGCCTTTATAATCTAAAAAAAACACTAAATTTTCAGTTAACTATTTTTTTTTATGTTCCGATTATTTCCGGAAACACTTGCCTTTAAAGAGCGTTTCTTAAAGTTTTGTCCCCCTTCTTCATCTGGATTCATTGCGCAGACGCTAGCGTTTTATTAAAGCCAGAGTGCAATTTATCGGCAACTTTTTGAGCTAAGATTATTTGTCTTATTTTACTTTGTAATGATTTGGACCATGTGTTCTTCATTAAATAAAAAGAAAAACTAATTTTTATTTCTATATTTGCATTTATCGGGGAAAACAGCCTAAAGTTGACGCTAATGATAAATTACCCAATGTGCGAGTGTGTAGATGGTTCCATTTTTTTTAAATATTGTTTATGCAGAACTGTAAGACAATAAATTTAATTTCAATATTTGTAAATATTCAGGTAATTAGACCAATTCTTTTCTGAACTTATTCTTTCTGAACTTGTTTTAATCAAATTTGGACCCGTGTTCCAAAATTTAGACCACTTTTTCTTTATGAAGTAAGTAAAATAAACTAAAAAAATTATTCATTTGATATTTTGGAATAAACAGAATTTTTTATAATGACTTGAATAATTAGTCATTAGCCTAATTGACATTATTTTTAATGACACGTTTTTACTAAGATCGATAAATCTCAGATTAGATTCACAGGCTTCTTATCAGACAACAGAAATGATTTTCAATATTTGTAATTCGCGATCGCAACGCTCGAGTACGCCCTCTATCGGGAGCCTGTAAATATCAGACATTAATTTATCACGTTTTCATTTAGTTCCATCAAACTCATCGGCTATGACGGACGCCATTTTCTTAGCAGCAAATAAAAATCAAAGTTTCCCTAAGGAACAGCTGAAGAACTTGAAAAAACTAACCAGAACATGCCAAACATTGAAGCAGAACACGCCAAGCATTTGAAGAACAATTTCTGAATAATTTTTACCTTTCAATTACCAACAACATAGCTTACAATTTCATGATCACTTGCTGTTACAGATGTGTATATTACGGTAAAATAATTTTTTCTGTCTTCAATTCATTACAAATTAAAATGAAGTCAACATTGCTTTCGTCATTCCAATAAAGAAATGTGAATTCAGAACGTCAAGAACTGCAATAGTTATAGAATTCTTCTTTGTTATAGAACAGTATATATTTCTGTATCTATATAATTCGGAAAACAACAATAAAGAATCAACCAAATTAATTGAAATAGTGTCATTTGTGCTGATGATTAATAAATGTTTTATCGTTTTCTTGGTAAGTATTTCTTAGTTTTGAAAGAATAGATAATTTCAACTAGAATTCAGCTGCTCTGTTTTTAAGCTACATATTCAAATTCATATCGAGATCTTACAATTATAAAATTTTGATGTGTGGTATGTTATCCAAAAGTAATAAAGGGATAATCTATGCACATATTATTTGAAAATAAAACTTTCAAACGAAGAACATTTCATTTGGAACTCTACGGATTTATAAAGAAGGTAAGTGTTATGATTTTTATAATAAAAAATTAGCTTGTAAAACTTTTTTTTCTTATTTAATGTTAGTTCTCTACATAATGGTTTCTTACGTCTGATTAAGAACTATAAGAATAATAAAGAAACTATATGAAAGTTTTTATTTCAATGTAAAGAATTCTTAAAATCGTTTTTTATCCTAAGAATTCTTTATTTTCCGCTTTATAGTTTATAATTTTTTGATAAAAATTGTTGTCAAAATACTTTTTTTGAAAACATAAATGGTATAACATTATGTGTTTATGTATACTTCTTGCATATTCTAATGTTTCAAGTAATATGATTCAGAAAAGTATGAATAAAAATTCGGTACTTATGTATTAACGCCACAGCAGCTACAGATTTGGCTGTTTTTAAGTGCCGCCAATCGACACCTAAAATTTTTGTGACAAATCATAAAACGAAACACTTTATTTAAAATCAAAGTAGTTTATCGGATTTCGGTGGACAATGGGCAAAATATTTCGCTCCAGAAAAAATAAAATTGCATCTTGTTCTATTTTCGGCAAATCCCAAAGACGCACTTTCGTAGCACTGAAAAATGGTAACAAAAATCGAAGAACAAATCATTTTGGAATTCTTCTGATTTATAAGCAGGTAAGTGTTAATTTTTATAAAATTAAAAATTTTACTTTTAAGTAGTTTTTTTCTTGATGATAGTTTTCTATAGAATGGTTTTCTACGTCCGATTATGAATCAAAAAAGAAAAAAACATGAAAGTTGTTTATTTTAATATAAGGAATTTTTAGAATTGTTTCTTTTTTTTGTTTTGTATCGTAAGCAATTCTTTACTTTACGTTTTTAAGTTTCTAAATAATGATTTTTATTAAAATTTAAAATTTTTTGATAAAATTACTTGTCAAAAAACTTTATTTACAAAATTAAATTACATAACATTATGAAGCTTATGTATACTTTTTGCTTATTTTAATGTTTGAAGTAATATGATTCTTAAAACTATGGAATGTAAAGTTTAAATAGGCCTTTCAGGTTATATCATTAAATTTAGTAAAACTATTTCTCAGGCATTAGGTTTTAACTTTAATAAGAAGATACATATTTTTTTCTGTTTATTTACAAATATTTTTCAGATGTTCCTTCTTTAAAAAAAAACAGAGATACCATCTTGTTTTCGGTTGTATAAGAAAGGATATCAAACATTTTTCTTTTTTAAATTTAATTAGCCACAATAAAGAAGGAACGTTGCAATGCTACACGCTACATTAAAGACGTCTCCAGAGTAACTGAATGACGGTTCATATAGAAATCGCAGGTATGCGTCTCATACAACAACGCCCCCTATAGTTCGTTGCGATCGCGAATTATTTGGATTAAATCCTCTTAACTGTTAAAATCACATAATTTTAGTCTCCTTAAAATCAAAATTTTCGCCCTATAAATTATTTAAAAAAAATGAATTTACATAAGCATTTTTTCTGATAAAATTAATAAATAAGAGATAACTATTTTACATGGTTCAATTTGACGGTAGCAATTGAATTAATTATCTAGTTCAGATCTGGTTTTTCAAATTAGGAAGTCTGGTTAATACAAATTACTACATTTGGAATATTTGCCCCAAATTTAGGCTGGAAATTACTGGAATAAGATAAAGTTCTTTTGTTATACTTTTTACACAGTTTAAAAATATAAGGTAATTAGAATTATTTATTTATTTGTCATTGGTTTATATCACTTCCATATCATGTTATATTGCATTAAAATACTTCCAAAGTGCAGAGTGCAATATTAATTCAGAACTTATCATTGTTTTTCTGTATTTACGAGCTATATGATTCTTGATCTATAGTTAGCAATTTTAACCCTTTAAATTTATCATCCCACGTAAATTGTTTTTCTAATATAACGAAAAATCTGAATTACGTGTAACTCTGATTTTTCCTGTAATCATTTATGGCATCATACAGTTATAGTATTGATTCGTCTGTTAAACAACAATTAAGAATAATTTGGCATAATATTAGTTTTTGTTTAGTTAGTTTGTGATGATTTAAGTAACTGGTATGCACCATAGTTATAATTTTCGTTTCTTTCAAGTCGATAAATGTCAATGTCGAAATTTAATGTTTCCTTTCCGTTGACGTAATTATCAGCACATGACCAAGTACATATCGGTTATAAGAACAATGAAGCCAAGTTCCGCCTATACGCTGGAACATCGCCAGATTCTGGTTAATGTAGTTCACTGTTGATACTCACAAATGTATCAATATTTAGAGAACGTGATTAATAATGATCATAGTAGACATTGAATACGAAAATGTTTCAATCATCAACGACAATTTTAACTATTCAAAGTGTATCTCATAATAAATAAAAATATAATATTACAAATATTATCCACAATTATAATTTTTAATTACGATATTTTGTTGTTGACTTATTCCTCTTGGTCAGCCGCAGGCTAGACCAAGTCAATGAGCTCGAAAGTCTTCAGGAAATCAAATACAAGTAAGGGACCAGAGTAGAGGTCTTTCTTTTCCAGACCAAGACAGTGTAAAATGTGATCGGGAGAAGCCCGTGCAGAGTTACACCTGGTGCACGTTGAATAGGTCTTTCGCCCAAGCTCAAAAGAGAGACACCAGATGTGTCCACTTATGAGCTTACTTTAAGTGGACTGTATGGCTCTATCAGCCCCTATGGTAAGCGCCCCACCAGGAGTCTATCCATTATACCAAGAGTGGGCCGGAAGGATGTTCCATAGTTGTTGGTTAGTGGTTCTGATCTCGGAGCAAATCTCAGGGAAGGTCAAAGATTGACTTGAAATTGTGCTATCAGAAGCTCCCTGCTTGGCCAAAAGATCAGCATTTTCATTACCAAAAAGGCCAATATGAGAGGGAATCCATTGAATGAAGATTTTACGCCGATGAGAGAGTTGTTTAATTTTATTAAGTATAGAGACAGATGTCTTGTCGCCAGCCTTATTCCAGTTACTTAAGTGCTGTATGGCACTACGACTATCGGATAAGATCCAGATATTAGCGGATGATGTTATAGACCCAATAGCGTTGAGTGCCTCTTCGATGGCAATTAGCTCAGATCTTAAAACAGAGCAGAAGTCTGGATTCTTAATCGTAAGTTTTCTAGAAAAGTCAGGAGCCTTAATGAAAATTCCGCTACCACAAGAACCGCGGTCGTCATTGCTGCCATCAGTATAGATGAATTACGATACATAATTTGGATCATCTATCCAAATTACGATATATTAGGTACTATCCAAATTACGATACATTTTATATGGGTAACGTAAGTGTTGATCGATGAAAAATAATATAAATCTGTTAAATTGTAAAAAATATCAGAATAGACTGTTAAAGATTCATATTCTTTGACAATCTGTAGCAATATTAAATTTATGAACTATTGTTCATGTTGGCGGTAAAAATCCGTCGCCAAATGTCTGTAACTGATGAGTTCCCTTTACCATGAAAGATTACTTACGGAAATCAAACTTTTCTCTCACTGAATCATACTTTGGAGAACGTAGTAATTATTAATTATTGGATAATAATCTGATTAGAAGTTTATTATGGAAGTATCTAGTAATTATTGGCTAGTAAAGTGATATATCGATGTGATATATCTTCCATCAAACTAATTTCCTGATTTCTGGAACCTAAGAAGAAAGTTGGTTTTAGATCCCTAAAAGAGACTCTCTTAAAAAGCAGTTCTATAAGAATCACGTTTGAAAATTTCAGCTAGTTACAGTATGTTTCACCAACAATTTATAGGGTTTACTGTAACAACATTTGCGACAGATTAAAATTTTAATATTATAATTCTTATTATACTATTAAACAAATAGTTTGGATTACTCATTGTCTAGTTATTTATTTAATCATAAATATTCAATATTTTTTATGATTTAGAGAGCAATTGGTGCGAATAAAGCAATCGGTTTCCTAAATTGTACGACTTGTAGGATATTGCTAAAGCAATTAATTTTCAGCATTTTAATGTACAAATATTATTATCAAAAAATAATAGTTTAAATAGCTAAATAGTTGTATTTTATTTTCAAAATATTTCAAATGTAATTTTTCGTGATATGTAACTTAATAAAATTTTAAAGAAATACAATTTAAACAGCTTTCCTCTCTTAAATAATGTTACTTTCAGAGTTCAGAACTATTACTTCTTTCTTAAATAAAATGGTTTTGTTTTCCTTAATATTCAACATTCCTTTTAGTTAAGATTACAGAATCATCATTAGAATTGTCTTTACTCGTTTACCCAATTTGTGCTGTGGACATCTTCAATATATTTTCTTAACCCATTCCTTCTCGCTCCCGTGAAAATGACGGGATGAGTTTTCGCTCGCTATTTCTCGCTCCCGTGATATTGACGGGCTGGAGTGTTCAGTAGAAATGTGCCAATAAGAATAAAATTAATTAATTTCTTTTGCCCGGAAAACATTTTATTTCTCATTTTACACACCATATAGCAGCACCAGAATATTTTTAAGGTAATTGTAAATAGCTGGTTTATTTTAAACTAGATACTAGCACTAATCAAATACGTGTATTTGGCAAAATAGACACTTTTATGACCGTTTTCTTGAAAATTAACCGATCGTTAAGGGGTTAATCCAGCCTCTTTCCAGAAATTGAATTTCAGTTACTTGTCATGAGCACGGGGAAACCTTTGTCCAGACAGTGCAACTTCAAGCGTGCATACTTTACTAATTCAAATTCGCAAGAGTAAATACTTCTTTATTATGGGAGAGTACGGATTGTAACGTCAGAGTGCGAAATCTACTCAATGTTTTCATAGTAAATGTAAATATATTTGATTGTTTAATTATTCGTTCCTTAGTTCAATTCTTTAAAGAAAACATAGCGTTATTTTGCTTGAATGAAACTGATATTGAGCAAATAATGTTTTCAACAAATACTGTTTTCACTGAGCTGAATTTCAGAGAGCTGACATGGGTGTAATTTTTCAGATACATTTAAAGCTTGATTCTCGAAAGCTATGAGTATGCATTTAGAATAAGAAGAATGAATTAAAACAGACGAATGATTGTTAGGATCAATCATAGTAAAAGGAATAAAAACATCGAAACGATTTCGATTCTCGAATAAAATTCAAAAAAAAAATTATATAATTGTTTTGCTGCTTTATATGATTATCAGGCCAATTTCGATGCTTCTGTGCTCATATTTATTCTGATAGAACTCGATAATAATTCATCATAGTTTGACAATAATTATCTCATATACAAATGATACGGGTAAAGTAATAGATCGAATCAGTGAAAGTGAAATTTCAGATAAAAATGAAAATAGATGTTTTTTTTTTAATGAACTGAATAAACTGTTAAAAAAAAGTTCGTGTCTTAAGAAAAAGACTATAACCTTTACTTACCTTTAATAATAATTTCTTGCATTTATAACTTGCGTAATAATTAACGTTTGTCTCTAGAAAATAATCCAGCAATGTAACCTTTTTTTCCAGAAAATTCATGGGAAAGTTCAAGAAGACATTTTTTAAAAAGTTTCATCCTTATTCAAGGGTGCATGAACGAAACGCAACTGGGGAATTCGAAAACGAAAATAGTCGCGAGGATGATGGCAATTATAATCAAAAAATAAGACAGAGTAATACGGAATTAGAAACCATGCTACTCAGTGAAACTGAAAAAGGTGACACTGAAGAAAACGAAGGAAAGACAGAGAATCCCACTGCTGAGGAAATAAAATGTACTATTTGCCAAGATTCTCAAACATACATAGATATGTGCGAACTGCAATGCACACATAAATTTCATGCAGTGTGTCTTACCGAATGGTTAAGGAGGAAATCGATATGTCCTGTATGTCGTCTCAATTTGAAGCTTCCCTCTTATGAGCATGATGATCCTGAAGAAATGCTGTTTGAAGAAGATAGTGACGACGGAGGAGAAGTGAATTCAGAACTATTTACCTCTGATGATGAATTTTCGGAAGCGGAAGATGATGCATCGATGCAAGAAGAAGATTACGAGGATTTGGATGAACAATACTATGAATCACCAGAAAATTCAGAGGATTTAAATGAATCACATTCTCAAACGCGGGTTATCATACTGAATTTAATTCGCAATCTTCGGAATCAGCTGTTTTATAAATTTATGTAATATAATTCAGAGTTTATGGACAAGGTCACTATTTAAATGAATTAAATTTCTATAAATCAACTTCACAGTTCATTTGTTTAGTTAGAAAAACTAAATAGAGAAAAAAGGGGTTTCGGGTTCAAAAACTTAAAACTACTGATTTTTATTTTTTTCCATGAGAAACTAACTAATGGAAATATTTATTTTTTAAAATCGTGAAAAAAAGTATGCCTCAATTTTTGTACTCGTATTCTTCTACTTTGAACTTTGAACTTCGTTGCTGAAACGTGTAATTCTTTTTCTCCCAAGCATAGTTATTTTCATAATCTCAATGATTAAATAATAACATAGCAGCAATACAGTAAGCAAAAAAGATAATAACTCGTTGCTTGAAATATATGTAGTTGAGTTTATGTATTACGAAAGCTACAAATAATAACTACTAGATAAAGATTGAGATCAGAACATTTTTCATTAAAATTTATTTTCATAAAACGTTTAAGTCTTCCCGCCTAAACTATAATAAAAATATGCAAATTTTATGCGTGAATCGATTAGTTTAAATAAGAGTTGAGTTGACACATTTAGAAAAGTTCATGCGAGGTGGCGATAAAGATTCGTACAAATAACGATTGTTTAGCACAATAAGATCTACGTTCCGAAAAGAATTCTCCATAGACCAATCGTCTTCTTACGTTGACAGCACTATATCTACATTAAGTGTAGTTCAAATAAAGACTGTAAGGGTACCAGAAGCCAGAATTTTTTTTCGCTTTCCCCAACAATTCAATCGCTTGTACACTTAGTGTTTCTTTTTTTAGTCCTAATATATCCTTCCCTTCCTAAACTGTGATATGCTCTCTCTTACATTTCTAGGTCAAGACTCTTTTTTTTTTGTTGAAACCGTACATTTAAAAAATCTATTTATTAGTCAAAAAATGCATTTGATTTCGAATTTACAAAAATGTCTTTGTGTCACAGAAGAGCTAAAGTTATTTCGTGATAACTACATAAATAATAAAATAATATTTAGTTTTTATTAGTAAATCAAGGAAAGCAAATGAAAATAAGAAGTACAACGTCTCATTACATTGAAATTAAGAGCTAAATCCAAATATTTTCCAGTGAAGGTCCTTCAAAATAAATTGTAAAAATGTATGTGGGTGAAGAAAAAGAAAATAATAACGTATTTTGTACCTCAAACAACATTTTAAGTGAGTAAAAAATGAAATATGTTATTGAAGTCTGACGATTAATTTTATTTTACATCATAACCACCGTTGAACAAACGATCCAAATTTGAGTTTACGACCACCAATGTTCAACTCCATAGCCTTGTAGCTTTGAGTTTAATCCAGAAGACAAGGGAGTTCCTGGACCAAGTATCGGGAGAAATGGAGAAATTTGAATTCGTAGGTTTTTTTTTTCTTCATGAGAATAAATCGAATTTGCGCTACGGGATGAAAGAACCTCAAAAACCTCCAACGATTAGTCTGAGAGCAAGGGGACTCTAACGCATGATCCGTCTACCACTGAGAATATTTGGCTTCAGCATTGTGGTCGGTGAGAACCGGGTGCGTAATTCGTATCGACCAGCCATCGCTGGGATTCGCACCCGGTTCACCTCATTGGAAGCGAACGTTCTATCAGGTGAATGATACAAAACTTCACATGAGCTATTTTTTGTAAATATTTCAAAAGTGTTCGCATGACAGACTGGAATTAAATGTAATATTTATGTTTGATTGTTTTTGAAGGCAAAAATAAACATTGAAAACTTTGATGGATTTCGGAAACTTGAAAGCAACAAACCAGTTTATTTGACTGCAAAAAACAAAAAGCGTTTGTAATGGTGTGTATCACCATTTTTAGTTTTACTCAACAAGTAATAATGTATAATAATTACCTTCACTTTATAATTCCAGATAATTAAGTTTATTTTATTTTATACTCGTCTTTGAACAGCCTACTATTTTTTTTTGGGGGGGGGAGGGTTACAACTACTAATGTTCAACTCCGTAACCTTGTAATTTTGAATCCAATTCAGAAGACAGGGGAAGTCCCGGATCAAGTATTTGGAGAAATTTGCCTTCCTGAAGGACTTTTTGATGAAACTAACCAGCATTTGCGTTCAAGCAGAGGAAAACCGCGAATACCTCCCACGGTTAACCTGACGGCCAGGGGACTCTAACCCATGATCTGTCTACTACTGAGGATACTTTAATGTCCCCACTGTGGTCGGTGCAAGCCGGATACGAAATTCGTCTCGATCAGTCTTCGCTGGGATTCGAATCCAGTTCACCTCATTGGAAGGCGAACGGTCTATCCTTTGAGAAATCATGGCTCCAGGCGATTAACTATCGAGATTAATAAAGTGGAGGTAATAATAATGGTATATTATTTGTTGAGTGAAACAAAAGATGTCGATTCAAACCAATACAAACGCTTTTTGTTTTCCTTTGTGAAATGAAATGCTTTGCTGCTTTCAAGTTAGCTAAAACCACCAAAATTTTAAATTGTTGCCTTCATAAACAATCAAACACAAATATTATATTTAATCTCCCTCACTCATGCGAATACTATTGAAATATTTAAAAAAAATTTAACTAAAAATCCTATTTGTACATAATTTTTGGTATTGACGGTTAAAAAAATAAATTAATTATTTATTGGATTATAAATCTGCGCATATATATATCCATCATAAAAATTTAAATTAAAATCACGTCTTCCAACTTAATTCGCAATGAGAGGGTTCCTTTAAAAGTTCACAGTGTATTGCATCAATTGATGATGTCAGTGAGACGTGATCACGTGAGACTTGTTATCCAAAATCAACTTTTACCCTAAAAACGTTATAAAAATTTCGGAAAACAAATGACTAGCATAACTAAATTGAAATACTTTTGAAATTCTACATTTTAAAAAAGATGTAATGCATTTAATTTTAAAAATATATAAAACTGATTAAAAAACAATAATATATTCAGCTATCAACACAAACTAGAATCATAATCATTTTTATTGATCTTTTTATATGAACGTTATTAATTCTACAATCATCATATTTCATTTCAGAAGAGATGATTTTCAATCAAAGTCACACGTGCTAACTTACAATTAAATATATCTCCTGGAAGGATTCATCATCTAATGATGTAAGTGTCGAAATAATAACTTATATCCAAAACCCATTTCTCCCATAAATAAAGCCATTACCAGAGATTAGAAGGACAAGCGGCGAGCAGAGCGCAATTGAGATACGTTTGGCACTCTAATTGGTTAACAGGAGCGCATTAATTGTATCTGATATCCTTCCATTAAACTAGTACACGTTACATTTCATTATCCATAACACACTACGGTGGTTATTACAGCCTATGCATTAAGGGAAGAGAAATTCCTGCTGCACTGCCCGTTGGACTCACCACGTGACAAGGCCATTTAAGTGGCTGAGGTCCCTGTTGCTAGTTAAGTAGTCCGTTCATGGGGGTTACATTGCATGCGATGTTTCGATTAGTCTGCAAGCAATGGTATCGAATTATTATGGGGAGTTACGGTTGAGGGTGTGTATAATGTAACAATTTCCGTACAGACAAATAGGCTCAAAGCGACGTTCTCTTTTGAGACTTGAAAGCCAACTAGTTTCAGAATAATTAGGCACAAAAATAGCTTATAACACTTCTCAATTATGTATTTAAATATATATATATATATATATATATATATATATATATATATATATATATATATATATATATATATATATATATATATATATATATATATATATATCGAAAGATTAAAAAATATATACTTAATAGTTATCCAATTTTCTGATTTTATCACTAACTATTTTATTACTGGTTATGACTGAATAAAACAATTTTGATAATTGGAGAATTCAACGTTTATTGCATTTGTAAAATGACGGAACATGGATAACTATTCTGTGATGTTAATCATCCTTTTTTCTTTCATTTATATTTATTTGTTTAATATTTTCATCATGTTTTCATCTTAAAATATATTTTAATTTGAATTTGAATTTTCAATTTATACTACTTCATACAAATTATGAGCTGATTTTCTCATTTGGTTTACATTCGAAAGTCTACACCTGATCTTTCCAAAACATTCTGGAGTTAAATTAACATACATTTCCCTATATAATATTTCAGTCCTCTCTAAAATTTTCTAAATTTTATCTACAAATGTGCCAGGTTCATATGTAATTCAGAAAGACAGATAGATTCGCGCTGCGTTGCAAGTTTATCATGTGCTCCTGAGAATTTTAAACAAAGAAGCTATTATGCTGTAATGTTAACGCTCTAGGGCTTGTGTTCTGCAGGCCGACTATACGCTCTTTATCTTGTCCGCTTAGTAGTTAGAATACGAAACCATGCTTAAATATCATTATTAAGTACACTTTGTTATGCTGATAATTTATTCCAATAGAGAAGGGCACTTTCTACAGGCTACACGGCTGGTATTTTAAGGGATTGGTTTGAGAAACATGATGGAAAACTCATTTTGTTACATATTGGCCTCCACCATCTCCAGACAACAATCTTAGAGAATATTTTTGAAATAAAACTGAAAGAACTAACCATGATTTAGGTCTATCATTCAGTGTCACATTGAAAAGTGGGAAACAAACTATGAACATACCACACACATCCACAACAACTAGCAGGGCTTATGTCCAAAAGAAAAAAACTGAAAGCTGCATTAAAAACATTGAGCTAAATGAGATATTGAAGCAGTGTTCATAATAAAGAGACCAATAAGCGTAAAGAAATATTATTGGGGAAAAAATTCATGTTGAAAAGTTTTTGTGAACTAATCTACATTTTTAATTACTGTGTGAATCAGTTCTCGATGTAACTAATCAAATATATTACTAGTTACAAATGCTTTTTTAACTGGACTATCAATGGAAAAAGCTATTTAGTATTGTTGAGTTCGCAAGAAAGTATTGTTTTATTAAGAGAAACTTTATATGCACTCACACTTGCTTTAATCTTTTCGGGACAGGCGATTGATAAAAGTATTCGTTCAGTATCAGGGAAAAGAATAAAAAGCGATAGCTTAAGTATGGATATGGATCATTTGACAGACTTATTTTGTTCTTAATTAAATAAGTGCTAGCGTAATCACATATGTAACCAATGTTAGTTCAAAGTGTGGCTATATAATTTTTATTTTTAACTAAGTAGTGGTAAATTAAATAAACTATTATAACCCCGTCCTGATTATTAACTTTTCCTGGTGCCACATATATTTGTAAAACGTGAAAGGGTAAACATTAATAGCAGCTGTTTGGTGTAATAAAATAAAAAGAACATGATTGTCCTTAAAACTTATTTTTTGCTGCTTAACTGCTTCGTGATTCTGAAATATTTTCCAGAATCATGAATCAAGTGATACATTTAATTCATATTTGTACTACAGGGACTCTGACAAATGAAGAAAAAAACGATTTCCTAGAGGAATTTCTTTACTTTAAATTGGCATATAGATAACTCAAATTGCTTATCAAAATAAAACAAAATGGAACCACATTATCAGAGAGTCAAATAACGGAACATAGAAAAAATATATATTAACTTTGTAAGTGATTATAGCAAGTATTGTTTTCTTTAGTATAAATAGTATATTATAATAATTTTTTATTCATAATTGCAACATGCGATTAACTACCACTTCACGCCCTTAGTTTTTTCCATTTTTTACATCAAATTAATTATTTTGTATCGATCAAGATGGGCACACTACGTAAGGAGCCAAATCAAACATCTAGATAAACATTAGATATTTGATAAATGATTTTTAAATTTTCCAAGAAATTAATTTTAATTTCAGGAAAAGTAAGAACACATCATATAAAGGGTTTATTCTAATGATTATTCCAATTATACTTTTTTTTTTAAAAAAAAAGAGCCATTTTTTCTTTATCGCTGTCAAATAGATGCACCAAAAAACTGACAATGTGGAACATTACTCTCATTATCCTTTAAGACTGTATCTCAAAGCTAAAGTAATCTATCTCAATATTTAAATTAGGACTTCATATCCGTTATAATCGTTATTCATTTTAATGATTATTAATTATACTTGTATATTATTAGTGATTCTAAAATTGTTTTGCAATATAAAACTTAAAAAAATATAGATGGATACAAACATTATACTAAAAGTTGAACGCCAAAATTTTGAAAAAAATTATCTTTTTCTAATCATTTAAGTAGACAATTTAGTAGTCTGTAACCATTAAAATAATATTATATGAAAAAATATCGTACTATCTTTTTAAGTTTTTTCTATGCATATTCAAAGAAATTCTTATTTATACATTGTTTTTCTGCTAATTAAAAATGTAAGTAACTCAATTCTTTTTTATCATGAATAGTGTAAAAATGAGAATGATGCATTCCTAAAATTGTTTTATTCATTTTAAGAAAAGGAAAATAAGAAGCACAATTATAGTTAGTCTACACATTGTTTGCTTTGTCAGCAATAAGAAATATACTCCATTTCGAAATTTAATTTAGTAAGTGAAGTAATGATTTAGATAAAACTTTTTTTAATTATTACGAGCCATTAAATTACTATGTTCGAAGTAAGTCAGTTTTTTAAATTGTTTTTCGCTGATGAACAAGTTAAGCATATTTTTCAAAGTATGGCTAATGTTCAATTTAAAAGTATTATTAGCTTTTCTAACACAAAAAAAACTTGGTTATGAATTTTTTTAGTTTTGTTCTGAATAGAATCAAATTGACTTTTTTTCGGGCGAAGAAAATACTCTGAAGCAGTATGTAAGATAGTTAGCATGGAATTTTTTCCAGAAATATTATACTACGGAATTTATTGTATAAAATGTAGCTGTCAACTGCTATTCATGATTTAAAAGTTTATATTTATTTAAAAAATTATTCACTTGTTCTATGATTCAGTGGCTCACTCATTTTTTTGTTTTTCATCACAAACTATATCAAGAATATATAACGTAATATTTACCCAAGTGTCGTGTTATTTAAAAAATTTGAAACTTGAAAGAGACTTGTTGGTAAAAAATTTGAAAACGAAAGATTATATTGCATTTTTGCAGATTAAATATATAAACCTATATTAAAAATATTGCTTTCAACAGAGGCTGTAATTGAGCTAATATATGTATTAGGAGTGTTTAATGTCATGTTGAAAACATTAAACTAGCACCGCCAAGAACCTTGAAGCTAGTACAGAGTTGTGAATTAGGTCTATCACAGATATTTATCAATAATAAATTTAAATAAATGTAATATTTTTAGCAATTAATTATAATTTTTTAACTTTTTTTACAAAACAAAATTAATTTAAAAAAATTACGTCTAATAAAAATAATTAAACATATCCTAAACTAAATAAAAATTATCTATGAGCATTAAAAATACTTGGTGACCAAACTAATTAAAAATAATTGGTACCAAACTATTGATATAACATGTATGGATTTGTGTTCAACGTTTCACCGCGAGTATTTAATTTTCGGAGAAAAAATCGGTGGTAATTATTGTATTCAGAAAATAAATCCTTCTAATGATCTCTAAAGTGCATTTTCTTCAAATCTTATTTAAGTGAAGGTCCTTTTAGGAAAGAAAAGGCATTTCAGTTCCTTAATAAGAAAGCTACAGAGAATTATATGAAGTAAGTCCCTTATTTATTAAGTAAATAACTAGTTTTTTTTTTATATTTCCATTTTATTTTGAAATATTTTTTCAAGGTGAATTTTGAAAAAATTAACAAGTTCAAAAGTTCAAGTTCGAAATAGTTATAATTTTAAAATGTAAAATTAGATAATTATAAACTATAGAATAAAAAACAAGTTAAAAAATTTTTAAAATTTTTATTAGTACTTTAAGAGATAAAGAAATTAATTTTATATGATTTTCAGAAGGTAAACTTGGATAAATTTGAAGTTAATTTTTGTATGAGGGTGGAAAGTATTCTTAAACTGATGCTTCTTTCATATTTTTTGAACCGAAACAGCAATAGCTTGAAAACGACAGGATAATTAATCACTAAAAATAACTAAAACTTATTCATGAAGAATACAATTTCAAATTCAAAAACCTACAATTAAATTAGTTAAAGAGCATTTAATTTTATAAGCTATTAATTTGAAAAATAATGGGAGAAAAATATTGCTTTGTCAAAATTACATTAATATTGTTCTTTTTAAAAATACATATTCCTTCATATTCCATTTAAATTAATAGAAGTTTTCAAGTATCTGTTGTTGTTGTTCATTTATGTCGCGCTAGAACTGCACAATGGGCTATTGGCGACTGTCTGGGAAGCATCCCTGAGGATGATCCGAAGACATACCATCACAATTTTGATCTTCTGCAGAGGGGATGGCACCCCCGTTTCGGTAGTCCGTCGACCTGCACTCCGAAGTCGAGCACTTTACGGGAGAACAGTTCAACGAGGACCAATACCGCACACCCTCGGTCCCTACGCAGACTGATCCAAGTGGTCACCCACCCGCACACTGACCATAGCCAGTGATGCTTGACTTAGGTGATCTGCTGGGAACCGTGTCTTAACGATCGGGACTGCGGGACGTTTTCAAGTATCAAATAGGGATTTACAATAGGTTTACTAAAATTACCTTTTCGTTTACTATCAGTTTTTTTTATTAAATAATATAAAAATTTTAAACTGTATAAGTTATCATTAAAATGAAAATGAATATTCATTAATAATTATAAAACCTTAAATGAACGAAGTATTTTCAAGCGAAAAGGTAATCTAATTAAAAAGCGTATGCTAAAAACAGCTCTTTAAAACACATACTTAGTTGTTAATATGAAGCAATACTAAGCAGTAATATTTAGGCGGAATTTAAGAGCAAAATAATTCACCCAGAACTAAAAAAGTAATATAAATGACTTCACCTAATTATAATAGTTAAACAGCATTAGTCACCTCATTAAGTGTTATTCTACCTAATTTTAATGAAGGAACACGAAAACAAAATAAAGTTACAAGCAATATTAAAGCTTATCTATTAGTTAATAAATGATTAGCACCCTTGTAGCCCTAGTAGTTCACCACCTTAACGACTATTTTAGGTATTAGACATCAAGTTTTTATCACATCTGTGGCAAGTTGCCAAGACACAGCTGAAGTAATTCGATCGGTAAATGACGGTTGGCAAGAGAAGATCGCTGGTAATCACTGGATTGTGTACTTAAACTGATCCACCAATCAATCAATGAATGGGCTGCTGAGAAAAAATTGAGATTAATGAAGGAAATAATTTAAGAAAAATCGATTATTTTTTAGTAGATAGAGTTTCTTCTTCAAAAAGGAGAACCTCTAATTGGGTCCTACTCTACTTTTTAGAAAAGCTAATATTTACTACAGAAAAAGAGGTTCTTTTTTTATTTTACTGAACATAAAAAGTACGTTTATAGCCTATTTTTTTAAAAAAAATTTGCGAAAATAGTAAGCTCATTAGTTTGATCTCCCATTCTATGAAAGGTCATACAGAAAAAATAATATTTAAAAAAATTTCGCATTCATTATACTTAAAGTATACTGTAAGAAATAAAGTTTATAATTGTAAAATTAAAGGTTTTCAATTAGTATTTATGGAGATGTATTATAATCGGGGTACCAATTTATGGTGAAGATGGAAATCTCAGGGTGTTGGAAGTTGTATGGTATAGTGGACTAGTTGAAGATAGTGATGAAAACAGAAGATGATGAAAATAACACTTGAAAATGAAAACCGGATCATAACTAATATAAAGCTTTTATTTAATATGGTTCCAGAGCTTGAGATACAAAATATAAATATTATCCACAAGACTTTTGAGTTGTATAAATTTTGCCATAGTAATATTAATAAGGACAGGCCATGGGAGACAAATCCCCCACAACCTGCCTAAACAAAAGCCAAATTAAAAAGTACATGTAATTTGTTCCCAACGGACACAGAAGCATGGGTAGGAGATCCAAAAGTGTCGAATTATCAAAATTTAACAAAGCTAAAACAGAGCCAACCAGCATATCAATATTGGGTTTAAAATAATACCTTGGCGATCACGAGTCGTCAACAAATTTATGAGAATTATTACAACCATGCAACTAAAACATTTAGCCGATGGAAATTAGAATAAAAAGTTATAAATAGATTTTTGTTTTCGATTAGGCGCAACAGTGAATTAATAAGTCTGCATTAGTAATGAAATAAAAAGTATCCGTTACATTGATCTATACAAGAAGAAATAAATATTTTATATTCGTTTCAAAAGATTAAGTCTTTGATTTATTTTAAATATATAATTCTATCAATAAAAATAAGCTTAAGTAATGAAAGATATTTTAAAAGATAGGAAATAAATACGTAATGTCAATTGTGGCATCACAGTATTAAATGGAAAACTAAAAGAAAAAGGTAATGAAAACTTAATACGTCATAATTGAGATCATTCCTTACCAAAATGGATTAAAAATTTATCAAATACTAGTGTCTTTGTCAGAAGAAACTGAAAAGTAGTGAATGACTAGCTGTTTATTTTGATTGTTTGAAAACGGGGAACACGAAATAGACATTTTATATACAACAATAAAAAAGCATGTATTGTATAAAACTTAATTCAAAGATTAAGAATTCGTGATAGTATTAAAGAAAATATATTTGAATATATAATAACAAAGTAAAGCATTCATGCTACAGCCCATTTCATAACAAATTATCACGGAGGATAAGTCTTCACATTTTCGCGACCAACGGCATGATAGTGTCAATGTGTATCAGCACTGCGGATAGGAATCGAACTCTAGTTCTTCGCAATGATGGATCAGTGCTTTAATTACTGAGCCACCACAGATCATGAATAATAGTAAAAATTTTAATTAGTATTTTTTACAAGAATATTGATACTGAAAATTAGATCCAAGAAAAATTCTTTTGAAATACGTTCGAAAACTTTACTCTTTTTTTCTGTCCAATATATACCACAATTTGATGCATGGTCATAGATCAAATAAAAACGATGATCTGATTTTTGAGCAATGATTTGATATTGGAACAGCTTTTACAAAGCAAAAATCATTGCTCAATTTTGGCTAATGATAAGCTTAAAAAAACTATTTTTAATGAAAAGTACTTCAGAAAATAATATTGAGTAGGCAGATTAAGCAAGACTTATGTACAAATGTAACTTAACACACATCCGGCATTTCATAGATTCACTACTGGCCATTAAAATTGCTACACCAGGAGGACGACGCACCACGAACGTGAAATTTGCAGGCCGGATCAAGCATGTTGTGGTATGTAAATGATTAGATTATCAGCGCATTCATGCAAAGTAGCGACACCTTCAATGTGTAAAAAAGAAGAGATTTGGCAGTAAGTTTCTCATACAGAAATTAAATTTGAGCGTTTTTCTTGGGTTAAAAAGTGTTTGTTATACCTCGTGTAAAAAGGAGAAATGCCTACCAGCACGTGTCTGAGTTTTAACGTGGTCGAATTGTGGCCTACCGGGATTGCGGTTTATCATACCACAGTATTGCTGCTCGCGTTGGTCGATATCCCATGACTGTTAGCAGAATATGGAATCGATGGGTTCATGACGGTCATATAGAACGCTGTGCAGGATCTCTGCTGCCCCCATCACTAACAGATGAGAAAACAGACATGTTATCCAAATGGATTTAAGGGATCGTACAGCTACGTCACGAAACCTGAGTCAACAAATGGGGTCATTTACAAGACATCAAGTGTCTTCACGAACAATTCGATGACGTTTGTTGCAGCATGGACTGTCAGCAGGGCTATCATGGCTTCGGCTACCCTTGACGCTGCCTCACAAGCTGGAATGCCTCCAATGGTGTGATCAACGACGAACCTGGAAGCAGGAATGGCATGACGTCGTCTTTTCAGATGAAACTAGGTTCTGTATACAGCATCATGATGGCTGCATCTGTGTTTAGCGACATCGTGGAGAATGTCCATTGTTAGCTTGCATTCGACATTGCTATACTGCCCCATCTCCTGGAGTAATGGCATGGGATGTCTTTGGATACACATCTCGATCACCTTTTGTTCGCATTGCCGAAACTTTGAACAGCAGCCGTTACATTTCTGATGTGTTAAGGCCAGTTGCTCTGCCTTAGCCTCCATAACGCTACGTTTCAGCAGGGCAATGCACGACCGCATGTTGCCGGTACTGTCATCACCTTCCTTGACACAGAATATGTTTGCCTCTTGCCCGAGCCGGCGCGTTCTCCTGATCTCTCACCAATTGAAAACGTCTGGCCATTGGTTGCTGAACGACAGGCACGCCACCACTCGTCAGTCACTACGGTCGTCGAAATGTGGCGTAATGTTGAAGCTGAATGGATTGCTGTAACCGTCCATGCTATCCAATCTCTGTTCGACTCGATGCCCAGGAGAATAACTGCTGTTATTGCTGCCAGAGGAGACTGCTCTGAGTACTGATTTCTTAGGATCTATGCATTTAAATATCCTGAAAATTTAATCACTTGTTCTTCCAACTATAATGTATGTTCCCAATGCATATCATTCTATTATTTGCTTTCCTTCCTGGTGTAGCAATCTTAATGGCTAGTATTGTAAATTATTATAATGATATTTTTGTTTTATTATGGAAATAGAACACAAAATCAGTAAAATTAAAATAACGAATAGCCATTTTTAATTTTCTTTAGTGCGTTTTAACTCTAGCTTTATTGCGGTCTTTTAGCTTAAAACATCGCTAGGAAACTCATTACTTATCACGTTATGCAATAAAACCTGCATTCATATTGATCTTTTTATTAAGGTAAATAAGGATAAATATGTGAATCAGACCAATCAGACCAATTGCTCTCAAATTTTATATTTTTTGCTGTTACAAAATGTGTTATTGAAAATTACGTAAAAATTTGTAAACTTTGAAATTTAAAATTTTACTATTATTAAATAAAGTAAAAAAGAACTATTAATAGTTACTTTGAAATGAATTTATAATTGTATAATTGTGCGTAATTGATTTTTTTATTTTTTTTATTTGATTAAAAATTTCACGGATGAGTGAGAGAGCTTCGTGCTCTCGTGCCACTGGTCCTGGGTTCGATCCACGGGCCAGGTAGGGTTGCTCAGCCTTTCACTTCCTCAGTGGGTGGACAAAATGAGTACCAAGCATGCTTAGGGACAAAACACTGGGAGTTTCGCATTCGGCTGGCCACGCAACCGGAACATCTGCTCCTGGATCCCGGAGCAAGAGGTGAACAAACCTGAGATGGGCACAGAAGGCCATGGTCCTATATGGGTTGTCACACCACTGACTTTAGTTCAGTTTTACAAATTTCATGAGATGGCAAAACACAGAATAAGTACACAGAGAAAACTATTCTGGTAAAATTACTATACTAAATGCTAATGACAATTCTGGGAAAACAAAAACTTAATTTCGGTTAATAAAACCAAAATATATTTAAACCATTAATTTGGTAATTTTTCTGTTCATATGGAAACGGATCACAGGAAATTCCGGTTTTCATGATTATAGTTCTTATTATCATATATTTAGTAATAAATACAAAGCTCACAAGTAAATTTAACCCGAATAAATTACCTTTATGTCATACTCTAGGGTATCCAGATTAAAATTAACAAATATAACTACATTTACTATGTTTCATCACAAAATATGAAATCATATTTTTTCGTTAATTTTACCAAAATCCTTATCATTGCGCTTAAGTATACATTATCGTACTTGGTGTTCCCATAGAACACTGCTAATATTATGACATTTTTGCAGTTGTGACCATACTTTATCTCTCATTAACATTAGGTGGTCCAAACTTTTAACCCTTCACACGACAAATTTATTCGGACCGAATTTCTTCCTTTGCAGAATTCTCAAATCGCATTTGTTGAGAGACAGGAGTAAAGATCCAACACAAAAAGTTATGCCTACTCAGAGAAAATACATTTTTGCGTATTATTTTGTAATTTAATATTTAGTTTGCTCTAAATAAGTAACATATTTCAGGTTTAGTCTTCCGCGCATTGAGATTGATTCTTAATACGTGAAAATCTAATCATTAGAAATCTAAAGCTATTCAAAGGTTAAGTGAAAAGTTATTTATTCATTTATTGCGCACTGTATATAAACATGTCATTAAATAATTATATTTTAATTCAACTCTGGTAAGTTAATTAGTTTATTAGACTAAACTCGCTCCATTTTAATATTTTCATTAAATATTTTTCAAGCCACAACTTACATACGAATACAGATTTAAGACATTTTTGTCGCTTTTGAAGAATCCGCACACTTTTTTAATTCTTTGTTTGAATACCAATCGCTTGCCTGCATGAGTAGGATAAATTCAGGCAGTAATAAAAAAAAATAAATGTGTATCAATTTTGAGACAGTATTTGTTAACCATATCCCAATATAATAATGAAATGTATAATATATAATATTTTTTCACTACAATGACGACGATCTTTTTCATGAGTTGTATACGGGATCATTTTTTTTCATTTGTTTACTCAACTAAATTGTTTATTCAATTTTTTTTTTCATTTAGGAATTTTTTAAAATTCCTTACTTATAAATTTGAAAGTTTATTATTTGTTAATAGCACATCCCTATGGCAACCGATACTACAAATTATTTCTAATTTACCGGATGAATAAAAGATGAAAAGAACGAGAGCAGAAATGAAGTTAATCAAGGAATCATCGATTGCATGAATCAAAAAATCGATTTATTAGTGAATTGTCCATTCAGATAACGGGTGAATGAGTGAAAGGGAGTATAAATAAATGAGCATACTACTAAAAATCAAAAACATTTTTTGAAAAAATAGTTTTAGAATAACAAATATAAAGTAATTTAAACACCCACAATATGTAACGACGGCAACTTTTAAAATATATTATTATTAATATTACAAAAACATAATTTCAATGCTTGAACATTTTATGATTTTTTAAATTTAAATTTTTTTTGACCATTGAATAACAATTTTATATTTCCTATCGAGTCCTTAGTGGAGTATTTAATTTTTTTAAAAAGAATACATAAAATTAATCCCGGGAATGTTTTTAAAGTTAAAAGTTATGGTTCTCAAAGTACATACAAAATAAGCTATGGATTAAATTAGAGAAGTTATTTTTAAATTATAATGACTAATAGAGATATTGTACAAACATGGTAGAATGAAAGATTAAAATAGAAAGAAATCTATGTAACGAATAAAAAATATTAGTATAAAAATAATAATAAACTATTAAACCGAGTATTTATGTACATCTGTATTTATATTTAAAAAGAAATTAAAGTTTATTTTTAACTATATATATTTTTTTGAAGTAAAAGTATTATTTGAGGATTAGGTAATAAAAAGCAAATGAATGTATAAATTTTGCGGTAGTATTACGCGTTTTTTATTGCACTCATACTTGCAGCTTAAAAAACTTATATAATTGAAAGCTACTAAAACCAAACGTTTTAAAAATGCTAAACAATGAAAGCTTTAAAATATAAAAGCTAAAAAATTAATTCCACAATGTTACTTATTATCTACTACTTTTAATCAGGTTAAATAAGTTTATTTTTAGAAGCCAATAAAAGAGTATTTCAAAAAGATCAATAATTTTAATATTATTCTACACATTTAGAGAATTTTAATCTTTGTACAGTTGAAACCTAAGCAATGTTTTTTTTTATCATAGCATTTTTATTTATTTCAGTTGAACTATTCTGTTTTTTTTTTATTTTAGTAATAAATAAAGTAGTTGATTTAGATTAGGTATATAATATTTTTTCTACGTATATAGAAATATTAAAATCTTCCAAATCTCAAACTATATACGTAAGCAAAGGCATACATAAAACTACGAAAACTTTATGTTTTATAAAAATATATATAAAATATTTTGCTTATCATTAAAATCAGTGCATCCAAAGCAAAGTATTTCTTAATCCATGAAATGTGTGTTAATACCAGAATTCAAGTTGAAAAAGTACAATTCTGAACTCTAAAACGTCAGAGCATCCAGAAGATTTCAAAATTGAAAGCAACGAATATAATAATAATTTCCGGTGCATTTAGCTTTTTCAATTTTAAAACGAATCAAAGCTGTCTTAATATAAAACCTCTGCTGTTAAACAAAATATGGAAGTAAAATTTTCTTGAATGTAAGATCTTTTTGGTATGGGAAAAATAAAAAAAACAATAAAACGGAAGATATGTCAAATCTTTCTAGAAGGTTCTATAACAATAAATATTGCAAAATTGTCCGGCGTTCTTAACCAAACAAATCTCAAAAAAGAAAAAAATTCCTTGTATTTAAAATTTTAAGAACAATGTCACGGATATGCTAGAACATGTCTAATAAATAAGGAATAGTTCAAAATAAAAGTGATATTTAATGCTCGATGAGTTGATAATAGAAACCAAAGTAAGTGACGTAAAATTAGACAATCATTCATAAAATCATATTCATACGTAATCAAATAAAAAATGTAACGAAGTATTGAGTTACTTATTATTACACATACGTTTTAATATTTTTATAACATGGTTAATTGGATTTAAAGCCTCATCATAACGATTGTACGATACAAAATGTGGTTCATTTATTATCTGCAAAACAAAGTCATTTTCGTTCATGACATGAATAACCATATAACTAACGTCCGATGCAAAAGAAAAAAAGACTAGAATACGTGTTTGTAAATGGTAGCGTCTATTTTTAAGCAAATGAATGATATCATGATAAGAAATATTAAATCAAAAATATAATTAGAAAAAAAATTGACATACCATGCATCCATCCTCGATTTCTGGCACAATTTGTTCCTTGGACAAGAAAAACTATCACAAATGTAATAAGAATCCTTCTAACGCAATAGTTTTCCAAACACTGTGATTGTTTCAGTTTCCAGTATTTACAAAACATCATATATTTATTTTTCTGAGTTTCTAGTCTGAGAAACTTATCGAACCAAAATTTCCAACTTTTCAGTAGAAAAAAAATTTCTTTGGCGCTATATCAACAACCGCATCTCTTTTTTTAATATTTTTCTTCATATATCGATAACTTTTTGAAGGAGATATATTTCACTTGGCATCCGTAACGTAGGCGAAAAAAATTCACTCTCAGTAAAACTTTTTTTTTTCTTTTCAATTCAACTCTTTTGGCAGGAAAGTGGCTAACAATAAAGAAATCGTGAACGAAAATAAAGAAAATTCGCCTAGCTTTTGTGCCAAGAACGTGGAAAACGTGACTGCCGCTCTCAAAGAACGGCGATACCTTAACAAAAATTACCAAGTTTTGTGTACTTGGCGGAGTTTGGCTCTCGCACAACTTGCGCCAGGAGCTAGACTGGCTGCATGTGGTGTTAGTTGGGAGCTTTTATAGTTGGTTGGGAGCTCTTCTGGTGTTAGCCGCGATGCACGCACGTTTTGCATGATCTGTTTCTGAACCCCGTTGTCTTTGTTCCTCTGTATCGGGGAGGGTATCTTTCACAAAGAGGGATTAAATATTGCTTTTTTTTTATAAGTTTTGTCGGACGTAGGGGTTTACCAAATATGATTTATGGTCTAAAACACTTAATTGGGTCGGGAACTTTTTATTAGCTTTATGAAATCTCCTGAAACGATCGGAAATTATATAAATAATCATAAAACTTTGTTTAACTTCTGGTACAGAAATTTTTTCCGATATTCTATACTGTGTCCACAAAAATAACTTACATAGTGATTTATTTAAAGAATGAAATAAATAGTTGCATAGATTGCTTTAATATTTGATGGTTCGATAGTCATATAAATTTATTATGAGATTGTTTCAGCATTCAATATTGTTATATTTTCCAAATTTGTAGAGTTTAAACATGCATGTTTCTTCTCCAAAAATTTGTTTACAGTAAATTTAATGCATCATATATTGTCTTATTTACCATTAGTTTTACTTAATTATTTAAACAGTTAAACTGATAGTTAATTTATCTAAATGATGCAAGCGTATGAGATAATTAGTAGCATATTAAATTTTAAACTATTAAAATTTTTTTAACCCCTTTTGGTAGATTGTCTACAAAAAGAATCTCAAATGTTTTTTTAAATTACTTGAGTAATTTTATGTTACTGAAATTCTTTTTAAAATTGTCTTTATTATTTTTTTCAAATTGCCGTAATTTTAAAAATTTAAACATTCGTTAAGCCAAAATTTTTTTTTATTCCTATAAGGAGACATATTTTATTTTTCCATTGGTAGTGTCATTCAATTTCCTTCAAATAACGATTTGTGAATTAAATACTTTTTTTTTAATTTATAACATGGTTAAAAATAACTTATATTCCAAAATATTTGAAAAACATTATTTTATGGTTCCTAATATAATCAGCAAGCTGTAATTCAACAATGTGAGGAAAGTTATGAAACATAATAAGTTACTTGAATTAGTATTAATAATGTAGAACAAATAACTGTTTTAATAAAACTTCGAAATAATGGAATAATCAAATTTTCCAAATTACTATCAATTTTTGTATAATTACCTGCCCAATAAAATTTCATTAGTCACTGAAGAAGCTTTTAAAAATTGAAAATCATTTTTATAACAAAAGCGTTCTATAACGTTCTTATCGTAAAAGATTAAGATTAAAGTAAGTTATTATGACTTAAAATTAATCGTTTGAGTTCATAATTTTAATTTCAACGAAACAGCAAACGATTTTTTATAAACAAATAAAATCCTTATAATTATCATATGTATCGCTTGCTTGTTTTTCTCATATTTTATAAAAAGATATTCAAAGGTTACAATGTTCTAACTTTCAAAAAAAGAACTGAATTTAAAATTTTTAACTGTCTATTATTGTTTAATCTAAGGTATTAAGATTCTTCAAAATTAAAATTTTTAAAAGCATGATATGTTACTAAAAGAGGTAACTTTTAGTGCTCTTATAAATAATTTATAAACTCATGTTCTTATAATATTTTATAAAATCAAATATATAAAAAATATTTTTATTTTAAGATAACGTAATTTTATTTTTATAAGAAAAATATGCATATAAATAAGAAATTCCAATTAAAATTAATATTTATAAACTGTTTTTGTATTTGGATTAAACAAATATTTTCAAATTTTATCAGGAAAATAATGATTATAATATATTTTTCAAGATCTATTCGTTTTAAATAATTTTTATCCAATTTATAATTTAAAGCGTTTTCGGCATCCAAAAGAAAAGCTAAGTATGATTTTCATTTAAAAAGCAGCAATGCATCACATCAATGATCACAATAAAATTAAAGATGTTAAAATGAAAATTTATTAAAATGTTTCACTTTTCAAGTAGTATTTATAATTTATAAGCAAAACTGCAATAAATTTAGTTTTCCAAACATTGTTCAACGAAATTTAAATATTTGAACCTCATTTGCTTTAAAATTGGAAGAAAAGAAGGTAATATATGCATTTTAGTTTCATTCTTAAATATAACTTTAGAACGCTTAAGGTTTTAAACTGCATTTTTGTAAAAAAAAAAAAAACATTTAAAGCATGCTATTTTATTTAGTCTATTATTATTATTAATCATACCATTCTATTTAATTTATTACTTAACTTTAGAATGTTTAACTTTTTGAGCTGTATTTTTGTAAAAAAAATTCATTTAAATCATGCTGTTTTATTATAAAATTAAAAAAGTGTAACGAACGTAGCGCTTAAGGCTTATTTTTTATTTTTATATTATAAGCTTTTTTTTTCTTTACATTTTCACGTTTTTTAATGAAATTTATCATTCAAACCCGCGCCATTTAAATGCTATCTAGAATAAAGGAAGCAAAAGGGCAAATGTAAATGTTTATAGCACTTCAGAATAGTGCAGCCATTTACATTATTTGCATTCGAATAAGCTATCACCATTGCGCAAATTGCCTAGTAATCGCATCTTATGTTTAATGCCAAAGAGCGCCAAATGTCGAGACATATCAACATTCTCTTTTATTCCTCCTCGCCATTTTCTCTCCCTACATTGTTCTCTTCTTTGATGTGTTCCTGAAAAAAAGGCCATAAGAGTGTAACAAAAAGCTATAATCAGGAACTTAGAGAGAAGAAATCCTGCCAAATACCCTCCTCTACATTTTATAGCTATTTTTCTTCTTTCTTTGTGTTTTCATGTAAATTCCATGAGCACGAAATCATACAGCATTCCTTTGATGCTGTCAAGCGAAAAAGTAAAGAAACTGAAAGCAGACACGTGATCTTTCTGGCTCAATTTTTAGTTGAAAAAGCTAAAACGAGATAAATCCACCTACAGAAAGATATGCGAAGAATGTCAAGGTTTCATTTAGAGGAATTCTGGCTTTAATTTCTATTTTATATCCTTTAAATAGGAGTAAAACATATAAATCTATTCTTCCTTCAAACCTTTTTGACGGCCTGCTACACTTGGTTTAAAAGAGCCGTGGTGGCTCAATGGATAAATTGTTCGTATTCCAATACTGTGAGCTGAGTTCGAATCCCAGCGATGACCGGTGGATGCGAATTCTACAGCCGGCTCGCATCGACTATAGTGCTGACGTAAAACATCTTCAGTAGTAGACGGATCATAGGTGAGAGTCCCCTTGCCATCAGATAAATCGGGGGAGGTTTTCATTGTTTTCCTCTGCATGTAACACAATTGCGGATTAGTTCCATTAAAAAGTTTTCCATGAAGCCAAATTTCTATCAATACTAGATCAAAAAGTTCCCTTGTCTTTTGGATTGAATTCATAATTACAGGGCTACGAAATGGAATATTAGTAGTCGTAAACCCAAAATTGGGTCGGCTAGTCAACGACTGGTATAAAATTGATTTAAAAACAAGTTCATGTGATAGAAAAAAAGGTTTAAAAGTTAACCGAAACTCCCAATCAATTAACAATGTAAGCAGAAGTTATTAATCACATTATAAAAATGTTAAACGAAAAAATAATTCTAGAAGTTAGAAAAAATAATTCTGTTAAGAGTTACATAAGTATAGTTATAAAGGAAATATTGATTAAATGAGAAGAAACTTGATTGCTTTTGCATGTAATAATTCGTTTATTTATTTTAATGAATACATATGAAAAGTTTTCTCTCTGTCTCTCTCTTTCTATATATATATATATATATATATATATAATATATATATATATATATATATATACATATATATATATATATATATATATATATATATATATATATATATATATATATATATATATATATATATATATATATATAAATATATATATATATATATATATGTATATATAAATAAATAAATACAAGAAAACACTAAGAAAGTTAAGAAAAACAATAAGTAACATTTATTGCGCTTAAGCTGCAAGTAAACAGCACTCATTAGATAAGTTCAAAATGAAGAATAAAACAAACAAAAATTATAGACATATGAAAAAAAGGGGGTGGGAAATAATAAGTAAAAAAAAACAACAAGCAATATTTTATTTAAAAAAAAAAAAAAAAAAAAGGGAATGTTAATTAAAAAACCGGAAAAAAAGCCGGAAAAAAAAAGATATAATCTTTTCTTCAGCCCACACGATTATATCCGCAAAACAGAGTGCTTTCTGATATTGTATCAATAAAGCCAAAGCAAAATATATTAATACAATAGTGTGAGGAGCACTCAAAAAAATTTTTTTATAAAATAACTACATAAAAATATAGAACATAAAAAGTAAATATAACATGTAAAAACAGATAATAAAATAAAATAAAAAGAAATAATAAAATAAAAATAAAAAACATTAAAAAGGGGGGACTATAAAGCGAGTAGCAAAATCATAACAACTTACATGGACAGTTATTTTTCAAGAATGATTTAGAAATGTTTTCGCAGAAAGATTGCCAGATTACAAAATATGAAAACAAAAGATGAAAACAAAAGCGCAAACTGAGTGTAACAAAAGGGTTCTAAAGTGTCGTTCTTACTGCACTGCTGAAGTGATTTGTTAACAAACGTGAAATGAAAGTGATTTGTTAACAAATCACTTCAGCAGTGCAGTAAGAACGACACTTTAGAACCCTTTTGTTACACTCAGTTTGCGCTTTTGTTTTCATCTTTTGTTTTCATATTTTGTAATCTGGCAATCTTTCTGCGAAAACATTTCTAAATCATTCTTGAAAAATAACTGTCCATGTAAGTTGTTATGATTTTGCTACTCGCTTTATAGTCCCCCCTTTTTAATGTTTTTTATTTTTATTTTATTATTTCTTTTTATTTTATTTTATTATCTGTTTTTATATGTTATATTTACTTTTTATGTTCTATTTTTATGTAGTTATTTTATAAAAAAATTTTTTTGAGTGCTCCTCACACTATTGTATTAATATATTTTGCTTTGGCTTTATTGATACAATATCAGAAAGCACTCTGTTTTGCGGATATAATCGTGTGGGCTGAAGAAAAGATTATATCTTTTTTTTTCCGGCTTTTTTTCCGGTTTTTTAATTAACATTCCCTTTTTTTTTTTTTTTTTAAATAAAATATTGCTTGTTGTTTTTTTTTACTTATTATTTCCCACCCCCTATTTTTCATATGTCTATAATTTTTGTTTGTTTTATTCTTCATTTTGAACTATATATATATATATATATATATATATATATATATATATATATATATATATATATATATATATATATATATATATATATATATATATATACATATATATATATATATATATACATACTATATATATATTCAATATAACGCTACAACTGCTATCATTAGAAGCATTGCTCAGTCCTGTAACTGCACTGTAAAAATTCCGGATCAAATTACGTTAAGGGTACTGGCACACTAAGTGCCGGTATTTTTGAGAGTAAAATCTTTTTTCTTACCGGAACACGTGACGAAACAAAAATCTTAATAAAATAAACCTAAACTCTAATAAAATCAATCTTAGAGTAAACATTATGATATGATATTTTGCATAAAAAGTAGATTTTGCGGTAAAATAGATTTCACGGATGATGCATCCGAAATGCCGATACTTTATACCGTAATTTGATCCGGAATTCCTTCAATGTAACTGGTGAAAAATCTAAAAGTTTCAGCAGTAAATCTTTTTTACGCATTATAAAACAATGGTTGTAGGATTCATTTGATGATTATGAATTATCATGAAATCTGTCTACATTCTCCCAAAAGCCCTAAGTAAGACAATGTGTACAAGTCAAACATAAAAAGACAGCTGTTTCCTGTAACTCGACTGTAAAACTTCTTCCCATCCTATGATAGCATTATGCTGGAAAAGTAGTTACACGAAACTTATGGAATTAAATTAATTTTCTTGCGTTATAAGTTAAAACTATCTAAACGTCATTGTCTTCCATAAAATCATCCTTTTAACCAGCATATGAAGTAAATTAGTGTTAATAACTATAGTTATGGAATTAAATTAAAAACAATAAAATTTAATATACTAGTTAGTTATTTTAATTTAACTACAATGATATGAGAAAGAACGTTAGCCGATCCTAAGAAATTGAGAAGTTAAAGTTATAAAAGGTAGTAATTTTATTGCAAAGTAAATAATAAATTAACTTATATACAATTTACTTATAATATATTATATTATTGTTCTGAAATATATGTCCTTTACATGTTCTTCTAAAAACGCATGCATGTTGTCCATTAATAGGTTTAATAATTATAAAATATAGAAACTATTGCTGTAAAAAAAATGGGTGTTTTTCTGTCTCCACAGTGATTCTCATAGGCCTCCTAACATTTCTCAGGAATTTTAGTAGATTTATGTAAGTAAAATAAGTGTCTTACTTGTTATTCGGAAAGAAAAATTAGCCAAAGCAATGTTACGTGTAGATTAATTATTCAGAAACTATTGGCGGTGACCTTAAATGAGATAATTAATAAATGCAGACGATATTTTAAGATACAAAAACAGACACAAAAACGTTCTTTATTTGAACATACCTTTTTGCAACGGATTCAAATTTCTGACTCTCAAAATATAACAATCTAGAAAATATGGTTCCTATAGTTTGGTCAGGAAAGCAATTCAAAATTTGGACACCTTAATGTTAGTTTTGTTTTTTGCTCATTTTGACAGATTTCGAGAACTTTTTAAGCGAATTGAAAAATTTATGCACACAAATATAATTTTTTTTTTATTTAAAACAATTTAAATGTAAAAAATAACTTTTAAAATATGTTTTTCTTTATTTTCCATTATTTTATTTAATGATGGTTGAAAAGAATTTAACTGTAAGGAATACAATTTTTCACATCACTTCAAAGAATATAATTTTACATGACAAAACGAAATCGGTTGAAAAGATCCTGCAAAATTGAATTTCAAAAATATCAGATATTTAAATTTCGATTTCTCAAGAATTTTTCGTCCAATTTTTCTCAAATTTTGTATTTTGCCATTTTAAATTATAATCTTTAAAATGATGCAAAAATTTGCCTACCTTACAATTCAATGTTCCGACGATTGCTAAATAAAATAATAAATATTTTTGAAGGAGTTTTTTTTTTTTTTTGCATGGAAATGTTTTTGAATAAACGAATTTTATAATAATGTGAAATTTTTTTCTTCCAAATCACTTGAAGTCTTCTCGAAATATGGCAAAATACGCAGAAATTAAAATTAACATTAAAAGTTCTAAACGTTACAGCGCTCTCCTGATTAAACTACTGGAACCATATTTCCCAGATCGCGTCTACCCCCTATATTATGGGGTCAGAAATTTTAACGTGTCGAAAAAAGTATGTTTATTCAGAGAAAGTAGATTTTTGTGACGGATTCCGTTACTTAAAATATCGTCTACACTTATTAATTAGCATATATAAGGTCACTCTTGAGCCATTAAGATTGAGTTCCAGAACGTGAAGATCCGATCATAAAATCAAAAGACATTCAGAATTGTCCATTAATGTGTGTGTGCGCACTGTACATTTGTTTGTTTTGCTAAGTCAACTTGTTTAATCTACTAACCTACTCTCCTGACCATTCTGAGTCTTTAAAGTTGCCTTATTTATTGGTCATTACCGTTTTGAAAACTATTTTTATTACTTTTTATTCAACGTTTACTAAAGATTCATACTCGAACAAATAATATTAATTTATGCTTCGTTTCGATAACCTATGGTTGGCTTAGGATTGGGTGCTACCAGGTCATTCCCCCCCCCCCGTCCATTGATATCTGAGCTCACGAAAGATGCAGGGCAGTGGAGTAAGCCCCACTGAACTAAGTGGAGTAAGACGGAGAGATTAGGCTTTTTTTCTTAAAAAGTCATTTATAAAAAAATAGTACCTCTATGACTTTTCATCAATAATAAATTGTACACTAGTGAACAATGAATATCTTGATAAAATCTGACATTTTCTAGAGCGAAGAGTTTAATTCCAAAGGCTTCCGAATCTTAACTACGCGGTCTCACGCCCCCCTTTTCCATAACAGTTGAATTATAAAAAAAAATTATAAACATGCTTAAAAACAAAATGACATCATTACACGGCAATACTTTTAGTTATTTCCTAACATTTTTGTTCAAATAACTAATCCTATTAAAAACTTCCTTTCACGTTTTTGGAAAACACATAACATGGATTATGTTTTAAGTGATACCATATAGAAAAGATTATTCTGTCATTTTTTTGTGAAACTTTATGAAAAAAATGCTGTTCCGTTTTAAAAAAATAATTTGCTTATAAATAAAATTTAATTAAGAATAATACATTATACCCTTGGGAAAAAGCAAACGAAAAAATTTATAATTTTTTGAAGTCGACCAGACTGTTTAATGACCAGAAAGCTGATCTTACATCCGAAAGATCCTGAGTTTGAATCCCGGAACAGGCATGGATGTTCTTTCCTTCTCTGTACCATCTGTTTTTACAGTGGGAGCAGCGTTGGCCAAGAGATTTATTTGTAATTGAGATTAGTATGATTTTGAAGAAAACCACATAAGTTAACGAATTATTTTTAAATAACATATTTTATTAGAAATGGATTAAATTTATCAAAATAAATGAAAAAATATTAAATAAAATTATCATAAGTAAAATAATTATTATATAAAATTAAGATATCGAAATAAATTAAAATATAAATTTTTAAAACTAAGAATAGCCTCAATCTACTTCAAAGTAGGATACAATTATTTATCAATAGATCTTTGACAGTTATTTTTGAATCCTTATTGTATATTTTTAATAACGTCATACCAAAAACATAGAAAGTTCATAAGTCTCTAACATAAGTTATGTTTTGTCGACATTTTCTCATTTCAAGATATTTGTCCAAGAATAAAAAGACCTTAAAAGAGATTCGGAAAACCAATCAGTTTCGTAGAAAATCTTGAAGTAAGAAATTGCTTTTCCTATAAACATATAAATTATGAAACGCAAAGGTGAAACAAGAAATTTACTGAAATAAGCTACTTCAGAAGTTTAAGGACTTATATCCAATAGCGAAAATCCTTTTCCAGAGTTATATTTATGGCTTTTATTTGCTATAAGTTTTTAAAATGAATAACGTATTTTATATTTTTTTTCGTATTGCAATTTAATCTTTAGGAAAATATCGAACACAATGCTAGTTTCTTCTCAAATTATATTTTATCATTTAAAATGTCAAATAATGAAGTTTTATGTAATTAAATCTTCTTAATTATAGTTCAAGTATCTTACATATTAAAAAAATTCAAAATGAAATTTAGATTGTCTATTTAAAATACATTTTTATTTCATTTTATATTTGTTTTAGTGGTATATGGAACCAAAATTTGAGAAAATAATCAGATTATTATTTTTTTTTTTTAAAAATGAAGTTATATGCATTTGTAATTGCATGTAAATAAGCATGTTGTAATTGCATTAAATAAAATCATCCTATATTTTTTATTAGAATTGGCACTTAAGGTATCTTGTTTTATTTTTGACAGCTAGCGCAACCTGAAAAAAAACAACTTTCGAGTATCAAAAATGAGAAAAATCTTCCGATCATAATTTCCATTTTTCTCTTAAGTCTTATAGGCATAAATATTGTTTAAGAATATTTTTGGACAAAAAGTATGTTGTGTACAAACATTCACTCATGTCACAGTAAATGATTCTATGATTTAATTTGTGCCACCAGTAAGGTAAACCAACCAGTGAAGGAACACTACCCAGTGAAGAAATATTTCAGATATATTGATTAAAAATAAGAATTTGAAAGTGTTTCTTTAGATTGATTGATTACAATAGCTTACTGCCAAACAATAGGAAGTCATCTAGCAATGTTTTGGATTACCTGGTCACATAAACTTCTCTTTTAAAATTTTTTAAATTTGTTATTATCTCTGCAACACCTTGTTTATTTGAAAAAATTAAAAGGGGAGTGTTTGCATTTATATGCTTGAAGTGGAATTAATAGCATGTAATAGTTTTATTTTTCTCATTGTGAAAATAAGAATTCAAAATATAGTTATTGAAGTTACGTTTCATTTTTTTAAGCATCATAGCATTATCAAGTACTGAGATAAGGGGGTGTTAATTCCCTGGATCACCAAACGATGAAAAACCAGTGAAAGAACAAATGTTCCGTTACTGGGTTTTTTCTAAGTTAGTGAAAATGAAAGAAAAACTTCAATTTTCTTGTATTTTTAGTGATGTTTTACATCAAAAGTATGTTAAAAATACAAAAAACAACTTCTAACCAGTGAAGGAACAGACATGTTCCTTTACTGGGCATTGATTTCCCAGTGAATGAACAGTATGTGTTGATTTGTAGACACTTTACTTTTCAATTTTCCAAGTATTTTTATGTTATAATTTCAAGAATAGGCTTGTTTTTAGATATTTGTATGGCATATAAATTCATAAAGAGCGTTAAAAAATAACCAAAATTAAGTGCTCTTTTACTGGGAAATTTTGTATTCCTTCACTGGTAAGAGCTGTTCCTTCACTTGGTCTTCTTACTACTTGTTATTTGAACCTCCGAAGCTTTAAAACAATATTATGTAAGTTCTCTACAATTTTTTTTACATCCTTTGCAATTAGTAGCAAATATGTTGACACTGTCATTCAACTAAAATTACGAATTTTGAAATTAATATGATTTTTCAAAAAGGCAAGCGAAGCTTAAGTGTTCCTTCACTGGTTAGTTTGCCCTACCTGCAAATAAAAGTTTTATTCTCTTAGTTTTGTTGGCCCTCATGATATATATTCCTGCGCTGTGCAGCTAACACAAAAGCATTAAATTTATTAAGGTATTTATTTTTTAATACTTCGCTTTGTGTATTTAATTCAAATAAATGAAATTATTTATTTTACCCTTATTCTTAGCTCTAAAATTTACACTTTTTCTTATTAGATACAACATATCCTTATACTCTGCACCATTATTGAAACGAAACTGCTAGTGTATTTGATAAGATAAAGTAAGATTTTTCATGTTTAATTTTCTCAGTACTCACTTATTATTAAAAAAAGTAGAGAAATTTTGGCTTTGTAATTTAATTCTATTAAACAGGTAGGCTTAATAAAAATTAAAGAAATATAATGTGGAAGGAAATTAATGGATATTAGACTTGTGTTATTATAAATTCTTTATCGCTTAATTTCATATTTTTTTTTAAAAAATATTTTCATAGCCGTATCCGAGACTGCTCTTTTAAAGTTCAAAACATTCACAGCTTCTCTTTTAGCCTCTTTTTTTCTTATTGGATGCAAATAAAAAAGGTACATATTTTGATAAATTTTTAAAAAAATGACAATTTGGATAAGTCTTTCGATAAGGTAAAACTTAACATTGATTTCCTTTGCTTTTGACATTTTGCACACCCTAAATATGATTTTCAATGTTTAAAATACTTTTAACGAAAGTGTTAAAATTTTTAACTTTACGCATTATTATTTTTGAAAAAAAAGAATTTTTTTTTTTAAATTATTATAAAAATGAATGCATATGAGCAGTAAATATGTTCAAATTGTTCCAAAAACAATTGAAAATATATTAGATTTTTAGCTAAGCAATATTTAAAACTTGTGTATTCTAAAAATTTGCATCCAGTTTTACGTAAAAATAAAAACTCTAACTTTAACATCAGTTTTATAATAATAGCTTCAACTGTATTTTCAAGAGTCATAAACTAAAATCGTCGAAACAAAACTTAGTCCTTTTCGTGCTTAAACTTTATAGATAAGAAAAAAAAAACACTTCTCTACAACGGTTTATTTCATATTTATTTTGAAACAACATGTATTTAAGCCCTTGATGTCTACCATTTCAAAATATGCAGATATTTCAATGGAGAATCTTCAAGAATACTCTTTCCAGACACTGAATACCATTGACATCCTCTACATTGACTGGAACAATGCACTTACTCTACATAGACAGCATAAAACAAAGACTATCGATTGATTTTTTCCACCACCCCACATCTATTGTTCGAAGAAGACACTTCAAGAGCACTTAAACCCAACTTCTGATCTCTTTTTATGACACTGTCTTTTCTCGTTAAATCTGGACGTTCCTCTCCAATGGTGTTCCTCTCCTAAAACTAAGAACCTCTGATGAGGATAGGGATGCAAAACCCATAGACTACCCCCTCCCATAGACTACCTCTATTCACTCTTTTTCCAAATGGGGGAAGGTAGTTGATCTCAATCGATTCCATTCCCGTTCGTGCAAAAAGGACATTAAGTCCTCCGCATAGCATTAAAGGACTGGTACTGGAGTCGGAGGTACTGGAGTTGATGGTGCAGTCACACGCTCGCATCAGTCTTGGGAAGTCACTGTTCTAGAATCATCTTTGTTCAGCTCATCTCATTTCTTTAGACTATCCCACCCCTTTCCCCAATTTTTCTTACCCTTAGAATGGTTTATAAAGGGTGTCTTTTGGGGATATAGGTTTAAAGGGAACATCTTTGTGAAGAGTTTAAGAAAGTGGGGACGATCTTTCTGAGATGAAGTGATGCGGAGTTTACTGAATTTATGGAGTTTTCTTCTTCGATGGCTATACTTGCTTATTTTGTAGATTTTTCAGACAGTTTAGAATTTATTTATTTTCCTTCAAAGGGGAAATTTAGACTCGATGTGATATATTATTCAGAATAACCAGACACCCACGTATATTGTTTCTTTTAATAGAAGCATTCCTAGTGGCATTAAAAATTTATGTACATTTTTAAGATGTATTCCCTTTGTGTTTGTTTCAATGGTGTGCTTTTGTTATTATTTCAAATCTTTCCTACTTTAAACTTTTTAATTAAAAATGAGCAAATTAAAATATACATAAAATGAATGTTAAAATATTTGTTTGGAAAAATCTAAAAGTGAGATAATGTTTTAAAATATAACAATACAGTTTAAACTTATTTATTATTTTATTATGTCAATTATTTTTGTTCATTGATTTAGTAAAGAAAGTCCTATTATTCTTCCAAAGTCATCTAATAATACTTCTGCAATTATCTTAACTATAACTAAAGTATCTAATTTTGTATTAAAAATTAGATCATAGACAGGACAAATTTACAAAATATTACGATGTATGTCACATATAATAACGACACACTTAAAAAAACAGAACTATCTGATAAATTGTACACCTTCTAAAGATATATTTTTACTTCGATTATTATTTTGTTTCTATGAGACAGATTTTCTTCTAATTTGGGAAAAGCATACCTTTAAAAGCAATCCAAATTGTCCAGTTATATTAACTTAGATCTTGAGCTAAGAAAAGAAGTTTCGATTTTCAGTGCATTATTAATTTAAATAATTTTATTCTGCCTGTACTAACACTCTACATGTACTTCAACTGTGCCTATAATTTCACTACATACTACAGTCATGAAAATTCATTTGAATTCATTATAAAATTAGAAAAAAAAATCAAGTTCATATTCATTTTAATAAGATTTTGTATGAAACTCATACAAATTTTCAGTTAAAAATTTATCCTGTTCTGTAAATCATTAGTTTAAAACTAATGTCATTCTAGAACTATCAAACAGACGGAAAAAAGCAGTCCTCAAATTATTGCTAAAATTTTATCAAAACAATTGTGTAGTTTATACGATTTATTTATTTATTTATTTATTTTTTTTAATCAAACCTTATTTAAACATTTATCTTTAGATTTATTTTAAATTTAGAGATCTGTACAGGATAGTTTCCAACTATTTTAATTGAAGCATTCATGGAGTCAACTAATAATCGAAATTAATGAATAAATGTTTTTCAGCATCAGTTGAAGTCATTGGAGACTATCTCAATGTCTTCAATTTAAAAAAAATACCCGTACTTGTTAAACTTTAAATACCTACATCCAGAAAGAGCTTTTTACAATTAAGGAAAATGTGATAACGGATGTGTAAGCAATGGAAATTGTCAGATGTTACAAACTTCGAGTATTTACTATGACAGTATAAATTGTAATTATCTAGTATGTTATTTGCGCTTACTAATTAATGCTAGTGTCTGAAGATGCAAACTTTGAGCATCAGTTATAACAGAATAGACTAAATTCATCTAGTATGCCATTTGAGCACCTTAATTAATGATAATCTGTGACAGTAATGAAAAATACCAGATGATGAAACAGTATAAAATGTGTGTGCTCAGAAAGTTTATCATTTTTAACTCTCTTGAGTTCTTTCTCGCATTTGCCTCTGACACACTTTCCTCTGAGGTTACTGTTCAAGGATTAAAGTTCAAATCTCAATCCTTTTCATATAACTTACATCCTCCAACATTTTACAGTAATATTTTTAGTATACCCACAATGAGAAAAAAATGCACCATCAAAACTATTAGAATATGGTTAAGTTTTTTGGCTCTGTGGCAAATTTAAAACGAAGTGATTTTCATCGTAGTCCTTATTTTTTCCATTGCTGATCAAAGCTGTCACCTGCTCTCTCAGTAGTGACAGTCAATTGTACTTGACTGCGGTGTTCTATTGGGAAGAGTGTCTTACGATCAGCCCACTGAAAAGCGAACAATATTGAAATTGGCATATAAATGGTAAAACGAATAAATAGTTTTGAAAAATATTTTGGCAATGTTATCTGGATATTTTAGAACATGGTATAAAAAAAAATTTTTTTTCGGTTAAATTTACCTTCAAATCTTGTATTTTTACTAAATGTTTGGATCAATGATTTGTAAAACAAGAATTTCTGGTTTAGTGCTACCTTAAGGAATGGAGAAAATCACCAAATGAATGGTTTAAGTACAGTATATTTTGCTTTAATTACCAGAATTATATGCATGCTTTTTAGTAGAATTTTTTCTTTTCTGTATGCGAAATATATAGCTAAATGACAAGAAATACAGGCGTTAAATGTTATTCAAAAATATACAAACATTATATAGTCTCTAAACTTTTGGCGAAACCTTTTAAAAATATATGTAAGATAAAATTGCACATTAAAAATTTAATTATTTCTCAAAAAAAATAATGATTTTTCTGAAAATTCTTGATTTATTAACCATCATTGAGCAGATAAACTATAAAATAATCTAAAAAAAGTAATTCAGAGATATGCAGATATTGTAATGTCATAAACAAGCACAATAATTTACTCCAAAATACACAAAATTTCATTATTTAAATTCGTAAAATCTTTCTTGATTTACTAGGATCATGAAACGTTACAACTGTTTTTAAAAACTGCCATCAAAAAGTAATTTAAATCTT